>NW_024425008.1:45046233-45583248 GCF_017311325.1 Ursus maritimus
AGCAAATGTTGAGAACTCATTCTTTCTGATAGCTGAGTAATATTCCATTGTATATATGGACCACAACTTCTTAATCAGTCATCTGTTGCAGGGCATCTCGGCTCCTTCCACAATTTAGCTTCTTTGTGGACATTGCTGCTATGAACATTGGGGTGCATATGGCCCTTCTCTTCACTACGTCTGTATCTTTGGGGTAAATACCCAGTAGTGCAATGGCTGGATCATAGGGTAGCTCAATTTTTAACTTTTTAAGGGACCTCCACACTGTTTTCCAGAGTGGCTGTACCAACTTGCATTCCCACCAACAATGTAGGAGGGATCCCCTTTCTCCACATCCTCTCCAACAATTGTTGTTTCTTGCCTTGTCTATTTTTGCCATTCTAACTGGCGTAAGGTGGTATCTCAGTGTGGTTTTGATTTGAATTTCCTTGATGGTTAATGATTTTGAACATTTTTTCATGTGTCTGTTAGCCATTTGTATGTCTTCATTGGAAAAGTGTCTGTTCATATCTTCTGCCCATTTTTTGATTTGTTTATTTGTTTCTCGTGTATTGAGTTTGAGAAGTTCTTTGTAGATCTTGGATACCAGTCCTTTATCTGTAGTGTCATTTGCAAATATATTCTCCCATTCCGTGGGCTGAAGAGGCCTGTCTTTAAACACAGTTCTTATTGCCAACAGTATCTGGTCTAGGGAGAATTCAAATTACTTTCTCTTCTATTTCCTTTCCTACATAGTATCATCCCCTTTAAGGTATAGAAGAGAGAAGGAACTAGACTTACATGATGTTGTTCAGAAGCAATAGGGTACTAATTAGCTGCAACTAAGTTTTCTAAGATAGATTTTTTTTCTGCCTTTCATCCTCTCTAGCTTTTCTTTTCTCCTTGAAACTTCAATTTTTAGAAGAACCTGTATGTTTGGAATAATGAGCAGCTGTGCTCCATGAACTGTGTAGGGATAATTGTCTTATTCATTATATAGCTTAATGCTTCTTTGCTCCTTCCTCCCCTAACTAACCTGGCTGGTTTGGGTAATGGGACAAGGAAGCGGATATTGTGAAGTAGCTAGTGCATCAATTAAACAGAGCCGCTTCACTCATGTATTCTTTCTCCCACCTGTAATGGGACCTCCAATTACTCGGTCTTATTTCTCTTGGCTGACTATTCCTGGGGCCCTGTATCTTGCCTGACCTATATGGTTGACCCATTTCGGTTCTGTCTTATCACCGTCCCAGACTTCCATGTCTCTTTGATCTGTGCTAATCCCCACTCTGCATTCCTCCTACTTTTCAAGGGTGTCTGATTCTGTTCGCTGGTCACGAGGTCCTGCTGGATGATGATGCTATTTGTGCAATTACAGCCTGTTAGCAAATTGTGCTGTGGGGCTTGAACTGGACTTTTGCCATTCCCCGGTAATTCTTTTATTAATTTCATATTGACCTTAGCCCCAGATGGCACCTATTCCAGCCCTCCCTTCTTCTCAAATCCTTAATCTCACATTTATGCCTCAATTCTCTTTTGATACATGCTTTGGCTTTTCGAAGGCCGCCTCTTTCAAATGTGAACATTTGTAACAACTCTAGCCCCAGCTTCTTACAGCTCTATTTTAGTCCTTTTATTTTTTATTTTTTCCTTTTGGGTTGAAGAAGGAGCTGTGCTTTTTTTTGCCTCTATAAAGGTAACTTTTCCACCGTCAGTCTTAATCCCATCTCATTCTACTCTTGACAAAGGGAGTGGGAGAAAGATACAGTCCTGAGAGAAGAAAAGAGTTTGGATAAAGGAAGGGAGGGAAAAGAAAGAAGGGAAAGGGTGTTAAATGAGATAGTGGAGAGGGAAAGGGGAGGAGAGGAAAGAACAGAAAGTTAAGGATGGCATTCAAGTGAGAAAAGGGGAGAAAGACAAATAAGAGGATAGGGAATGTGTACAGAATTAGCAGGATCACTTATATTCATCTACGGAATGAGGGATGGCTTGACAATCCTACAAGTCACTTGTAGCCATACACACTTCATAATTCTATTCTTTCTCTCATCCTCCTATTACATATACTTCCTATAAAGAACTTATCAAACTCAACACCCTATTAAGGACTCCCGCCCCACCCTCACCCCCACCTCCATGCCTTTTTCAATGTCTTAACTTAGAACTATCCCCTACCCTGCACTCTGACACAACTTCCCTGTCCCCCACAGACGTTCTTGATCCACTCTGTGTCCTTGAAGGTCCATACCATTTGCCATATACTTCACTTTTAGCCCTCATTAGTATCATACTTTGTAGGAGTATTTTCTTACAGCCTTTCTCCTTCTGTTGGAAGTAAATTTCCATGCGAATGGAAAGATTTCATTTTTTGATGGCTGCGTAGTATTCCATTGTATATATCTGTACTATATCTTCTTTATCCATTCATCTGTGGATGGACATCTGGGCTCTTTCCATAGTTTGGCTATTGTGGACATTGCTTTATAAACATTGGGGTGCAGGTGCCCTTTTGTATCACTCTCTCTGTATCTTTGGGATAAATACCCAGTAGTGCAATTGCTGGGTCATAGGGTAGCTCTATTTTCAACTTTTTGAGGAACATCCATACTGTTACCCAGAGTGGCTGCACAAGCTTACATTCCCACCAACAGTGTAGGAGGGTTCCCCTTTCTCCGCATCCTTGCCAACATCTGTCATTTCCTGACTTGTTAATTTTAGCCATTCTGACTCGTGTGAGGTGGTATCTCATTGTGGTTTTGATTTGTATTTCCTTGATGCCAAGTGATGTTGAGCACTTTTCATGTGTCTGTTGGCCATTTGGATGTCGTCTTTGCAGAAATGTCTGTTCATGTCTTCTGCCCATTTCTTTTTTTTTTTTAATGATTTTTTATTATGTTAGTCACCATACAGTACATCCCCGGTTTCCGATATAAAGTTCGATGACTCATTAGTTGCGTATAACACCCAGTGCACCATGCAATACATGCCCTCCTTACTACCCATCACCGGTCTATCCCATTCCCTCACCCCCCTCCCCTATGAGGCCCTCAGTTTGTTTCTCATAGTCCATAGTCTCTCATGTTTCATTCCCCCTTCTGATTATCTCCCCTTTCTTTATCCCTTTCTTCCCCTACCGATCATCCTATTTCTTATGTTCCATAGATGAGAGAAATCATATGATATTTGTCTTTCTCTGCTTGACTTATTTCACTTAGCATTATCTCCTCCAGTGCCGTCCATGTTGCAGCAAATGTTGAGAATTCATTCTTTCTGATAGCTGAGTAATATTCCATTGTATATATGGACCACATCTTCTTAATCCAGTCATCTGTTGAAGGGCATCTTTGCTCCTTCCACGATTTAGCTATTGTGGACAATGCTGCCATGCACATTGGGGTGCATATGGCCCTTCTCTTCACTACGTCTGTATCTTTGGGGTAAACACCCAGTAGTGCAATGTCTGGGTCATAGGGTAGCTCAATTTTTAACTTTTTAAGGGACCTCCACACTGTTTTCCAGAGTGGCTGTACCAACTTGCATTCCCACCAACAATGTAGGAGGGATCCCCTTTCTCCACATCCTCTCCAACAATTGTTTCTTGCCTTGTCTATTTTTGCCATTCTAACTGGCGTAAGGTAGTATCTCAGTGTGGTTTTGATTTGAATTTCCCTGATGGCTAATGATTTCGAACATTTTTTCATGTGTCTGTTAGCCATTTGTATGTCTTCATTGGAAAAGTGTCTGTTCATATCTTCTGCCCATTTTTTGATTTGTTTATTTGTTTCTCGTGTATTGAGTTTGAGAAGTTCTTTGTAGATCTTGGATACCAGTCTTTTATCTGTAGTGTCATTTGCAAATATATTCTCCCATTCCGTGCGCTGCCTCTTAGTTTTTTTGATTGTTTCCTTGGCTGTGCAGAAGCTTTTTATCTTGATGAAGTTCCATAAGTTCATTTTATCTTTTGTTTCTCTTGCCTTTGGATATGTGTCATGAAAAAGGTTGCTTTGGCCGATGTCATAGAGGTTGCTGCCTATGTTCTTCTCTAGAATTTTGATGGATTCCTGTCTCACATCGAGGTCTTTCATCCATTTGGAGTTTATTTTTGTGTATGGTGTGAGAGATTGGTCAAGTTTCATTCTTTTGTATGTAGCTGTCTAATTTTCCCAGCACCATTTATTGAAGAGACTGTCTTTTTTCCACCGGATGTTTTTTCCTGCTTTATCAAAGATTAGTTGCCCAAAGAGCCGAGGGTCCATTTCTGGGTTCTCTATTCTGTTCCATTGGTCTGTGTGTCTGTTTTTGTGCCAGGACCATGCTCGAAATCCGGCATTGTGATGCCCCCAGCTTTGTTTTTCCTTTTCAACAATTCCTTGGCGATTCGAGGCCTTTTCTGGTTCCATACAAATTTAAGGACTATTCCAGTTCTTTGAAAAATGTCCTCGGTATTTTGATCGGGATAGCATTGAAAGTGTAGATTGCTCTGGGTAGCATGGACATTTTAACTATGTTAATTCTTCCAGTCCATGAGCATGGAATATTTTTCCATCTTTTTATGTCTTCCTCAATGTCTTTCAAGAGTGATTTATAGTTTCTAGAATATAGGTCCTTTGCGTCTCTGGTTAAGTTAATTCCAAGGTAACGTATGGTTTTTGGTGCTATTCTTCTGCCCATTTCTTGATTGGATTATTTGTTGGTGTTAAGTTTGATAAATGCTTTATAGATTTAGGATACTAGCCCTTTATCTGATATGTCATTTGCAAATATCTTCTCCCACACTTTTGGTCGTCTTTTGGTTTTGTCGACTGTTTCCTTTGTTGTGCAAAAGCTTTTTATCTTGATGAAGTTCCAGTAGTTCATTTTTGCCTTTGTTTCCCTTGTCTTTGGAGATGTGTCCAGCAAGAAGTTATTCCAGTTGAGGTCAAAGAGGTTGCTGCCTGTGTTCTCCTCAAGGATTTTGATGGATTCCTGTCTCACATTTAGGTCTTTCATCCATTTTGAGTCTATTTTTATGTATGGTGCAAGGAAATGGTCCCGTTTCATTCTTCTGCATGTGGCTGTCCAATTTTCCCAACACCATTTGTTGAAGAGACTGTCTTCTTTCCATTGGATATTCTTTCCTGCTTTGTCAAAGATTGTTGACCCTAGAGTTGAGGGTCCATTTCTAAGTTCACTGTTCTGTCCCTTGATCTATGTGTCTGTTTTTGTGCCAGTACCATGCTGTCTTGATGATTACAGCTTTGCAGTAGAGCTTGAAGTCTGGCATTGTGATGCCACCAGCTTTGCTTTTCTTTTTCAACATTCCTCTGTCAATTCAGGGTCTTTTCTGTTTCCACATAAATTTTAGGATTATTTGTTCCAGCTCTGTGAAAAATATTGATGGCATTTTATAGGGATTGCATTTAATGTATAGATTATTCTGGGTAGCATAGGCATTTTAACAATGTTTATTTTTCCAATCCATGAGCATGGAATGTTTGTCCGTTTCTTTGTGTCTTCCTCAATTTCTTTCATAAGTGTTCTGGTAGTTTTTGGAGTACAGATCCTTTACCTCTTGTGTTAGGTTTATTCCTAGGTATCTTATGGTTTTTTGGTGCAATTGGGATCGACTCCTTAATTTCTGTTCTGTCTCATTGTTAGTGTATAGAATTGCAACTGATTTCTTTGGATTGATTTTATATCCTCCCACTTTGCTGAATTCCTGTATGAGTTCTAACAATTTTGGGCTGAAGTCTTTTGGATTTTCCACATAGAGTATCATGTCATTTGCAAAGAGTAAGAGTTTGACTTCTTTGCTGATTTGGATGCCTTTTACTTCTTTTTGTTGTCTGATTGCTAAGGGTAGGACTTCTAGTACTATGTTGAATAGCAGTGGTGTTAGTGGGCATCCCTGTCATGTTCCTGACCTTAGGGGAAAAGCTCTCAGTTTTTCCACATTGAGAATGATATTCACCGTGGGCTTTTCATATATGGCTTTTATGATATTGAGGTATGTACCCTCTATCCCTATACTGTGAAGAGTTTTAATCAAGAAAGGATGCTGTACTTTGTCAAATGCTTTTCTGCATCTATTGAGAGGATCATATGGTGGGGTCTTTTTCTGGTTTTGGGATCAAGGTAATGCTGGCCTCATAGAATGAGTTCGGAAGTTTTCCTTCCATTTCTATTTTTTGGAACAGCTTCAGAAGAAAATGGGTATTAATTCTTCTTAAATGCTTGGTAGAATTCCCCTGGGAAGCCATCTGGCCCCAGACTCTTGTTTGTTGGGAGATTTTTGATTACTGCGTCAATGTCCTTGTTGGTTATGGGTCTGTTCAGGTTTTCTATTTCTTCCTATTTCAGTCTTGGTAGTGTGTATGTCTCTAGGAATGCATCCATTTCTTCCAGATGCCTAATTTGTTGGTGTATAATTCCTCATAATATGTTCTTATAATTACTTGTATTTCTTCGGTATTGGTTGTAATCTCTCCTCTTTCATTCATGATTTTATTTATTTGGGTCCTTTTTCTTTTCTTTTTGATAAATCTGGCCAGGGGTTTATCAGTCTTATTAATTCTTTCAAAGAACCAGCTCTTAGTTTCATTGATCTGTTCTACTGTTCTTTCGGTTTCTATTTCATTGATTTCTGGTCTAATCTTTATTAATTCTCTTCTCCTGCTGGGTTTAGGCTTTATTTGCTGTTCTTTCTCCAGCTCCTTTATGTGTAAGATTAGGGTGTGTATTTAAGACCTTTCTTGTTTCTTGAGAAAGTCTTGTATTGCTATATACTTCCCTCTTAGGACTACCTTTGCTGCATCCCAAAGGTTTTGAATGGTTGTTTTTTCGTTTTCATGAATTTTTTTTTTAATTCTTCTTTAATTTCCTGGTTGACCCATTCCTTCTGTAGTGGAATGCTCATTAGCCTCCATGTATTAGAGTTCTTTCCAAATTTCCTCTTGTGATTGAGTTCCAGTTTCAAAGCATTGTGGTCCAAAAATATGCAGGGAATGATCCCTATCTTTTGGTACCAGTTGAGACCTGATTTGTAACCGAGTATGTGATCTATTCTGGAGAATGTTCCATGTGCACTTAAGAAGAACGTGTATTCTGTTGCTTTAGGATGGAATGCTCTGAATATATTTGTGAAATCCATCTGGTTCAGTGTGTCATTCAAAGCCCTTGTTTCCTTGTTTATCTTCTGCTTAGAAGATCTGTCCATTGCAGTGAGTGGGGTGTTAAAGTCCCCTACTATTACTGTTTTATTATTGATGTGTTTCTTTAATTTTGTTATTACTTGGTTTATATAATTGGCTGCTCTCATGTTAGGGGCATGAATATTTACAATTGTTAGATCTTCTTGTTGGTTAGACCCTTTAAGTATGATATAGTGTCCTTCCTCATCTCTTATTATAGTCTTTCGTTTAATCTAATTTGTCGGATATAAGGATTGCCACCCCAGCTTTCTTTTGATGTCCATTAGCATGATAAATGGTTTTCCACCCCCTCACTTTAAATCTGGAGGTGTCTTTGGGTCTAAAATGAGTCTTTTGCAGACTGCATGTCTATGGGTCTTGCTTTGATACCCTGTGTCTTTTGATTGGGGCATTTAGCCCATTTACATTCAGAATAACTATTGAAAGATATGAATTTAGTGCCATTGTATTACCTGTTAAGTCACTGTTTCTGTATATTGTCTCTGTTTCTTTCTGGTCCATGGTACTTTTGGGCTCTCTCTTAGCTTAAAGGATCCCTTTTAAAAGTTCTTGCAGGACTGGTTTAGTGATCACAAATTCTTTTAGTTTCTCTTTGTACTGGAAGCTTTTTATCTCTCCTTCTATTTTGAATGACATCCTAGCTGGATAAAGTATTCTTGACTGCATGTCTTTCTCATTTAGCACCCTGAATATATCATGCCAGTCCTTTCTGGCCTGCCAGGTCTCTGTGGATAGGTCTTCTGTCAGTCTAATGTTTCTACCCTTGTAGGTTACAGACCTCTTGTCCCAAGCTGCTTCCAGGATTTTGTCTTTGTCTCTGAGATTTGCAGGTTTCACTATTATGTGCTGGGGTATTGACCTATTTTTATTGATTTTGAGGGGGGTTCTCTGTGCCTCCTGGACTTTGATGCCTGTTCCCTTCCCCAGATAGAGAAGTTCTCTGCTACAGTTTGCTCCAATATACCTTCTGCCCCACCGCTGTCTGCCTTTCCCCTTCTTCTGGGATCCCAAATATTCTAATATTGTTTTGCTTTATGGTATTACTTATCTCTCAAATTCTCCCCTTGTTTATCTCTCTTTTTCTCAGCTTCTTTATTCTCCATCATTTTGTCTTCTATATCACTAATTCTCTCTTCTGCTAGAGGGAAATTTTAATGAGGAGAAGGATATTTGCATGGTCTTAAAGTATCTCCTCACAGATTGAAAGGGAAAACCAAAGATAGTGTGTTGATTGGGCAATCAAAATTAATATCACCATAGGGGGCAGATAAACACTGTGTGCTTCCAGATAGGATATTTGAACAGGGTACAACATTTCCTATGTAATATTCTACCCAAGAGTGCATGTAGCCATTGGGAAGAATCACACCAACCTAAAACACAAGGGAAGAGGGTAACAATTGTGAATCTGGGTAAGTGATATATGGGTGTTCTTTATACTATTCTTGCAATTTTTCTCCAAGTTTGAAATTATTTCCAAATAAAAAGCAAAACATTTCAAAAAGGTATTGCTTCATTTCAAAAATTATGTCGATATCAATTTGAAGTTCTACTAGTATCATTTAAAAAATCATAAAGCAGCGTCATGAATAATGAAGGAAGCAAGGTGAGTGGTTTGCTACTTTAAATCATTTGGTTGGGGAAGTTTTTTCTGAAGGAGTGGCATTTGCAGAGAATGCAGGGAAGGAGGAAATCTTGCAAACATCTGGGGTGAAGTTCTTCCATCTAGAAGGAGTAGGAAGAATGAAGGTTTTGAGGTGGGAATGAGCTTGTTGTACCCAAGACCAGCAAAGAAGGCCAGTATGGTTGGAGGGGCGTGTGCCAGGGGGGCAGTGGTAGGAACTGAGAAATGAGATGTAGACAGCAGATCACGTAGAGCCCTGTATCTCTGGGAAGGAATTTGGATTTTTTTCTGAGTATGATGAGATTCCTGTGGAAGGTTTGAGCAAGGGAATGGCAAATTCTAATTTACATTTTTAAAAACATCCTCCTGGCAGCTGGCCGGAAAACAGACTATAGGGAGACAATACTGGGAGCAGGGAGATCAACTGGAACACTGTTGCAGTATTCCAGATGAGAGATGATAGTGGCGTGGGCCCTGGTGGAGGTGTCACAGTGGTCAGGTTCAGGCTATATGTTGATGGTATACCTGATAGAGTTGCTAAAGAATGAGTTCACTTCAAAAATTATTAAAGTGAATTAGATGTGGCATGTAATAGAAAGCACAGGCAAGGATTAATTACTCCTAAGTTTCTGAAAGTTACTGGGTGAAGGATGGTGCCATTTACTGGAAAGACGGAAGGGGAAATCAGTCATTCTGTGTAGGGCACGTGAAGTTTGAGAAGCCTAATAGATTTTCAAGTGAAGAATCAGACAGTCTGTTATTCAAAGCTCAGGGAAGAGGATGGGACCAGGGATATAAATCTGAGAGTTGACAGTGTGGATGCTATTTTAAGCTGTGGGTATGGATGAGATCACCTTAGGACTGAGTATAGAAAGGGAAGAGAAACATCCCAGGTTTAAGATCCCGGACACTGTCAAGATTTAAGGCTAGAGAAAGGAGAGGGAGCCAGCAAAAGGGAAATTAGACCCAATAGATGATCACCCCACAGTTTAAGGAACATGCTAGTTGGCTATATATCTTATGGCTGGAAAGCACTAATCATTCTTTCTATGTTAACATCTGCCTCTGCATAACTTCTCATTGTTGGTTCTAGTTCTTCCCTGCTGGGTGTTAGAAACAGGTCTCTCAATGGGACAGTGTTTCAAATATTTGATGGCAGCAATCATAACCCAAAGTCTGCATGTTATGTTCCTTTTACTCTTCCTTATATTATATTGTTTCCAAGCTCTTTACTAGTTTGTCCATACCCCAGTCAGTATATCTTGCATAGAGTTAGGTACTCTAGGACAGAACAGAGTTGTTACCGAGTATGGTAGATCCGTTTCTCCCCAAACATAAAACAATGAAACCAACACTTGCCAAATGCTTTACAGCTTACAAAGAACTCTCATGTAGTGTAACTTTCATTTTCACAGCAAACTTGTGAGTATGTACAGATGTTTTTATTGCTGTTGTTGTTGGTTTTATTATACAGATGGGAAAACAGAGGCTCAGAGAGGTTAAGTAGTCTCACTACTCTTAGATTATCCCAATGTTTATAGAAGTTATTAAACACTATCGCTCGATACTGTGGTTTTCAGTGTTCTAATGAAACTGACCAAAGTATTTTTCAGTGACTTGATATCAAGCTAAGTTTCCTACCTTCTGTAGGTGTGCAGTTGATTTTTTAAGCATAATATTTTTCAAACTTAATATTATCTTGAGAAGTTTCTCAACTGGTCTCTCCTATATACATTTTTGCTCCCCCTCTTGTATACTATCTAGCCAGAGCAAGAGTGATCTTTTAAAACTATGAATCAGATCACATGACTCCCTGCTCAAAACACCTCTAAGACTTCTTTTTGCATCAGAATAAGGTCCAGACTGCTCACTGTGACCTAAAAGGTTCTGTGTGATTTGTCCTTTGTCTTATTCTCTGAAATCATATCAAGATCTGTTTATGAGATAAAACTTATTATATGCATTTAGTTGTTTTTTTCTTTTTCTTTTTTTTTTTTTTTTTAAGATTTTTTATTTATTTATTTAATTGACAGAGAGAGAGACAGCCAGAGAGAGAGGGAACACAAGCAGGGGGAGTGGGAGAGGAAGAAGCAGGCTTCCAGTGGAGGTGCCTGATGTGGGGCTCGATCCCATAACGCCAGGATCACGCCCTGAGCCGAAGGCAGACACTCAACGACTGAGCCACCCAGGCGCCCCATAGTTGTTTTTTTCTTATAAAATTTATTCCAGTTCATTAGATTGATATTTAGATAGATAGATAGATAGATAGAGATGATATATATACATATATATATATATGTATATATATATCCCACCAAGGTAGAAATGGGCAGTTTCTGAAGAAGTATGTAAATAATTATCAGTATGCCTAATAATAGAAATGATACCAACTCTTTTTTTCATAAGTTAACCCAAAGTCTAACAAATACACTTACTGATAAATCCAAGACAAACTGCCTTTGTTAATTGTTTTGTAAGAGTTGATTCCATGTGCTGAGAAAAACTTTTAACAGACTTAACAGAATTGATTCCTTGATGAGTGACACATTTATTCTTAATTTCAATAAATAACACTTTTTAAGTTTTTCCCTTCCTACTTTTTACAGGGAAGTGTAGCTTATAATATAAGCACAGACTGATTTCTTGGATTTGATGATTAAATTTAGTCAAAACGGTCAATTATCCAGCACTGTTGCTGCACACTAATTTAGACTTTGGAAAAAAAAAAAGGGTGTCTGAGTGTGTGCGGATGTACCGCAGAGTGCAGAGGGAACCGCTTAGGGCTGGAAATGCTTATGACTGAATCAATCCACACACCAGAGTTGTTACTCTACTTTTGATTCTCTGGGTTATTTCAGAATTACCTTGCAAGGGATGAAAGGTCTAATGCAACAGGAAAGCTGTCTGTAAGTGTTGGACCTCAGTTTTAGGGGGGAGGAGTCATGAAGATCATCTGGCCAACGCAGCAGTGCAAACTGCGAAACCTGAGCTGTGTCTCAAGTGCCACAATAATCTTCACAATTCTGCAGCTACATCTCTTCTCTTTGAAGAAACCTCATTATTATTTTTATTATGATAAATGCACAAAACAAAATAGGATTACTTAATCATAAAATATGTTCAAATGTATACATGAAAATGCTATTATTTTCAGTTTCCTTGATAAGGAATTATTGCCAAAAAGTATCCTAAAACCTAATTGTTAATCTTGGTTGTACTTGTCAACTCCAAATGGACGGGAACTTTTTAGCGTGTGAGAGTTTTTTAGTTAGGGAAAATGCTGGCACTTTTTTCCGATGAATATAATTGCCATAATACTTCCCATGTAGTGAAGTCAGAAAACATAATTTAAGTAGAAATGTAGTTCCGAGAGCCTTGTGATTCTTGCCTTTTGTGTCATTCTGCCTACATTGCAACAGATCAGACTTAGGAAGTCCTGGAAATATTATGTGGGGTGTTTTCTAATTACTGCGTCAGCATGATCGATCATTTTCTAAGTTTTCCGGTTTCTTGGAAGAGCATAGCCTATGTTCATAACACTTTATGGGAAACAGCACAAAATTAGTTTCTAGGTCCCACTATATTTCTCCAGGTGTCACAAAAGTATATGTTATATAAATGAAATATTTGACAGAAGGGCTTGTCCACCAAACTACAATTAATGAATGCAAGAATTAGAAATCAAAACTTTGTTTAGTCTGAGGAAAAACAATTCTTGAAACTGTAACCACATGGCTGTTTCTTGTTTGCATCAACTCTGGGTGACTGTTATTGTCTTCCCTGAATTCTCTGGGCAGGGATCTGACTTTGTTGAATGAGCCAATTGTTTTCCTTTGTGTTGCCCATCTAGTAAGTTCCCATCTGGTTTGTATCAGACTGTTTTCACAGCCAACAACTGCTGCCTTCTCTATATCCTGACACTTCAGGGCCCCACGCTATCAAAGCACACGGCTGCGATGGCCTTGCTGGCAGGCCTATACAGCTGTGTCTCACAGCTTGGAACTATTACCCAGAGTAATGGTAACAGAGAACTTGGACTGGCCCTTATTCCCATTGGTGTCGTGTGTACAGTGAGCAGAAGTCTACCCCCAACCCCCTCACACCCAAAACTTACTAGTCAACAGAAAATCTTTAGAGCTCTAATTTTAGGATATGGAATGGTGGTGTTCTTGTTTTCTAGTGGCTTCCTGGATTTGAAAGCTCATTTTTCATTCTTTCACTCTCTTTCAAAAGTTACCAGGCCTTGGGGAAGTAAACTGGTCCCAATGTCACATTTAATTTTTGTTTCCAAATTTAGTTAGGAATGGCTAGATATGGCAAAATCCACTATGAAAGCCACACAAATAATACAGTGTGATTGTAGTGGTAGTCACAGGGTGTAATTTGAGAGTTTTCATATTTAGGAATGATTTCCATCTGGGAAGATGGATCTTCTGTACGTGAACTATAGAAGCGCCTGGGTTCAAACTGCTTAGTAACTATTAGGGAGTTCCTTTGCCTTCCGCTTTGTTAGCCGCCAAGCGTCACTTGTGAGAATGTGATAGTGGTGACCTTCTGCAGCAGTCTGTGCTGTGGCCTTATGTAATTAAAGTTGTACGAGTTACTGTTGAAGGAGAGTGGAGTTTAAACATAGCTCTGATGTCATTGCTTCGTAACGTGAAACAGCAAAACTTTTTGGCACCAAAAAGAATTAAGTGACTTTTGTAGAATGTATTAATATTTTAGAAATGCTTTCAAGGTTAGGTAAAATGATATTAGTTTGTGATTTCAAAGAAATTGAGTGGCTGCTTGTCACAGAGCATCAAGTATCCTCTAAGTAAGAAGTCCTGTAGAGTCAAAGTAAAGCAACAACAACAACAACAACAACTCACTTTCTGCTTTTGAATAATTTCAGCTCTCTGGTATTTGAAGATTTTAAGGAAAGAAATAGAAAGGAATTTGTCTTTGTCGTTAGCAGTATGGCCTGTGACTTAGCAACTATTCACTTGATGTTAAAGGCTAGTAAAGTTAGTTATTTGGCTGTTTCAGTCATCGGAAAACAGTTCAAAACTGTAAAGGAAGCACCTTGCAATTGCTGAAACTCATCTGTTGTTTTTTTTCAATTTCAACTTTCTACGGAAGTGTAATAATATACATATAGATGAGTACACATATCATGGGTGTACAGCTGAAAGAATTTTCGCAAACTGAGCTCACTGGTCTATCCCATGGCCAGCTCGAGAAAGAGCCAGCGCCCCAAGCCCCCTGTGCTGCCTTTGTTACAGCCTCCACCCTGCAGCCATCACCACTGCTCTGTGATTAGTTCTCTTGTTTTTGTTTTTGTTTTTACTGTAAATAAGTGAAATCATACAGAATGTATGGCTTCTTTCACGAGGCAAACCTGGTGTGATTTTTAAGATTCCTTTAGTTTTCAAACCGTTATGACATGCTTTTATAAAGAATTGTCTGAGAGGAATCTGTTTTAGTAGCTGTATCACAGGCTAGTCAACCAACAGGAAGTGCGTTGTAGATAAAGTTGTCTACTAAAACATCAACTCTCTCAGTTCTCAAACAAATTGTAATACTGGAATGTTCCTCTAGACATTCCTGCCCCGAAAAGGCAGGGACTCTTTGTCATAACACCACACAGCAATACATTCAAGTACTTAAATGGTTTGTAATGAGCTTCAGTAATTAAATGTACGTTAGTCAATTAAAGCTTGGTCTGCATTCAGGGTAGGTGGGTCATCCATTTTCTGAATTACCAATCAGCTTCTTGGCAGTTGAGTGTAAGCTTTTATCCTGCCAAGATACTATTTCTAAAATGCTATTATTGGAGAAACTTGTATACCTATTAGATATGCAGCCGAAGAGTAATTTCTTAATCTGGCCAGATTATTTATTTCAAAGGTGTTAATTTATTTTTATATATTTTTAACTACTCTAATAATGTTCCTTTTTTCCCCAGCGAACTCAAATTGGTATAAAAGATCCAGGTATTCTAAGTGTTACTAGTTTTTTATTTCTCCTTATTAACTTTTGTTTCATATTCTGAATGGAAACCATTTAAAAACTCTTATTTTGTGGGCTAAAAAAATGTATTATTAGGAGCCTTCATCTTTATATCCTTGTTTTACAGTTAACAGCCCTATAGTACTGTGCAGTTTTCTTAAATAATCCGTAGAGAATTGGTTTAAAATAATAATATAACAATTTATAGATTTTAGTATTGCTATTCTGGTGATTCTTACCAAGGATAGTATTAAAAACCAAAAGATAAACTTTCAAGCTGATACAAAAAATTTTTTAAACAAGAGGACAAACATTGTAAAGCCCAGGTTGCTATCCTTTTAAATACCACTTTTTGAGATCCTACAACATAGCCTCCTTTCATATTGGCACCATATAGCTACAAGATTTTGAATGACCATTTAAAATAAAAAGCTAAAGTATTAAAATAAGGTAAGTGTTTGGAAGAAGCATGGTGTACAAATAGTACAATCCCAGCAACCTCGTGTGCCCTCATTTAATGCTTTTTCAGCAGTATCCCTGCTTTCCCAGCCTTGGATTCCATTTCCAAATCTCAGATCACTTGTTTTGATTTTGTGATATCTTTAAACATTTAAATAAAAGATAACACTTTTGTCTTTTGTGGTAAAGGTAAAAGGATAGGTTATAGTTGTAGGTAATTTATGACTCAATAAATAAATTATAAATGAATGAATGAATGAATGAATGAATGAATGAATTTTTAGCCATTGTTACCCATTCCTAATTTCCATAGAAATTCATGGATCAAATGTTTGGAAATTTTTTCTTCTCATCCTTTGACTTAAATCCAGTAAGTATTGTTTCTCTTCATTTTGAGCAGTAGGATGAGGAAATACGAGTCAACAAGCTTGATAAGCAGTTTTCAAATCATGTTGGCCAGGGTATAGGTTGTGTTTGCTGCTTTAATCCTCACCTGCAGAGTATAGTACTCACCCTTTCAGTAAACCCCCTCACCCAGCAAGTGTGATTATGAGCCAGCCACTAGTTACAGGAATAAATGACAATAGACAACTCTAATATTGAGATAGTGGCTTTTTTTTTTTTTTTTTTTTACTGTTGGGAGAAATTATTACAGAAATCTAGACTCTCTCCCAGTTTTGGTAGAGTTTTGTTTATGTTTATAATAACATCAACACGTAATAGCTGCCGTCTCTGTATATTTCCTGTATGTGATATACTTCGCTAAGATCCATAATTAACCCAACTAGGTAGATGACAATATTCTCATTTTCCATTTGAGAAACATGAGGCTTGGTGAGGTTATGTACTTTGCCCAAGGATATGGAGCTAGTTCTTGACAGAGCTGGGAATCAAATGTAGCCCAACTCTGAAAGCAGAGGCTGTACTCTTAAACATTATACTGTATTTCCTTCCTTGATAATTTTTTAAAAAGTAGAACAGATAATTTCTGATTGTTCCTACAGGTCTCTGTATCTGAAGACATATCCTAGAGTAGAAGAGTCTGAAAAAGTTAGGAGGTGGGGAAAGAACTGTTTGCTATGGGCTTTAGTCCCTACTATTAATATTATTAATATGTCACATTGATTTGTCAGTGAACCTTTCTGAATCTTGACTTCCTTATTAGTAAGGAAAAGATGATCTCTGAGATCCCTTGTAGCTCTCCCTTGGTAACATGTGAGCAGTATTTTTCTCCTCAACAAAAGGTCTCCCTGTACAAAAATATTTTGAAAATTTTGCCTAACAAGAAGAATTTTTTGTAAGTTGGGAAAAGTTAGAAAATAATCACAAGCTACAAAAGAATAAAACTACCATATATTGAGTAATAAATGTATATGTAAATAACTTAGAGTTATTTACATATATTGTCTCTGTTAGTGATCATAAGAAACTATGAGGTAGAAGAGGAAATTGGAGCACAAAATGGTGACATTCCACAAAGTGGTGGTATTTCTCCTAGGTCTCACAGCTCATTTCTGTCGGCACTGTGATTTGCATTAGGCAGTTTAGCTTCCAAGTCTGTGCTCTTAACTGTGAGCTTCCAGATGATTCTAAAGGAGTGTCTGGTTGTCAGTTACTTGCAACTTTTTTTTAATCTTACATACTACAGTGTAGAATGGAATAGAAAAAAGTGGGTGTTTTTTCCAGAAAAGGACCTGTAAAAGATCACAGAGTAGTATATCCGTTTGATATAAAGGTTCAGAAACATTGGTCAGCTGGATATTTCTTGAGCAAGCATACATAAAGAACTGAATTAGGCATCTTAGGGAAAATAAGGAAGGATGGTGGAGGGAAACCTTTTGTTTTTAGATTTTATTTTTGAGTAATCTCTACACCCAACATGGGGCTCGAACTCACAACCCTGAGATTAAGAGTCATATGTTCTACCAACTAAGCTAGCCGGGTGCCCCCATTTTCTTGTCCTTTGTGAAAATCCAGCATTGCAGTAAATCACTTCAGCCTATGAAAATGGCTTATCGAAGGCACATCTTAAAATAATAACAGATTTAGCACATTATTTCAATTTAGATGTTTTTACTGATAATGCAGCTTTGTTAGATATAAAGAGATGACTAAAGTATGCTTTGGAGTAATAAAATCGTTGTCATTTTTTGAGTTAAAATTCATTGTTTAAATAAAGCAGAAATAAGCCGTTGTGTTTTTTTAAAGCCATCATTTTTGAAAGTTTTAAGAAAATACCTTTATTAAGCAAAAAATCTGAATATTAGAGAAAACATGCTCCTTTTTTATTCCAAAGAAAATGCAGTGTTTAAAATTCACGTTTAGGTTGTTATGAATTTAGAAGAGTGTTTCATTATAGCAGCAGGTCCCACTGGGGGATACACCCCCTTTAGAATGTGGGCCTATCAGAATGGAAGGGGGAGCCCTTGTTAGTTTGAAAAAAACCCCAGAAGTGATTCAGACTCTCCCCTCTCCCTACTCCAACCTTCTGTTGAAAATCACTGGTTTAGAAAAGGTTTCACAGCTCCTTTCTCCGAAGCCAGCCAGGTATAATATACAGCACCTTCTAAAGAGGATAAAAAAAAGAAGGCAATAGAACAAGAAGAGGCAAAGAGAAGTTACCAAGAATAGAAGAAGAATGTGAGTTCCAGGAAGGAAACATTAACATCTAGAAGTGGTATGATGCTAAAAGGCAGAGAGCTCAATGAATTGTTAGTCTTCAAACTCTCTTATGTTTGAGGCGGAACAGGCGCATTAATTGGAAGATTTGCTCACTGCTGTCAGTCTGCTCTGGGTTAGCTTTATCTTCACAGTTAGAGGATTAAGACAGTGTCTTATTCTTTGTGGTCTTCACAACACCTCATCTAGTAATGATGGACACATGAAAAATTTTAACTGAATCCTAGCTAGACCTAAGGTAGGTTTTCTTTTTCTTTTCTTAGTTTCCACCCAGTTTTGTTTAATATGAAAGGGGATGACGTTGCTTATTTCTTACTGTAACACAGTAGATACGTTTAAATTCTGGGCTTTGAAGCAATCACTTCAGACTGGGCTGCCACTTAATTTTAATTGCTCCCCTAGCCGCCCCCGCCCCCCGTAGAAAAGGTTCTTCATTGGAAGGGGCCTCTGTGGTGGGACTGACTGATACTGTCGTGTCCACCTTTGTATTATAGGTGCTGTGTAGAACTGGAAAGGTGGCTGTAGAGAGGCAAGCGGTACCCTTTTCCTCTCTAACTCTAAGAAACTTAGAGGCAGAGTAGGAAGTGAACATAGATAGTGTCTCATATAGTAACATGATAGTAAGCACTTTGAATGCATTTAAAGGCTTTTTAAAAACAGTATCAAGGTTAGATGTTTAATTTTGGTCTATTTGCAGACTCAGTATATAATAAGTAACTTATATTTGCCTCCAAGCTTACCTTTAGAAAACTGTATTTTCTTCTAAAACTATTCTTTTTAAGCTTTTTTCTTAATTTAGATTGCATTTAATTCTTTAACATATTTCATTTTTAGGTTTCCAACAGTATAATGATAATAGCTTAACATGAGCCTTTGTCACCAGTGAGAACCCATTGCTCAGTTAAGTGAATGATGTAATGCTTCAAATTATGTTCATTTACATATCTTCTTCCACATCCACCTGAAATTTTTGTGAAATAAGGGAAACTTGAGAGAAGCCTGATTTTTATCTTAGAGAACATCAGAAAATACCGATTCTACCATCCTTTACATTTTTTTCCAAATTGTTCTGCCCGAAGAATTTGTTTAAAACGACAGATATTGACAGTCAGTGACTGACTGCATTTCGGAGCACAGAGTAAGAGTGCACCATTAACGTGGGCACACGCCTCTGCTCCGTGGGGTGTCCTGTTGGCTGGAGAACCACATGTGCTATAAGTTTCTCTCTTCAGTTAACTTTTCTCTACTTCGTCATTCCCTAGCCAGAGAGGTTTTCCCCAGTCTGTTTCATCTTAATATTAAGATGGGCTTTGGTTTGACAGTATAGTGCTTTTTTGTGGTTCTCTGACAACTTTATTGGTTGCTTCATGTAGATGGTGTTGGGTAATATGCCCCCGTCTGACCCAGGGTGAAGGGAGATTCTACACTTCTTGTAATGATTAAATCCTTAAGTAAGGGAATCTGTGAAAACTTTTAACCTTGAAAGAAATGGTCCGTGAGTTTCTTTTATTTAACACAAATTGCAAATTATCTGATGATTCTTTGTTTCCCCCTTTCCTTAATTTTTGATGCCTAAAGATAATAATCCATTGAGTAAAGTATTTTCCTATGGGTAGTCATTAAAATTCAGCTGTTTGACTTCCTTTTTATTAAGGCCATTAGATCAGGCTTCTGTTTACTTGGTTTTATGAGAGTAACTGTGGGAGTGCATGTAGTTTGTGTTCTTTTTAGTGAATAGGAATGAATCATGGGTATTTCTAGGCTTAACTGATTTTCTCATGGAAAAAAAAATCTCAACGTAGCTTCATCAGGTGATATGGATCGAACACAAACCGAGCCCAAGCTGTAGCTCGAGTCTGTATTTACAGGTAAGATTTTTACTTTTAAAGTTGTTGAGGGGTGCCTGGCTGGCTCATCCGGTAGAGCATGCGGCTCTTGATCTCAGGGTCATGAATTCAAGCCCCACACTGGGCATGGAGCCTACTTAAAATAAAAAAAAAAAAAGTTGTTGAACTTGCAACTATTCAGATTTTTCATTTTCTTGTAATTTCTTTGATAATGATCAGCACAGTAGAGATACTAATTATACTTTTTAAGTTCTTCTAAAATATCTATAAACTCACCCAAGTAATGGAACTCCATACAGTAAACTCCAGCTCTCCATAAAGCATAAGTTAGGGGACAGAAAAAAATGTTTCATTTCCTTTTGGAAAGTTTATAAAATGTTGAATTAAAAGGCTGCAGGTGTGGTATTCAGAGCAATGAGGATAGTACTCAAGATAATTCCATCTGGGGGAGGTTATTTTTTGGGACAGGACAGTGTTTAAACTTTGAAGTCAGTTTTAAACAAAGTGAAGCAGCTGGAACCTGGCATAAGAAGAAACAAACCTTTCACATTAACTATTGCCTTTTAGAGGAGAAAGAATTGGAGTTGTTTTTACAGGTGCCAATACATTTATTCTTCCTATAGGAACTGCTTTATTTTTATCCTAAATTACACATTTCAAAATAAGCACTTGTCAACTCATTTTAAAAACAGAAGCAATAGTAAACTTAAAAAATGCAATAGGATTTGTAGGTCTAAAACATATTTTGGAATGAGACTATAGTAACATTTTAAATCACCCTCTTAAACATGAAAGTAAGGAAAGAAACATTTAGTAGTGACTAATCTGGAAAGCAGAGGTAAATAAAGTATTGCATACTGTACTTGACATCAAATGACTAGGCACCTTCTTCATCAAGACTTGTATTTGTCCTCAAACACTGAAGCTCTGATGTTGCAAAATCTGCAGGGCCGGGTTAAGTATGTGAGGAGAATTGACTACAGCAGGATAGTTTAGCAGCTGCTTAAACAAGGAATTAAAGCAAGAGTAGATGAGCCCAGGGTGGACAGGAAAAATGCTTCAAGAACTCAATAAAATACAGCTGAAGTACTGTAACAGTTTCACAGACAGCTGGGAAACAACTGCGTGGCTGGAACTCAGGGCTGATTTTAAAGACAGGATCTGGTCAACGAGACTCTAAGCAGGCTGTTAGCTGTGAAAAACCACAGACCCTGGAGGTGCAAGCAGATCAGTTCGGTTCAGCAGCCATTTCAAGGCCCACTGTGTGCTTACCATTGTGCTAAAACCTTGCAGAATGCAGAGGTAAATAAGACAAAGTCACTGTCCTCCTGCAGCACGTAGTTAATAGGAACAGACCCACAAGCAAATAACGATTGAGATGATAAGGTCACAGTGGCTTCCTGTGTACCTACTGTCCTGGTCAGACAGCAAAGACTCTAAGTCCCAGTCCATGCTCTTACAGAGTATCTTGGTTAGAGCAAGTGACAGACACATAAACAAATAATTACAATGCAGTTTGGTAAGTGCAAATGACCAAATCATCTTCGAGAACAAGGCATCCGCACTTGACAGGACAGGAATTCCTGTTTCACCACTGCTGCTGGAAGCACAGCTCAGAGAATGTGACTCACTTGCACGTGGGGCTGGGCTATCCTTTTAAGTCAGTGATTCTGAAGTATTTAGGGGCCGCATATCCCTTCAGAGCACTGAAAGCTGTGACCATCTGTCTCCCTCCCGAACTGTACTCGCATGAAAATAATGTGCATACTTTTCCAGGGCATTCACAGGTCCCTGACCATTCATCCATGTGCCCTGGGTTAAGATCCTTCATGTACGTGAATTCAAGATGATTACATTTGTTTCCTTTTCGATTTCATTTTTAAATTTGTAGTTTATAAGAAACCAATCTTTTATTTCATGCCAAATCCAGGCAATTTCAAGTCATTCAGCTATCTTTTCATCCACTCATAGAAGAATGCCATAAATTCGTACGTATCACGTGTGCCTCACGTTTTACTTAATCTGAATGAAGAGTTTGAGATAATGTACTCTTTTACGAAGCTATTGAGGAAACTTTTTCTTCTTTTCTCTGCTTGTCTCATGTTGTTTGAGGAGAGAATGCTTTGTTTGGATTCCTCTCAGTTTGCAAATAACAGAGATAGAATAATGAGTTACCAAGTGTTTGAGGGTTAGAGTCACAATCTGAAACCTGCTGATGAAATGCATGATCTAAACCCAAAAAACTTTTACAAAGTTATGTATATTTTTAGAAACATACATGCAATGTACGGGCAAAATCTAAATGGACATTAAAAATCCTATATTATTACTTGTGTTCCCTAGAATAAATTAGTTTAACTTTTCTGTTCCTTAACCTTATAAATCCAACGTCAAACGTAATATAAATCTAACATCAAATGTAAAATTTCTTTATGAATTTTAAATATCTTTGAAGCAAAAAAAAAAACACCTGAATTTCAAACACCCAAAAAGATATTAAAATATGTCTTAGGATGTTTGAAATACATGGTCTGACTCAGTGGCATCCTGGCTTAAACATAGCCAAGTTAAATGACGTACCGCAAACCCATGGAATCAAGGAGTGGTCTCTTTTTTTAAAAAACAACTCTGAAAACAGCTGTTGAAACAATTACATCATAGAGTAATGACATGACTGTGGAAATTTAAAAAGGCAAACTTTAAAAGCATCAAACTACATTTAATATAGGCAGAAAATTTATATTTGCTTTGATGATGATTTATTAAGATATGTCTTTTTCCTTTAAAAAAAAAATTAAACTCTGTGAGGACCATAACTGGATATGAAGGTGACTCTTTTTGCCTGGTAACACTCATTTGCCAGATTTTTTTTAAATGTTCCCAGTCTAAAAAGTCCTCGTTTAAAGTTCAAAATGACTGTTCAAAATAAAGTACATGAGCACTTCAAAAAGCCTTCCCCAGATGCACATTTACAAACATCTTTAGATAAAATGGTGCGTTTTATTGGCTTAACTTGTTGACTAAAACATAATTACTTGAGTTAAAATAGCATAACTATTTGGAGGCCTTCTAGAGCTGTGGGTTTTTTTTTTTCTTAGTATATTTCAGTGAAACATTCTTTCCCTCTCTAACACAGACTACCTTTTGCAGCCCATCCTGAGGGTCATTGCCTCTTGGGATAGTTCCTTTCCAGTTACCTGAAAGGAAGCGCTCATCTGTTGTGAGTGCTTTCTGTGTGCTGGCATTAGACGGAACGCTGCATTTGCATTATGCCATTAATCCTCAAAAAACCCCCTGAGGAAGGTACTCTTATCTTTATTTTAAGGATGAGGAAACTAGGGTTTGCAGAAGTTACATAACTTTCCTAAAGTCTCTTATCACTCTTATCCTTTTTACCCCTTACCTATTTTTCTTTATAGCAGTTATTGCCTCCTGACGTATTATATGTTTGTTTCCTTACTTGTCATTTGCCCTTCACTCAGCTGGAATATATGGCTGTGGGATCAGAGCCTTTGTTTTCGTTACTGCTGATATCTCCAGAGTCTGGAATAGTGCCTGGCACATAGTAGGTGCTCAGTTGATATTTGCTGAGTGGATAGATGGATGAGGCCAGCTCTGCCCAACTCCAGAAGTCTTACTTTGACAATTTGGGGGGGGGGGGACTGTTCCCAAGTGACTGGACAGCAGATCTCATTTGGACCCTAGACTTGACCTATCATAAAGGGACTTGAGCTCGAAATGTCATTACTGCCCCTCTCCTTACGTGCCCCTACCACTGCATATTACATGAATGGATTTTATCTTACCCACCTTTAAAAGCAATGGTTTTTTTTTATTTTGAGTGACGGAGGTACTTGCTATAGTGCAGAAAGCAGTGAGTTGTCTCAGAACTACCAGTTTTGAATTAATTAGATGAATTACACTAGTCTTTTTTTTTTTTTTTTTGAAAACCGTCTGTTACCTTGTGTGACTCTTTACTCTTGGGGCTCTTCCTACTTATCTCTCTGACATTTCCCTTTGGTTTTTCTTTATTTTCTCTTCATTCACCTTTCTTTGTCCTTCCTCATATTTTTGTCATCATTTCTCTTCTCAGCCTATTTTCTCTCCCTAGGTGATCACTGTTCGCATTACTCTAATTATTGTATCTATATAGATGACTGCTGATTTTGTCTCTAAAACTGCCTGGTGGTCTCTGACAGCTGATTCCAGTTACCTGCTGGAAAAGTCCATTCATACATCTTGTAGGCTTTCACGTTCATCAGGTATATAACTGATCCCAGTATCTCCATACCTCTTCATACCCTCGTAGCCTCAGGCTTGTTTGTATTCTTATTACTGCCTAATCAGTCAGCTAACCCAGTTATTTTGAGCCATACTCAATTCTTTATAAGTTTTGAGTCTCCCCCCAGAATACCATGAATCTGTTTCCACTGGCAAGGATCATCAGTTCTTACACAGACAATTTCCATAGGTCTCTCTCCTCTCTCCTTATTTTGTACACAGCTATTGGAATTCTCTCTTCTTAAATGTATTTGGTCATCCTACTCCTCTGTTCAGAATCTCTTGTGACTCATCATCATTTACAGAACTTGACCCTGACCTTCCTTTACAGCCTTCTCTCTCACCATTCCTTCAATCCAATCAGTACTTTGATATCAGAATAGAGTTCCCTTAACATACTGACTTAGAAAAAAACAACCCAAAGATACTGACTTTACATTGACTTTATTTTGTTGTTCTTTTCCTTTATCACCTTCCATACCTTTGAAATCCTACTTCAACTGCTACTTCCATGTCATTTCAACTAAGTATTGCTATACACATCTATCTCCACTCCTAGGTTATGAGCTGCTTGAGGATGAGGACTATTTCTTCATCTGTGAATCTCTTAGCACCATCTTAGCTCCAAACTTACAGTAGGCTTGTAGGGATGTTTAGCTAGTGAGAGTATGCTTTGGAAAGCCCACTTTAATGTCTCTGAACCTCAGTCGCCTTGTCTGTCTCCCAGAATTACTGTCAGGATGAGGTAAGATGATGGGGAAAAGATTTTTGCAAAATTATGAATTGCTATATAAATATAAGGCGTTAACTATGAGAACTAGCATAACTTTGCAGTGATTGAATTTAATATGTTCTCTGAGACTTGTAAATTTCTTTGAAATCCAAAAAAAAAAGTTAGAGCTCTTGTTTTACATCATTGAGTAATTTAATCAGTAATTTAGTGCACGTCATAGAAAATGAAGGTACATGTAAAGCAGTTTTGTGACATGAGATAACAGAGAAAAGAAGAATATCTGGTGTCAGTGTGGTTTTTGACAGGCAACTAACTAAAGGAATGGAATTTTTCTTAATAATTAGGGGGAGGTAACATTGAACTTTTATGGGTTGAAAATTAATTTTGATCTTGGCCTTAGTTATACCCTATGTTAGTGTTTATTGATGAAGTAAGCTCTGATCTTGGATACTTTTCTTGGTTATTTTGTGTGCACTCTGCATCATGACTTTGCAAAGTGACAGGATATTTAAGTAATGCTTACGTCCTATAAAGATCTTTTTTTAAAGCTGTTCTTACTGTGTCTTAATTTTAATTTTTATCATACCCTGACAGGGCTAAATTTCAAAAAGTCTTTTCTTATTTAAGGTGTTTATTCTCAAATTATCCTAAGACTTGTTTTCTTCTTAAGATTATACTGTGGTATTATAGTTTGTGATGTTGCTATAATGTTGCCAAATCTTATTAGCTGTCCCTCTTTTATTAAGAAAATGAAATTGATACAAGTAATGAAATGAATGGTATAATATTAAGTCTTCATAAGACTTCCTAATATGAAAGGAATTTGGCTTTTACAAATATCCAATCATCTTGGACAGCTGTGATTGAGTCATCATTGAAATCTCCGAAACTATCTACTTTTCCTGAAGTCCCTGTAAAAATGCAGTGGAGACTTCCACTTTACTACTGTGAAAACTACTTGAAAAGTATAAAGGAGTTTTAGAAAAATTACTATGGCTCTTGACTCAGAGATCTCTTAAAGATTGTTAAAGATAATTTGTTTTTAAGATGCCTATTATTCTTATGTATTTAGAGTAAAGCCATAAAAACCGAAACAGGAATTTGTGTAGTCTTAAATAATACCGGGTTGGCATTCTTCGTATTCTTAGGTGGTGTGCTTTAAACTTTCTAAAGAAGTGAATTAGGGTATAGGCAGATAGATTGCAGTTATGGTCAACTTTTTCTTTTTAACATATTAATGAATTCTTCATCCCAGACTTTGTCCTGTGTCTCCTCTGCCACAGGCTGGCTTCTTCATTGCCTCCCACTACTCTCAATCATGGAGTGGAGATTTTTTTCTGTATTTGGTTAAACGTAGCAATCATGAAGAAAAGTCTGTTTTACAGAGAAAAATACTTTCCAAAGTCAATTGTCAATGATATTTGAATGATCACTGTATTTTTTTTTCTTTTAATATTGCTTCCCTTCTATCAGTTCTGTTAACTAATAGCACAGCACTCTTAGGCACTCAGAAATGAGCATTAATGACATGATCCTGAGTTGAGTGTCCATTTTGTAGAAGTAGGAAAAAGGGCAAAGTGCCTTGGCAACCTTTGACCTCAGATGGTTTTCACATGGTTCATATCACTTTAAAAAAAAAATCATGTTCTTTTTGTAACTTAATAGCAAACCCTTATTTTAGGGCTGTTCCAGTGTGTTTTTTAATCGGACTTAGCTATTTACTTGATGGTAATGGTAATGATAGTAGTGCTAGTACTGCATTAAATAGTACCATTTAGTGGTTCTGGTAACTCTGAGTTTTCAAGCACTTACTAACTGCTAAGCTCTCTTGTCAAACTCTTTACCAGTACTATTGTATCCTCATTACATTCTGCAAGGTAGGTACTAGTAACCCATTGAACATGGAAGGACTGAAATTTTGAGTGGTGAGACAATTTCCCGAGGTCGCACAGTCAGTAAGAGGGTAAGTCTGGGTTGCAGACTAGGCTCTGACCCCCACATGCCCTTACCCGGCATTTGGATTTGTACCACCCCTGCTGGCATTTGTTTATCCTCTTAGTCCATTCGGGCTACCCTAACAAAATACTGCCGACGGGGTGGCTTATAAACAACAGAAATTTTATTTCTCACAGTTCCGGAGAAATCAAATCAAACCGCCTCTTCCTGGTTCACAGCCATCGCCTTCTCACTGTGTCTTCACATGGTGGAAGGGGCCAGCAAGCTCTCCAAGGGGCCTCCTTGATAAATCCCGTTCGTGAGGGCTCTGCTCTGACGACCTAAGCATCTCCCGAAGGCGCCACTTCCTAATACTATTACATCAGGCATTAAGATTTCAACATATGAATGTTGGGGAGGGCAACGTAAATGTTCAGATCATAACATACTTTTAAAATGTTGTGCATAGTTGTCTGGGGGTGGGAGTGGAAAGAAGAAAGGTGTATTTTATCTCCGACAAGTTCTGAGCTCCGAGCTCATTGAGAAAAGAAATGGTCTCCTATGCAATCCTTGTTTCAATTCCTCCCCCCATGTTATTCAAGGAAGTTTAAAGCATACAAATACTCAGAATATGCTTGTTTAGCTGAATGCGTTTCTCCTTTTTTGCAGGTAGTACAGCGGTACCACTCTTCACTTCTCAGACATCGCCCACCAGGATGTCTGTGACGCTGCCCTCAGTGAACCTGGAGGACTGTTCTCAGTCTCTGAGCATTAGCACTGTCCTGGGGGACACGGAGTCCTCAGGACCAGATACCTTCTGAAAGGGAAGTAGGAGCCAGCTGAACATTTGTGCCATTGGTTTTGAAGTCATTTTTCTCAAGCATAAAACCATATCTCAAACTATTTGGGGTTTTGAGCACATTCTGAAAACCAATTTCTAATTTTTTATTATAGTAAAAAGCGTAATTTGGGTATTTAGGTAAAACTTTTAAATAAAATAATTTAATACGGATCATCGTGAGTCTGAATTATTTCTTAGAATCCTGAGGCAGCATGAAGTAGTGGAAAGGGCATGACTTGTGACATCTAAGAATGTATTCTATGGATCTAATTGTCTGTAGTTGTGAAATGATGTTGCTCAAGGCTATTGATTCCAATTTTTTTTGTAACAGCAAATAATTGGCAGCAATCCACCGCCTGTGAATAGGGACCGACTAAAAAAGTGGTGGTATATCTGTACAGTGGAGTACTATGTAGTACAAAAAAGAATTGTAAAATGTTTATGTGTCGGTGTGGAATTGCCTCAGAAATGTCGTTAAAGTGAAAAAACCATGTGCAAAATAGCTGCCATCGTTTACAGTAGCGGGAGGAATCCAGATATGTGGTGTGCACACACACACTTACATGCACGTATGTGCTTATGGACACATTAACTGTCTTTGGAAGGATAAACCCGAAACTGCTAACTTGTCTCCAGGGAGGGGGACCGAGTGGCTAGGTGATAGGAGTGAAGGATGACTGGAGCCACTGTGTGTTTGAACTTCAGTTGTAACAGGAAAGAATTATGAGTGAGGTTAATTTTTTTTATACCTTACATATATGCCTTATAAACCTTTATACTTTACAAACCTGTGAAATGTGACTAGATTACCTTTCAAAGCATAAACACATAAAATTGAAAGAAAACAGAAGTGTAGCTTTGAAATTCTAGTTCCATTTTCTTCACCTCCTTGCTCTGTGATGGGGGCAGATAAGCCCCTTCTTCAGGGCTGCCTGGGCAAATGGGTTTAATACTTGTTTTGCAGGATAATGGGGATTATCAATAATGTTGGGGGTGACGCTCAGCACAATGCCTGGCACCAGATAAGAGCTCAGTAAATGGTGGGTGTCATTATCCTGAGGCATTGAAGCATCTTGCACTAGAGGGTAAGCACCGTGAGACGCAGGATAGCCTAGTATTAGCAAAAAACAAAAAATACAAACAAAAACGCCTCATCTCCGTGAACATATTTTCCTGTCACAACTGAAGTTCAAATACACAGTCACTACAGTCATCCTGGACTTTTCTCAGCATTTTCCTGGGTTGCCTGGGTTACTTTGTGGGTCTCAATCCTGGCTGCACATTAAAGCCTCTGGGAGCTTTAAAAATGCCCCTGCCTGTGTTCCCTCTCTCGCTGGCTGTCTCTGTCGAATGAATAAATAAAATCTTAAAAAAAAAAAAAAAAAAAGAAAGAAAGAAAAGAAAAGAAACAACAAATGCCTATGTTCCATTCTCAGAGATGCTGACCTCATCAATATGGGGTAGCGTCTGGGCATTGGTATTAAAAAAGAAAAAAGACCTTCCCAGGTGGTTAAAATGTACATTTGAAGTTAAGAATTACTCAAGAGCAATGTAGAATTCTTTTAGCTTCTAGCAGGGCCCTCTGCCTGGGGAATTTAGGAAGAGTCTGAGGATTTCTTCTCACTGAAGACAGAAGCTGCAAAAACCTATGGAAATGTGTCAGGCTTCCACACACATTTTGTCTATGTCAGCTCCTCCAGCTTCTCAGATATTCCGTTGCTGAAATGCTATAGGTTTCACTTTAGAACCTGTTTTTCTTTGGTATTGCCTTTTGGACAATTCTGCTTGTAATAGTTCCCATTAAACAAGTACAAGAAAAATGCTATTCTCTGTATCATACTTGGTATTTGCTGTCCATCTATAAATCTCTAGATAGGGTGAATGCGGCTTCATTTGAAACATGACCCCTTGGTTTCTGATTTTCACAGCTGCTTCTTTCTGAGAAGGATGTTTCTTAATTTTAGCAAAGGCATTTTTTAAAGGTGTTGGTAGTTTCTCCCCAACTGTAGAAACTCACTTTTGCTAATTTTAGGGTAGAAGTATAATCTTTGATTTATTTCACTCCTCATTTACTTGAACTTTTCTGGAGGAAAAAAAAGTGTTTTGTGTCTGCTCATCAGTATTTTGTTTTATGTGATTTCTGGCCAGGGGTTTCTCCTATATATATTCCCCTGCCAACCACCTTAAATCCTTTTGGAATAAACTGTATGTGTAAAGTAAATTAAATGGCATTGTTGATGTTACAGGCTTTAAAAAATTTCATTTTATAATTTCCAACTTCTAGAATGAACTATTTAGGAAACATGCTACTAAGAGGCAGGCTCTGTCAAGATCAAGGCTGTGAATATTGCTAGGCTTACAATGCCTTAACACCAGGATAGCAGGCATTCAAAATGTTCCCTTGGTATAAATCCTAAAGTAAATTTGCTTTTTATGCACATTAATAGAATCTTTCATGAATGTTTTCATTTTCAAAAGATGATTGGGTCAGTGTATTTCTTATCCCTTGCCTATTCCTGGGCTCTTGATTTTGCTTTTGAAATGCTAAACATATATTTAGATCAGTTTTATTGCTTTTCTATTTAAAAACTCAAAACATTTTTCTGTAAAATAAATAAAATAGTTCATGGTGGATTACCACCTCTAATCCAAGAATAATTCTGTAGTTGAACCATTTTTATCTTTTAAAAAATGCCCTGATGCTATGGCATTTCCTTATAGGTGAGTAACGAACAATAGTGGATAGCCGAATCCTTAGTATTTCTGTAATGTTGCTGAGAAATCCCACTGAGGTACCCTTTTTACCATATGTCCGTATGTGTACATGTTTAGCAAAAATTAACTGTGAAGGACATTGCGCATGCGGTGTGGTGAAGATACTTATGGGCCAGGCTGGGTAGCCATGTCAGGATATGTCATCCCACATCCCTCCCTTTGGTCATCTGCCTCTCCTGGGGTATGAAGGGTAAACACAAGGAATTCTGTCTCTTCCTACTATAGAATCATCATTTGGTCATCAAACATCAGTTGCACAGTAGTTTTAAAGACTGTCTTAAAAATGCTTTGGAGAAAAACAGGATTATTGTCATGAGAAATCCCATCATTATAGTTTAGAAAAGTTCAGAACACCAGTTTTTATTTGACCTAGCCCATGCTCGGAGAATAGATTCCAAGTCTCAGATTGTCAAACCTTTGAGAATAATCAGCCTTTGTCTGTATTTTTTTAAGACATTTTTTTCTCCTTGTCCTGAAGTGTTTACCTAGAAACAATAGGAGATATTAGCCAGAGTACACATGCCCGCTTGTGAGGCCAATATTGTAAAATTATGTGATGGTCCATTAATTGCCAAGGGAGCAAGCAAATCAAAGCTCTTTTGCTGCATCTCTATGATATGAATGGTCTCATTTATAATTTCAGTCATAGTGAGGGATGAGTTCCTGATACATCTCTTGAATTCAGGGACACCTAACCAAGCTAAAAGCCCCTCAAGAAATCAATAGACTCCTCTAACTTCTGGGAGGTCACTCCTCTGAGACCTCTGAAGAGACCCAGATGGTGGGGACTAAACAGGATTTAAAATCTTCACTGGTAGCTAGTAAGAAATCCCAAGAACAGTCTTGGTATACACGGAAGTCCCACATAGAGAACAGGCCTGGTGCTACATAATTGATAAGATCTATACATAGAATTGAAAGCGTATGTCTTTTTCCCTGAATTATTAAGACAGTGGTGGTAACTATTTCAGTTGACATGTTGTGGCGCACTTTTCCTGAACAAGGATGTTTTTCTTTTCTATTTTTCACAAGGTGTTACCTTAGGAGTAAGTGTGTAAGTCGTAATGTAGGAGGTATTTATTTCTACTGTTGGGATAGTTGTGGGGGATTTCTCAGTAAGCTTGCTGTGTATTTTTATTTCCTTTGGCCGTTTTCTCCAAATAGTTGCATGGGTTCTGAAAGTACCATAGACACCCAGGATTATTTTAAGAGGTGATTGGGTTGATTCTGCACTTTGGATAAAATACTGGCTGTGTGTAATTCTATGTAACAACCATCTGAGTGTCTGGGTCTAGAAATATTTGCTATATGTTCTAAAGTATAGAGGACATGTTCAGATCATATCTTCGATGGGGTTGTTTGCTAGCACTAAGCAGAGGTATTCCCATGATTTGAGTGACCTTTGGAGTTCCATATGGGTAACAGTTTCAGCAAGAGATCAGTTTAGCAGAGGAGGTCATGGTCTGATCATTCTTCCAAACAAGGAAAAGGAAATGTTTCAGAAAAGGGAGGGGGCAAATGAAGGAAAGTAGAGTCCTGGAGAACACAGAAAAGGAAAGCAGTAGCCCATAGTTACACATTAACAATCTTACAATGAAGTCAGTTTGAGTGGACAGAACGAAAAGGTCTCTTAGGTTTCATTGTCTTGGGTGGAGTTGGCACTTCCAAAGTTGCCTGCTGGAGCTGAAGGTCCCAGGTAAGCTGTTGGTGCCTGAAGCCATCTGCTTTGGCAAGGTTTTTGGTTAGCCTCAACTCGCAGTCACTCATGGGAGTGGTGGAAATCCATCGATCTGACTTGGAAGTTCATTTTCATTATGACATATTAAACCCTGGGTGGACTGTTGTAACTGCAGGACCTGAAGAGCTTCCTTCTGATAACGTTCTAAAGCAGTTTTGCATCCGTATCACTGTGTTTGCCCAACAAACCGCTGCAAAACTAGGTGGCTTAAAACAACTGTGTATTTATTCACAATTCTGTGGGTGAGGATTTGGTTGAGCCCAGCTGGGACAGATTGGTCCTGCTCGTCTTGATGCTGTCCGGCCTTCCACATGCTTTTCCAGTCGGTTAGGAGCAGAGGGCCTCACTCTCGCGTCTGGTAGTTGCCAGCTGTTGGCAGGGCCACACAGGGATCTGGGCCATGTGTCTCAGCGTATAGCAGGCCAGCCTGAGCTCATTCACATGATGCTGGTGTGAGGGTTCCGAAGAGCAGCAAGAGAGGGCAAGCTCTGCTGTACCAGCAGTTTTCAAGCCTCTGTTTGTATCAGGTTGTTAATGCCTCGTTGGCCAAAGCAAATCATGTGTCCGAGCCCAGATTCAGAGGGTAGAGAAATGGACTGTCTCTCTCTCAATAGGAAAATCAGCACAGTCACATGTAAAGGAACATGTATATGGGATGGAAGAATTTGTGGCCATTTTTGTAACTTAACACACACCTGTATCTTTTCTAGCAGACCTGGCCACTATGCTAGAAGTCATATAAAGATTTGGGTGATGTCCCTTTCAAAAAAGTGACTTGAATATGTTGACGATAATATTCTAGATAAGCTTCTGACAATATTTAGCTAGGTCTGCATACAACCAAGTACAGTAACTGGTAGAGTTCTTCTCGATGACTGAGGGCATCTTGTCCTAGGGAGAAAATTTGAGTTCTGTGGAGGTGATTGTGTGGCCATTAACACTAGTGACAAAACAGCAGTGTAAGGCAGGTTAAGGATTTTGGATAGTTTAGAACTGGCATTAGCAAAGTGACTCGGTAATGGGCCAGACAGTGAGCGTTATATAGGCTTTACGGGCCACATGTGGTCTCTCTCAAATAGTCCGTGTTCCAGTTTCTTCTTTGTTTTTTTAATAAACTTTTAAAATATGCAAGAACTTTTTTTTCCCCCTCGTGGACCATATGAAAACAGTACGCAGGCCAGATTTATCCCATGGTTTGTAGTTTGCCAATCCTATATTGGGACAAGTCTTAGCTTCAATATCTCCTTTGTTCTTTCTATCATTCCTGAATGGAGAGTGAAGTTTTTGTGTTAGGAGAGAAATCCTGCAGAGTTCTTATATAACTGTTACAGTGAAATGAGTTCCTCACTCACTGGATAGGAAAGTGGGAATTTCCTGGGTTGGGAACACAAAGTCTAGCAATGTTTTCCTTCTGTCACATCAGTAGCTTTTCAAGGAATGGGTTTTATCCACCCTGAAAACGTACAGACTATCGATGATCTCTATTTATAGCCTAAAGACCAGGGTAGTTGTATAAAATCCATTTATAAATGCTCACAGGTCTTGAGAAGGAGTTTCTGTATTTTGTTTTGTCTTTTCAGGCTCACCTGGGTTATATTAGTTACAGGTAAGACATGATTTTACCAATTCCCTGGTTAAATTTTGAAAAATACATTTTGTTAGTTATTTACTATGGAACTTAATTAGATTCTTTCATTATGCAAACAGTCATGGGGGCAATTTAATTAGCATCCATGGGATGGATTGTGGTACTCCTGAGCAGCTGTCTGGAGAGTGTCAGAACCTGGCCTTATGGAGAATATGTCTTCGTAATTGCCAATATTGCTTTTCAGAAGGTTGGGTTGATTGTTATGAGCTAGTTAGACCCAGTCTAAAATGAGCCAGTTTTCTTTCCAAGTTTGGTGGGGGTAGATACCAGTTTGGTGGAACTTATAGTTGGGGTAATAAAAGCTGCTTCTTTAGCATGAGAATTAACAAGGGCATTTGTTAGTTCCTGGGGTAATAGGTTGTCTATGAGTGTCTACCTTAACAGTGCATTTTTTAATATTGAGTAGATTTTAATGAATCTTTAATATCTTTACCATTTTTGATCAGGGTAGCTTAAGAAGTAAAAAATACACCTCGTTTCCATAACATCTCGAAGTTATCAGTAATTCAAAATTCATATTTACTAATCTGTAATGTTTACCATTTCTTCTTTTGCCAGAGCGCACAATCAGTCCGAGTCATCAGTTCATCTCCTTGGGCAGATTGAGCAGTAAGCAAGGGAGAGCTAGTTGTGAGAGCTCAGTTAATTTTCATGTCTGTGTATATCCCTACGCAACTACCTCTGCATAGAGACAGAACATTTCCCAGAACCTCAGAAGATTCCTTTCTGCCCCCTTCCCAGTCAAAACACACCCCTCCACATCCAGACATAACCACCATTCTGACTTTCATCACCATCAGTTAGCTTTGCTTGTTCTTGAATATAAGTGGAATCATACAGGATATATTTTCATTTCTTATCGGCTTCTTTTGTGCAGTATAATGTCTCGGAGATTCAGGCACATTTTTGCATGTATCAATAGTTTGTTCAAAATTTTATCGCCATGTGGCATTCTATCGTATAAATATTCCAAATCTATTCATTCTACTGTTGATGGACATTTGGGTTGTTGCCACTCTTTGCTATGAATAAAGCTGCTTTGAATATTATTGTATATTTATTCTGGTGGGCAGATGTACTAATTTCTTTGGGCTATATTTCTGGGTAATAGGGTAGGTATATGTTTAGCTTTAGAAGGACCTAGGCACTCTTTATGCCACAGGTACCACTAAAAGTGATGAATTTGTACTCATCTAGAAGGGGTGGTAATGGTGGGATTAAAATGTGAACGATGTCAAATTGAAGTGTGCAAAATGAACAGTAGAAGGATTTCAAAATCAATATGACCTGATCAGCTGACAGAGAAAAGCTGAGTGTTGCCTGGAAGTATCAGGGATTGTTTGACATGTGAAATGCGAAATTAGTGCAGAAGTAGACAGTAATCAGCCAAGTGCAGAAGTTTGTTTGTTTTATAGACTTATTTATCCTTTTGAGAGAGAGAGAGAGCACGTGCGAGCAGGGGGAAGGGTGGAGGCAGAGGGAGAGGGAGAGAGAGACTCTCAAGCCAGAGCTGGATGTGGGGCTCAGTTCCACACCCTGAGATCATGACCTGAGCCCAAACCCAGACTCAGACGCCCAGCTGACTGAGCCCGCCAGGCGCCCCTAGAAGTTTTGATCAGTTAGCCACTGCTGCGCCCATACGCAGGCAGGGTGGGTATGTCGTAGCTACCAAATCAAGATATTTGTTCAGATGGGTAATAAACTTCTGGTGTGGACCTCTCTGCTCAATTAACACTCCATATCGGCAGTCTTGTCTTTCCTGAGCACTGGAGAGGAAGGGGCACGGTTAGGGATATGCAAAGTATAGAGGTCTACTTTAACATTCCTTGGGAGTGCTCATGTCTTCGTAAGGACTCATGTCTTCGTAAGCTCTTGTAAGGGCGATACTGAAAAGTCTCTTGGTTGTCTTTGAGTTGGGGCTTTGAATATAACAAAATAGTTTTTATTTTGGAAGACAGAGAATGTCTACCTATGAACAGATCATGACCAAAATTATTTCGTTTCAAATTTTGTAGTTATTGCGTAATTATGTAGTTACAAATTTCCAGTTATGTAGACCAAAATGATGTCTAGCGATAACTTTTCTTTAGATACTTTATGTCCCTTTTCTGCTGGTTTTATTAAGAGATATTTGAAGTCATCCTGTGAACACCTTAGATCAGGAGAACACAGCAATTCATATCTCCCAGTTATATAGAATGGGTCCTCATGGAAAACTCTAATCATTAAGATGATTTATTTGGACATTGAGAAAACTATGAGGGTAATTCTCTAAGTCTTCAAGTCCCATGATTTTTGCACATGAAGCAAGCAAGTACCAGTTCTCCTTAACTCCTGGTTACTAAAGAAGGCTACGTATATATCCACAGCTATCAAATATTTACACGGAGGGAATGGAGGACAAGATAGTATTTGTAGGAATATAATGAATCCAAGAATCTGAGGTCTCAAATAAATCAATATCATTTCCTATTAGGTTTATCTCTTAGCAATGTGAGCATGAAAGGACTGGTACAAGTGGAAGTAGCCTATGTTCTAAAACATAACAAAAGCAAAAAGGGATTAAACCAGAGATCTCTTCAGGTTTAAGTGAGTCTTGGGCAATTTAGGCAGGAGTTCATAAGGATCTATTTGAATCTTTATAGGGTCAGCATTAATAAGCATAGCCCTTAACCTTTGGATGGGGTTCTTATTCTTAAACTATGACCCTTCTAGGGTTTCAGTGGAATGCTCAAATTGTTTACCAAGCCCCTCTAAGTTGAATCCTAAACTCCTTCTTTCGAGTATCAGGCAACTGTTGACATCTCTACTCAGCTCTTTCAGGTTTCCAGCCGTTGCTTTCCACTGTGTTCCTTGGATTTTCACCCAGCACATGTGCACTTCAGGAGTCAGCCAAGGATTTCAGAGTTTGTATGCAAATATGGGGGCTTCTCCATATCTCCTCCACATCTACTCCCCTCTTATGGAATTTTCCCTGGTCTGTTTTCAGCTTTTCTGAGAGCCCTGAACTCTGACTCTGACTTTCAAGCCCAGCATGACTGCCCCCTTTGCTTGAGTGTATCCTCCATGGTCATGGGCACAGGGAAGTGGTCCTATAAATGTGGATCTCAACAAGTGTGTTTTCTTTCTTTCAAGGTATGAATGTTCTCCAGCTCCTGCCTGCTTTTGATCACTCTTCAGTGCCTTCCAATGATTGGTTTTATATTTTGTCCAGATTTTATAACTGTCACTGGCCAGAGGGTTAGTCAGTTGTAAGACACTTTAACATCACTGGAAGTTAGAATAGGAGCAGCAGTAAAGTGCTGAGGGAAAGGTAGCCACACCTTCCTTGTTGAGCCTTCTCCTTCCTTCTCTCTCCTCTGCCCTCAAGCTTTCCACCCCTGGCTGTAGTGCAGAAATGCCCTAGAACTCAGTAAGGAGAAAGGAACAGAGTAGGAGGTTGGGATGAAAGGGTGGCTCAAGAATTTGGAGAAGAAAGATGATCTCCCACTGCAGTTAAGCCTCCTCTCATCAATGATATCCTAAAATACTAAAGGAATCCTTCAAAATCTGGCTTTGGACCATTAAAAGACTAAAATGCACCAGCCCCCTCCACACTCATCCAATCAGTAGCTGGGGAAGAGCCCAGGTGATTCCGATGGTTAGCCAAGATTGGGAGCCATTACTCCGGGACAGAGACCTCAAATGTTTCTTGAAGGAACAAGTGAATGAATGCATATGCACAACCGGCCATGGTGAGATCATTCACACAAGTTAAAATTGCCTCCTGTTCCACAGGCTGGCTCTCATGTATCCCAAATTGTTGAGGACTTGTCCGAGTGCTATGGAAAGTATCAGCCGGAGTGTGTTTTGACACTGATATATGATGCCTTGCTTCATGGGAAATAGTTCAGGAACAGCCAGGAAGTCTGAAGTCCATTGAGAATGTGTTAAATGTGAGTTGTCCTGTTAGGTTTCTCAGTCTCTCAACAGCCTTGAAATTTGTTTGTCCTTGTTCCAGTTTATATGCTCCTGAAAAAGGCCTTTTATTGTCCTGCATCTGTCACTGAAAGATATCCTTAACCGAGGAAATAAACTTCACTTATCTTTAGAAGTGTTTTACTTGGATCAGGGAGCAGCTGAATACAAATGCTTTCTGATGCCTGAAAGATGACACCTAGAGGTACAGTTCTAAAGCAGCTTTGAAATCCTCCACTTTTAATAAGAATCTTTTTCCTTTGGGAGGACAATTTTTTAAGAGGTAATAATCAGGTTCTTGGCATTCACCTAAGACCCCTTTGCTATTCAGTGTGGTAAACAAAACTCTTGCTTGTAAGATGAGCATACGTCAAGGTTCGGGGACTTTAAACTTCCCAATACGAAAAGGTACGTGTGCTTCACAGTGAATCGATAGCCTCAGCCCGTGACTGCTTTCGAGGACTTTGGTTTAGAACAGGGAGACCATTCTTCAAGTGCTGAAGATGGCGTTCCTTGTCCCCTAATAGGTTTCTGGAAGGTGCATCACTGTACCTTCTCTTTCACTGCATGTATTACCACGGTGACACTAACAGTGACGAGAAGCGTATGCATGTGTGTTGTGACTTCTCTCCTCCGAACGTGTGCGATCAGTACACCGTAGTTTTGTTTTTAGCTGGGTCTCCTTTTTTTGCTACACATTCACATCTGGATTTTCTCTTTTAGAGTGGAACTTCCTCGAAAGCAGCGGTCATGATCGTCGGGAAGAAATGAATGTAACGTCTAGCACAAGACCATAGTCTTTCAATACACGCAAGTTTTCTGATACTTATTAATGATAATCATATGCACCAGGTTGGAACCTTGTGAAATTGTGGATTATACGAGCAGAGCTCAAACTGGCACTTCTCTGCCACCTATTTTTCCAATAGAAGGACAACTAGGTAAAAAAAGAATATCTACTTAGAAACTTTATCAACATATTTTCTTTTTCTTCTTAGAGTTTTCTGAAGTTTTCACACAGCATTATTGCTTTATTTGACTGAGTCATCCAGATAAAATGGAGAATTAATTAGGAAGAGAAGCGAAGTGAGGTTGAAATGTGTTTGGGGCAACTAAAGAATTTTAAATATGTACTTGAAACTCAAATTGCATTGATTCTTCTCACATCTATGTAAATATAAAGTTTCGTGAAAGGGTCCTTATATTCCCTGTTTTTATGGGCTTCTTCCTTAATTCCTCCCCCCCAACTTATTTTTCTCTCTTCCTTAGAATACTAAATATCCTCCTTCTCTGGAGACTAAATTAGGTGCATCTTGAATTCATTTCTTAGAACATAAGAAATCTTTCTCTTCCCCATGAGCTGTCAGTACCATTTACATGTTCAATGAAAGGCAACCCTTTTCCTGAAGGAGGAACTCCAACTTTCTTTGGGATTATCTAAACAATGTCACGTGCCCTCTTCCTTCTGTTCCGTCTTCACATGAGAAAGCATAAATCATGTAACCCAACAAATAAACACAATTGACATGTTATTTCTCTTTCTATAGAGACATTGGTTCTTTAATCTGCTATTTCTTGCGAGCAGGCCTGCTTGAGAGGACTGAAATCCTAATGTATACACAATGGTATTCTTTAAGGAAGAAGGGAAACTCTAATGGAACTGCATGTTAGAGAAATTTAATGTAACATGACTACATGAATACCTCTCGCTGTTTTGCTTTTCTCATCCCGTTTGGCTATAAAAACCAGAAAGCATTCCTGCTGGAAGGAGAAGAACAGCTAGCTGAGAGGGAAAATCTACCCGTGAAGTGTTGGTGGTGCTTGGTGCCAAGAACCTGAGACTTTCTTTCAAGCATGATGTTTCATTGTTAAGGCTTTATAAGAAGTTAGCTCTAACCTATTAACAAAAGGGTGATTTAGCAATAGGGGGAAAGGAGCAATTTTGTTCCATTCATTCTTCTCTAGTATAAACAAGGTATGAGGCTAATGCTTTCTTGGCATAACATGAAGCTCTGAACTCACAAAAGAGGTGCAATTAAAGCTCACCTGGCCTCAGAGGTCTTCTTTCCATAAAAGTTAAACTCTAATGACTGGTGCTCAGTGACCAAAATTGGCCCAGGATATTGGCTGGTACTTTAAACTGGTACGGAGCCGTTCTGCCAAAAGCAGAGGCATGAAACCGTCGGGAGGAAGCCTAGGAGAAGAGCTGCAGGAGTAGCCTCGTTCTGTGTCTATTTCAGGGGTGAGCCCTATGCATAGGGGTCTGCTGGTGCGAATGTTGGTTTTGACGTCTGTTTGAGACAGGCCAAGAAAGTGGATCTTGTTCCCAAAGAAAATGGGTGATGCTATGATTTTACCATGTTTCCTTTGGTTTATGTGGTTCCCAACACTCAACCCGTAGGGTGCAGACAGCATAGCAAGGCACTCTGGGACTCAGGTTTGGTCCAGCAGCTACACTGACAATGTCTAGGAGGGCTGAGTTGCTTATGTGGAAGAAAAGAATCCTTCTGTAACAAGTAGATAGAAGGAACTCTTTCAGAGTCTATGGCTAGATAATAAGTGCTATGCGTGCCTCCATTCTAAAGTGAGGTGCTAGCCCACTAACAGAGCACCTGCCAAGAGGGTAGTGATAACCTGGAGCCCAACACCTACCTCATTGATATAAAAGGCTGATGTTGGATATTAGAATTCCTTAGGAGAGGACTGTTTGGGGATGGTGGCAGTTTGGTGGGTCCCGGTGCAAAAAGCTGCAAGGAGGTCACTTGGAGAACTTGTTGTGTCTGGGGAATTTGAGAAACCCATTGAACGGTTGTCTCAGGGATCTCGAGGTGAGAAGCCGTGGCATTTACCCTGAGGCAGCAGGGAAGAGAGGACAAGAACACCTGTCCTGCAATGGGAAGGTGGGAACTCACTATGCAGCCCACTGGGGTGGAGGGGAAGGTGTTTTTTCTTGGACCTGATTTGGGCAGTGTGGGAGAGAGCCATACTGAAGACTTTTTACATCCTCCAGAGGGGTTTACCTAAAGGGGTGATGACCTCCAGCAGGGGTTGGACCACTAAATTCCCTGGGGCTGCCAGCCAGAGGGAAATGCATTAGATATGTTAAGAGAGTTACAGTCTAATATTGCCTCTATGAGCTCTGAAGAACCCAGAAATGCACCACAAGAAGGGGGTTCAGCTTTAACCAATCATCCAATTTCAGGAGCATCAGCTTAAGATAGCTGTAATCTAGCCAGAGGAAACCGACCCTGGGTGAGACTGGTGTCAGTCGACTGAGATCTTTTATGCTTCTTTCCTCTTAACCTTCCCACCTTCCAACCTTTGCGGAAGGGAAGCCTAGTGTGGAGAGCAGAAGAAGGAGAAGGAAAGAAACAGAAGACTCTCCCCACTCTCCCCAGTCTTCCTGCTGCAGAGCTCTGATCTGAGAGAAGGGAGAAGTTTCAACTTTCAGTGCAGCTCAGAATTCTCAAGGTAAGACCGAGCATTTCCATTTTTGTGATTTCTTTGTGATTGTAAGTGATCAGAGGACTTTTTGTTAACTAGGAATGAGTGCATAGCTGTGGGGCCTGCCTATATGACTCATGATTTTACTTATCATCTCAGCATTAATAATAATACATTAATTAACAATGTGATCATATTAGTTACCATCAAAGAGTGGATAAACTATGATTTAAAAAAAAAAAAAGTGGGGCACTTGGGTGGCTCAGTCATTAAGCGTCTGCCTTTGGCTCAGGGCATGATCCCAGGGTCCTGGGATCAAGCCCCACATCAGGCTCCCTGCTCCCTGCTCTGCTGGGAGAGCCTGCTCCTTCCTCTCCCACTCCTCCCACTGTGTTCCGTCGCTGGCTGTCTCTCTGTCAAAGAAATAAATAAAATATTTAGAAAAAAAAAAAAAGAAGCATGAGATTTTATCCAGGGGTCAAGAAACTATTAGCTTCAGACAATGGGCTTGAATGGTGCTTCAATAAGAACATAGGGTTTTTTTTCTGATTTACCGCCTACAAGTCAGTTCTGCTGGGAAATTGCTTTGTAATTTTCTTCCCCCACCAGACAGAGGTGTTTTCTGCTCCTGAAGTGCATTTGGGTAAATAAACAATCAAATCAATGATTTCTGGAGCAGCTGAAAATGTCATTAGAGAATGTGGTATACAGGAAAACGAAGGGAAACTATGCAGACTATTCAAGTTTCACAGACTGTATGTCAAATGTTACTTTGTCCAGGATGCAGATATGTTTCTTAGTGGTCATCCTACCAGGGGGTAGGAGTCTAGGAGTAAAAATTAATGGGACTATTTTTATACGGTGGGAAAGACATGACGTGTAGAGCCATTGATGGTAGGCACCCTGCCACTTTATTAAAGTCTCATGGTGAACATCCACCAACACTTTCTGAGATCACTTGGAGTTTTCTTTTTTTTTTAACGATGTGTTAAATTCTAAAATAGTCAGTTGCTACCCTGTTTCTGAAGTAGGTCCCCTGAGCGCACGACAAGGTAGTGGGTTCAGAATAGCCACACTCTCCCGGCGAGGGAGCTATCTGAGGTCAGGTGGAACATCTGCGCTTGAAGAATGTAAACTGGTAAAATAAGTTGTAAATAAAGATAAGGTTGTTTGTGCAAGAGGAGGAAGGAGACTAGCAAACTCTGCAAAGCTCCTGAAAAGTGTCATTTCCCCACGCGGTCGAGGGAGTCCTTTGAAGGAAATGGTGATTAGTACAAAGGCTGCAGGCTATCTGACAATTACCATTTTATTTATGTTTTTCTTTGATTAATGTCTGCTCATCCACTTAGTTTCATGAGAGCAGGTTTATCTATCTATTTATCAGATCAGATAAATTTATCTATCTATCAGATTTAAATGCAGCCCAGGCCCACGATCACATTTGACCTCTTTTCTTGCTTTTTTCTTCATTTGGAAAGGTTATCCTTCATATGGAAAGGATATCATCTACTGTCTCTCTCATCAACAGCTCCCCTGACTTGGTCACCCACTCCCCACATTGCCTTCTCTGCCCCAGGGCATAGGGGGTGATGACAGGCATGCAGCAGCATGAACAACATTGGGAAATATTGGCCCCTTGAGCTTTGAAGGTCCGGCCTCTTGTCTCCTCAAGCACATGGAACCCGAAGGCCCCTGAGCAAATCTAGAAGTGGGAGCTCTGCTCTATGGGATGTCTTTTTCATTTTGGTTGATCAATTTGTGCTGGTAAGAGTGTATTTCAAATTGCAAAGAAATGTCTTCTTACACTGGACCACAGCTGACTGGTACGTCTGAGAAAATAAAATGCAGAAAATGAGTGCCAGCCTGTCTTTATACTGGGGCCTCTGCTCTTTCTTTTCAGCATTGCCAACTCCGCCAGGCTACTCTCCATTTAAAAACAAAAACAAGAAAACCAGACTGTGCATGCGTGCGTGTGTGTGTGTGTGTGTGTGTTGTAGGGGATAGTCAATAAGGAGACAGTATCGCAGGGAAGAGACAGAGCACGCACCCTCGCTCACGTTCCTAATCTGGTGTCCGTGGGTTCCGATTCTAAAACTGCCTTCATCACTTTGATTCTCGGCATCCTTGTATTCATCAACTATCCCTCCAACAAGGGGTCGCAAACTGCTTTTAAAAAGTGAATGATTTCAGGGCACCTGGGTGGCTCAGTCAGTTAAGTGCCCAACTTTTGACTTCAGCTCAGGTCATGCTCTCAGGGTTGTGAGATCAAGCCCTGCATCATGCTCTATGCTCAGCAGGGAGTCTGCTTCTCTCTCTCTCCCTCTCCCTCTCCCTCAAACCCTCCTCCTGCTCGCTTTCTCTCGCTCTAAAAATAAATAAATAAAATCTTTTTTATTTTTTAAGATTTTATTTATTTATTTGACAGAGACAGCCAGCGAGAGAGGGAACACAAGCAGGGGGAGTGGGAGAGGAAGAAGCAGGCTCATAGCGGAGGAGCCTGATGTGGGGCTCGATCCCAGAACGCCGGGATCACACCCTGAGCCGAAGGCAGACGCTTAACGACTGAGCCACCCAGGAGCCCCTAAAATCTTTTTTTTTTTAAGTGAATTATTTCTGATTTTATATTTTAGTTCTTGTGGTTGGCAACTAAACTAGAAATCCAGGGCAAGCCTTCCTCCTCAGAAGGTATAACTAGGGGACTGGCCTTTCTTCTTTTAGAGAAGGAAGGCAAAGAGACCTTTTAACAATCGTTCATCTTAAAATGCACTTTAAAAATTTCAAGTAATATGCGTGTGCACACACACACACACATGCACACACACGCACATTAATTTTACTAATGGGAAGGCAGCTTAAAAGCAAGGCAACGAGACCTTTTCATTCCTTCCAGACTGTGGTCCAAGGTGAATACATTAAGCATAGAGCTTGGGATTTACCTAATGGTTTTCAGAATCCAACTCCATACTTTGATTAATGCTGCCTCATAATATCAATGATGTGTACTGCACTAAATCATTAGAACATTCTCCCTTGGTAATATATTAAAGCCATACATTACAGGCTACTGTGGCTCAGGTGATATATCGCTTGGGGGAAAAACAACCAAAGGCCGTGTTGTGCACGCTTGGGTAGAATTAAGCCTGGTTACTTTTCCATGGAATCTGTTTGCAGCATTGAGAGTGTTCAGAGAACTTTTGGTTCTTTCCCCAACACCAAAGAAATACTCCCCAAATCTACATGCTTCCTCTGCTCCAAAGGACCAAAACTCTGTTCAAATGGAAATGCATGTGAAAAATGTTGGACACAGGTTAAAAGTATGGACTTTGGAATCATCAAAATTGGTGGGTTTGAATTTCAGCTCTCTCATTTGATGGGCTATGTGGTCTTGAACAAGTAAGTCATTTAGACTTCCTGTAAAATTGGGAGTGTGTGTGTGTGTGTGTGTGTGTGTGTGTGTGTAAATCTATCTTGTAGGGTCATAGAATGAGCTGAGATCATGCATGTAAAGTGGATAGCCCAGTGCTTGGCACCTCATGAGTCAAGAAGTGGTTCCTAATTATGAATGTTCTAGCAGGGACCTCTTGACCAGCATTTCTGTGTCCAACTTGGAATCTTCCCGTAACAATTGCTGTGTTTTGAGCTGCTTTGAGTGGCTGGGTTTATATGGGAGTCGAGATTAATGATCCAGGTAATGTCAGCCCATTTGGAAATCATGTGGGAGCGTTGCAGGGCAGTGCTAAGTAGCTGGTCCAGGAGGCTCTGTCCTCCTTAGGCGGGCCTCCTCACCTGTCAAGTAATGATCAGCTTAGTTATGCTATTTGAGCACAAAACACCCTGAACTGCATGTGGCCAGGATCTCAGGGACAGAGAAAGTACTGACCATCCTAGTTCCTGTCCTTTGTTTTTTGGTGCTTGGTGCTGGAGGTGAAAGAAAAAAAATAAAACTAGAGAGAGATTGTATCACCGAGGTTAGCTAAAATAATTTCATTTCACCATTCCAGATAATATCGGCCAAACTGGTCCCAGCTGAGGCTCTGTACCGGTCTAATCTCTTCATCAGCAAAAGCTATGGTTACCTTTTAAACATTTCCCCACTTGGGTTTTATAGAAATCTACTTGTGCCTCCTGTGAACAACTTGTGGGAAGAAATAATATTTATCACATATGGAATGTAATAATAACAACACAAATAAGGAATTTTTCTACAATCTTACCAGCCTGAAACATCTACTGTTTTCATTTTTTTAGAATCCTTTCCAAGCTTTACTCTGTGCATACATAATTTTATATAATGATATTATTTCATAGATATAATAATTTAGATAATTTTATTAGATAAATAGTATATGAATATATACATGCTATATAAAAACAGAAGTCTGTAGTGCTAATAGTGAAAGTCTCCATTACCTCACTCCAACCAGTTTGTTGTTTTATCATAATTTTTTAATGAAATCATCTGCAAGTGTTGTCTGTGGCTTCTTTTTATTCACTTATATATTTTAGGGAAAACTGCATGCCAATAGGTACACCAACTGGTATAGCCTCCCATTTTTCACTTAATGTTTTTACAAATGTTTCTTCGTGTTTCCAGTTATCTTCAGAATTATCACTTTGCACAATAGGTCGTGAGTGGAATTGAGACCCCACATGGCTTATTTCTGGGACACAAAACCAGCTACCTACAAAAGGCATATTATCTCAGATGGGCAGTGCTTATCTGACCCTCAGTTGGCTGGTGAATCATAGAACAGTTCGATGGAAAGAGAGCCAGCCCATTCCCATTTTACAGACGGGCGACTGAAGCCCTTCCCTACCTCTTCCTGAGTGGAACAGGAGATGTAGGGCATCTTGCAAGTCTGAGGATGAGGACCCCATGCTAAGAAGGGGCCTGCGTCCCCAGTGACTTCCTTGAACAATTGTTTCAGCCCTGGGTTGCCTGCCTCTGAGAGGAATAACAATCTGTTTGGTTTAGTCACTACAGAAGTAGGGTTTCTACCGCTTGCAAGCAAACATACTCCTACCTGATACAGCTATGTTCACTCATTTGTTTATTCACTCACCAAACATTGAGTTTTAATCATGTGCCTGCAACGTACAGACTACGCACACAATAGTAGCAGTTCACATTTATGGAATGCTGACTGTGTACAGCACCGATGCCATGAGCTTTCCTCGTCTTCTCATTTCCTTTCACAATAACCCTCGAAAGTAGACATTATTTTCTTACCTTTACAGATGAAGGACCTGAAACTCAAGGAGATGAAGTAACCCACTCAATACCCCCTATCCGGTAAAGCGCAAAGCCTCTTGGATGCTTCACTTCAAAAAGCTGCACTCCGTTTATCTTTTAGGGAACAGGAACCCAGTGAATTGGGGGGGGGGGCGGAGCCAAGCAATATGATCAAATAACAATCTTTCCAACCACACTGTGAAGTATGTATGATTACTCCCATTGGCAGGGGAGATTCAGAGAGATCAAGTGACTTCAATGCAATTAATTCAGTTTGACAAACATCTACGGGGCACCAGATTCTGGAGATTTAGTTGAGGTGCTGAGGCCACAGTGCCGGCCGTAGGAGGCGAGGCCTGGCTGTGGTGAGTGCTGCAAGAGAAGCAAGACCTTTCTGGAATTAAAGCAGTTGCAGAAGTTGTGCTTTCTCCGGCTGGCATCAATTACTGACTTTCTGTCAGCAGAATATTCCAGATGGACTGGTTTCTATAAAATCCCTGAGGGAATCCCAGGGTTTAGGTTCTGGGGGAAGGGAAGGAAGGAAATTGGCCAAAGAAGATTGTTTGAAAGGGCCATTTTTCAGTCTCCCCAAATCAGGTACAAAATAATGGACTGTCACAGAACACTTTCTATTTGCTAATTGTTCAATTCTCCTGCACACAGAGAGGAGAGTGAAAGAACAGCAACCTCTGCCACGGGATTGGAATCAGATTTGTTTACCAGATCAAAGCCTGGTGGGTAATGGAAACTTCGGGGCGGGAGCGGGGTGAGGGCGGTCCTGTCTGAGGCACGAGGCATGGTGCAGCAGCGTCTACTCAGCCGAATACATTTTTCTCCACACTCGGGAGCTTGACCGGCTTGGCTTGGAAATGCCAGCTCTCTTCAGACTTGTGACAGGAGGTTCCTGGGGCTGCTGGGACTGCTCAGGGATGCGGAGAATGTTTATAGAGCGAAGCTACTGGATCCTGTTCCTTGCCTATACCGTGGACATCTCCTGTTAAGTTCCTCTAACGTGTGTAGCTAATTTTGAAGCTAGTAACATTTCCTGATGATAGCTTTCTTTTTTTTTTTCTTTTCCTTTCTTTTTTTTCTCTTTTCTTTTCTTTTTTTTAATAAACAGCAGAAATTTACTTCTTAATTCTGGAGGCTGGGAACCCAAGATCAGGGTGCCAGCACTGGCAGTGGAAGGCCCTCTCCTGGTTGCAGACTTCTCCTTGTGTCCTACTATGGCAGAAGGGGGATGATAAACTTTCTAGAGGGTTCTCTGTATATCTAATGGTTTCTAAAGAAATATGGAATGCACATCATTTTGGACTGCATGTGTGTGTCCCCCAGAATTCATATGTTGAAATCCTAACCCCAAGAGGAAGGTATTAGGAAAAGGTAGGGTCTTTGGGAGGTAATTAGGGTTAGATTACGCCATGAGAGTGGGGCCCTTATGATGGGATTAGAGCCCTCATAGAAAGAGGAGGTGACAAGAGACCTGTCTCTTGTGCTCTCTTTCTCTGTGCTCACTCCATGGAAGGCCATGTGAGGACATAACCTGGAAGAGGGCCCTCGCCCAACCCAACCGTGGTGGCATCCTGATCTTGAACTTCCGGCCTCCAGAACTGTGAGAACTGTATTTCCGTTATTTAAGACACCTTGTCTATGGCCTTGTGTTATAGCTGCCCAAACTAACTAAAACATACACGGTAATGATTTTACTGAGAGCCAAAAGAAGTACTTCAAACCATGATTAATGTAGAGTGAAAGGGAAGGAAGGATGCACCACAAATTGATATCCTCATCACCTCTGAGGAGGGAATTTAGGTGAGCAGAGGGCCAGGAAGACTTTTACTTTAAATGTATTATTTGCATTTTTCTTTACGTTGAGTCTACACTACTGTGTTACTTTTACAATTAAGATATTTTTTCTAAGAAGAAAAAAATCCTGTACATAATACATATTATAAGTGGTCCTTGCATTCAGTTTTCTCAAATTCTGAGCGTCTCATTAATCCTTCAGAAGGACAACTCAGCATAATGCCATGTCTTGAGAAGCAATGTTTTCAATGACTAGATAGTTTGGGATTAGAATTCCCTTATAACATGGACGTTGTTTGCACTGGAAGTGGACAGATAATACTTGGCAAACACTGGTTTGTGATTACTAAGTGCCCAGAGGAAGGAGCAGCGCTCGGTGCATGCCTGGTACTGCTATTAATATATCTTTCATCTTTGGCCTGCTCTGCAAATGTTAACTGGTTCACTCTCAAGGGTGATATGAATAAATTCTTCCTACACTTGTAACCTGAGACGTGAAGGGGATTTTTTTTTTCACTGTAGTTTTTGTGGGGTTTGAGTTACCAGTGAGTGGAACAGTCAGGGATTGGGAGACAAGACTTCTGTTTGATCACCAGCAGGATGCCCTCTATGCTTTATGTCCAGGGTCTCTACTTCTGGGCCGTGCTTGGAATGTGGGCATCTTTGGTGAGGCCAGGAATCCCTGTGTCTAGGGGCCTTCTTAGGCCCACTGTAGATAAAGGGTTTTTACAAAACTCTCCCTTTCTACTTGAGAATTTTACTTTCTGTTAACTTTCTGTTTCCCTTGGAAACCTGACAAAAGCACTGCATCAGCTGTGTTATTACTAAGTAGAGGAACTTTGGCAAAAATGCCCCTCATGGTAAATTGTATCTAGACTGGGGGAACTGGATACTTGAGAGGAAGCCATAGCTTTGTGCTTAACAGACCAGAGACTCTTGAAACTGGCCAGGTCCCTGGAGGGGACCCTGGCAGCTATGCCTATAGAGTTGTTACAAGAGATATTGTCTCCTGTGGGGCACAGGGGTCCCAAGCCAAGGAGGATCCCTGCACGCACCTCATGTGGTCTCATTTTCTTGCTCTGGAACCCTGGGAAACCAAGAAGAGTCGTGATGGCCGTGTGGGTGATCGCATGGACTACTCGCCTGGGAAAGGAATATTGGTGCCCCCCTGCCGACAGGATTTCCTGACTTGTATATTGAAACCACGTATGGTTGACTATGATCTTGTGCGGCTGGATATTTAGGGGAGTCTAACCCATGGGTTTGTAGATCCACTCAACAGCCATTTCCTGAGGCCTCGTGCCTCCCAAGGGGCTATTAGGCAGCCAGGCGTGGGCCCCTTCTTTCTATAGAACCCACAGCCCGCTCCCCTTCCTGGTCCACTGGGAATCTCTTCTTCTGAATCTCCCCTTAAGGTCTTGTGATGTTCCCATTTTCTTTCCTACTCAATATAATCTCTTTGGCAAGTATAGTCCTTTAATAAAACTGGAAGAGCATTGCTCTCAAGCACTTTTGCTTCCTGCTCTGGAAAAGTTGCCAAGACAAGAAAGTACTAAAGTCTATCTGCTGGGAATGGTGAGTGGGTAGCTAGGTGGAGGAGGGAGACAGAAAATAAAACTCTAATTAATATATGAAAAGTCATGCTGCCATGCTTGTTAATATTAATGGTAAAAACCCTTTACATTATATAGGGCTTGGTTATTTGCAGAGGGTGTTCACAACCCGTCTCTCATTTCAGCCTGACAAGACCTCGTAAGAGAAGCAGGCCGTGGTATGGTGGCGAGCCCTAGGAAGGGGGAGGGAAGCCCTGCTTTATAACATCTTGCCTACTTCCGCGGTGTAAAAGCTGCCACAACAGCCAGTTTTAAACCACCAATGACTGAGGCACTCTGAATTTCTCAGTATTTAACAGTTGGCTTGGGATAGTCGGTACAAGCTGGCTCCAGCACACTACCGGGGGCAGGACATGTATAATCATCCCAATTTAAAGGCAATCAAAGCAAAGCTCAGAAATTTAGTCCAAGGTCACAGAGCTAGTAGGAGGCAAAGCTAGCAACTTGAACTCATGTCTACTATTGCCTGCCTTTTTCTTGCTGAATTAAGTCTATCCTTCACGCAATCCGTTCACCACCAATAAGAAATGCCTACAACCCCTGTAAGTGTCTGCTTCATCATCAGTCTTACTTTTCTCCTCTCTCCGCTTTAAGGAAAGATTCTCTCAAAGTGTAGAAACCTGCCCCTCCACACTCTCCTGGGACCACGCTCCACCCATCAATGCCCTCCTCTGCTTGCGCCTTTGAAGCTCCTCCCTCCTTCTCCCTCATCTATAACTCCCTCTGCAATTTCTCTAATCCAAAACCAATCCCCTGCCTCTGACTTGCTCGCCATCTACTTCTGGTCACCATGCTTGACAAAGTCCAACATTTATTTCAGGACTTTCCACTCCTGCCTCAGGTCACTGTAATTTGATCTGTACCCACAAAGGCCCTGATCTGCCCTGTCAAAGGTCATCTGTGTTGTCCTCATGGCCAACCCCAGATTTGATCTCAGTGCTCCTCAAACTTTTCTTTTGCACTTGATAGGCTAATGATTTTCTTCTTCTTTTTAAAAAGATTCTATGTATTTATTTGAGTGAGAGAGAGGGAGAGCCAGCATGAGTGGAGGGAGAGGCAGAGGAACAAGGAGACTCCCCGCTGAGTGGGGAGCTCAGTTGCGGGGACTCCATCCCAGGACCCTGAGATCATGGCCTGAGCTAAAGTCAGACACTTAACTGACTGAGCCACCCAGGTGCCCCGTGATTTCCTTCTTGAAATGCATTTTTCACTTGGTTTTCCTGTTTGGTCAGGTTCCATGGATTCTCATCACATCATTCTGAGTGATTCTTCTAGGAAAGGGTCCCTCACACGTGTCCAGACAGAGCCTGGAGCTTATGCTTATTTGTTCAGTCACTGACTCTGGCACCCTCTTTCTTCCACTTCTCTCTACTCTTTACATCAAACCCGACACTTGGCAGAACTGAACTGGCTGCCTTCAAAACACCATCGCGTCCATTTTAATCTATCTACCCCATGCCACCTCGCAGCATGCACCAGATATTATAGGAAAGGGACATACAGAATAGCCACTGTTGGTAAGGGAAGTCCAGAACAGGTACACCTGATTGATCTGGCCCTTTGGCTTATCTCTCTTGAGACTCATGGTGCCCAACTTTACTATTCTCATACATTTCTGTTGAACCCTTTAGGTTTCTACAGGTTGACTTGCTAGAAAGATCATAGACTTCATGGTGAGAAGGATCTGGGCTTGAATTTTGACTCTGTCACTTATTAGCATTGTGGCTCTGGGCATGCCATATAACCCTTCTAAGTCTGTGTTGTCATCTGAAGAAGGTATGGTATCTCATTTGCAGGGAGATTGTGGGCTATAAGTGAGATAACATATAAAAAGGGTCTAGCATGGCTGTCACTCAGAAAATGGCAGGTCATTTTCATTGGCCTTCTGTCCTTCTTACCAGGTTTGTGTTTGGTATCTACACACAATGATTCTAGATCCCAGCCATTCGTATTCCAACCAATTTGGATAACACCCCTCCTGACTTGATCCAGAATACTCCGATCTGGAACACCTGTCCCACAAATGGCATTTCTATCTAGACCTTGACCTTTTGCTCTGGACTTCTAACCTACTCCCAAATTGAAGACACATAAGAAAGAAATTTTTACTCCATTTTACTCTCATAACTTTGCCAATCCCCTAGGTCCTTCTTTGACTGATTTAGGAGGATTTTGATTTGGAATTTCTAAATAATTTAATGTCAAGCGAGAATACTTTCTTTTTAGGCGAGATTTAATATGTATGCAGGTGTATATGTGGCCGAGTTGATTCACTTTTCCCTTTATTGTTTATTTGCCTTTTGAGATCTGCAAAAAAAATGATCACTTCTTGGTTTGAAAAGAATTAGCTATATCACTTTTGAGTTCCAAACCAGTGAGTTTCTGGAAGCCAATTATGTTTAGTTCAAAGAGTATTTTTGCACTGTTCTGTTTAAGAACACATTTCCCAATGCCGAGTACCGAAAAGACACTTTTACAGTAACTTCTGTTTGGGGGATGAATCACCAAATATAGAATTCCTGCCCTTAATATGATACCATCTAAAGTTTTATTTGTTTGTTATTTGTTTATGCTTATACCTATTCACTACTAGGAAAGTTGTGAAGATGCTTCAAATCTGAGAATTATAATGTATTTCTGAAAGGACTGAAGAGTTTAAAAATGTTTATTGTTATTTCAAGAATAATGTATACCCAAATTCGTATAGTCCGGAATATTCAAGATAGAGCACTATTGGCAGTTGTATAAACTTCCAGATGATTTTTGTGCTTATACAAACAAATGTATGTGTGAACAAATGTATACGTGTGTATACATAACTGTGTATTAGTGTGTGTGTGCACACACATGTATTCACATACCTATTGCTCTGCAACTTGCTTTTCTCAATTACAGTGGACTATCATTTCTTTCTGTGTCAGCAAATAAAATTTTGACTTCTTTATTTCTTAATCACCTGTATAATAATGCCATTGAGCAAAGGTAAATTTTACATCCCCTCATTCATTCCTTATAACTAGAGAACTTGTGATTCTTATACAAGTTTAACTATATAGTACCTAATTACTTAAACAGACATCTCTTCCTACCTGAAAATCTGTTAATCAGTAATTCATTAGTAACTAGAAGCTACCACAAACCTCATATTCCTAGAAAGAAGGGGCTTGTTCAATTAGAAACATTTGTGTACCTAAGGAGAAACAACATGAGATGGTGGAGAAAATACTGCACTGGAAGCCAAAGTTCTTGGGATCTAATTCTGAATTTTTTCTGTTGAACAAGCCATAAATATCACTATACTTCAGCAAGTTCATTTAAGATGGAGGGATTAATATCTACCTGCTTAACTCAAAGGTTCTTCTGATGATATCCTAAGATAAAATATATACAAGCACTTGGAAAACTATCAGTTTCACTATCAAGTGTCATTTAATGATTTCAGTAATTTAATTGAACAACCGAGGATAAGTTACGAGCTTACACTAACGTAGAGATCTTTATATCCGGTCTGCGAGATTCTATGGCCACAAATTCTTCTTTACATATCCTATTGAGGGGTGATGTCTAATTCTCTTCACCTTGAACTTTGATCAGTAGAATGCAACAGAAGTAGTATTCTTTGACTTCCAAGACTAGGTCACAAGAAGCCTTGTAGCTTGTGCCTTGGTCCCCTGAAACATTTGCTTTAGGTGAATCCAACCACAACGTAAGAAGTCCAGCCACTCTGAAATCAACATACTGTGAGAAAACCTAAGGTAGCCATTAATGGAGAGGGCATAAAGAGAGAGATGCCTGTCAAGTCCCAACTATTCCAGCCTTCCCAGCTTGGGTTCAAGACATGTGAATGAGGAAGCCATACTGGATATTCCAGCATTAGCAGACATGACATGGTGAAGAGCCATCTTGGATATTGTAACACATACACAGACAAAATACTTACTCTCAATATACAAAGAATTCTTTTTTTAAAAAATCCTTTGAGACTTTATTGAACTGCTACAGTACATCATTAGCTTTTGATGTAGTGTTCCATGATTCATTGTTTGCATATAACATCCAGTGTTCCATGCAATACGTGCCCTCCTTAATACCCATCACCGAGCTAGCCCACCCTCCCACCCCCCTCCCCTCTAAAACCCTCAGTTTGTTTCCCAGAGTACATGGTCTCTTGTGGTTCATTTCCCCTTCTGTTAACCCCCCCTTCATTATTCACTTCCTTCTCCTACCTATCTCCCTGCTATTCCTTATGTTCCACAAATGAGTGAAACCATATGATAATTGTCTTTCTCTGCTTGGCTTATTTCACTTAGCATAATCTCCTCCAGTCCCATCCATGTTGATGCAAATGTTGGGTAATCATTCTTTCTAATGGCTGAACAATATTCCATTGTATGTATGGACCACATCTTCTTTATCCATTCATCCGTTGAAGGGCATCTCAACTCCTTTCACAGTTTGGCTATTGTGGACAATGTTGCTATGAGCATTGGCGTGCATATGGCCTTTCTCTTCACTACGTCTGTACTGGTAAATACCCAGTAGTGCAATTGCTCTAAAAATAGGGTAGCTCTATTTTTAACTTTTTGAGGGACCTCCACACTATTTTCCAAAGTGGCTGTACCAACTTGCAGTCCCACCAACAGTGTAAGAGGGTTCCCCTTTCTCCACATCCTCTCCAACATTTGTTGTTTCTTGCCTTGTTAATTTTTGCCATTCTAACTGGCATAAGGTGGTATTCAATGTGGTTTTGATTTGAATTTCCCTGATGGCTAATGATGTTGAACATTTTTTCATGTGTCTGTTAGCCATTTGTATGTCTTCACTGGAAAAGTGTCTGTTCATATCTTCTGCCCATTTTTTGATTTGTTTATTTGTTTCTTGGGTATTGAGTTTGAGAAGTTCTTTGTAGATCTTGGATATCAGCCTTTTATCTGTAGTGTCATTTGCAAATATCTTCTCCCAGTCCGTGGGCTGCCTCTTTGTTTTGTTGACTGTTTCCTTGGCTGTGCAGAAGCTTTTTATCTTGATCAAGTCCCAAAAATCCATTTTTTTCTTTGTTTCTCTTGCCTTTGGAGATGTGTCATGAAAGAAGTTGCTGTGGCCGATGTCGAAGAGGTTACAGCCTATGTTCTCCTCTATGATTTTGATGGATTCCTGTCTCACATCGAGGTCTTTTATCCATTTGGAGTTTATCTTTGTGTATGGTGTGAGAGAGTGGTCAAGTTTCATTCTTCTGTATATAGCTGTCCGATTTTCCCAGCACCATTTATTGAAGAGACTCTTTTTTCCACTGGATGTTTTTTCCTGCTTTGTCAAAGATTAGTTGACCATAGAGTCGAGGATCCATTTCTGGAGTCTGTATTCTGTTCCATTGGTCTATGTGTCTGTTTTTGTGCCAGTATCATGCTGTCTTGGTGATCACAGCTTGGCAGTATAGCTTGAAATCAAAGAATTCCTATAACTCAATAATGCAAAATCCAATTTAAAAATGGCAAAAGAATTGAATGGATAGTTCACAAAAGAAGATATAAGATATAAACTCATGGAAAAATGCTCAACATCATTAGTCATCAGGGAAATGCAAATTAACACCATAATTACATACCACTTCACAACCATTTGATTTGTTAAAATTATAAAGACTGATTACATCAATGCTGGCAAAAACATAGAACTCCCATACCGTACCGGTGGGAATGTAAAAGTGATACAATCACTTTGGCAGCTTCTTAAAAACGTTAAACAGTCACCTACTGTAGGAACCAGACATTCCAGTCCTAGGCATTTACTCGAGAAATGAGATCATATGTCCACACAAAAACTCACACATGGATGTACATAGCAACTTTATTTGTAATATCCCCAAACTGGAGAAAACCCAAATGTCCATCAACAGATGAGAGGATAAACAAACTGTGATACATCCGTACAATGGAATGCTGCTCGGCAATGGTAAGAATGAATTATAGACACACAGAGCAACGTGGTTGAATCTCAAAATAATTATGCTGAGTGAAAGAAGCCAGACAAAATGAATATATATGTTGTATAAGTTTATTTACATAAAACTCTAAAGAATGTAAACTAATCTACAGTGATGGAAAATAGGTCAGTGGTTGCTTGAAGACACAGTAGAGGGAGAGATGGATTGCCAAGGAGCTCAAGGAAAGTTTTGGGAGTGATTGAAAATTTTTAATCTTGATTTTAGTGATAGTGTATACATGTGGTAAACAAAATCTGAGGTGACCCAAATGATCTCTGCCACGTGGTGGTCACTCTTTCGTGTAATCCCCTTGCTTGAGTATGGGCAGGAACAGTGACTTACTTCCAACCAATAATATTGACAGTGACTGGGGACACCTGGGTGACTCAGTCGGTTAAGCATCTACCTTCAGCTCAGGTCATGATCCCAGGGTCCTGGGGTCGAGCCCTGTGTTGGGCTCCCCACTCAGCGGGGAGTCTGCTTCTCCCTCTCCCTATGCCCCTCCCCACTGCTCATGCTCTCGCTCACTCTCTCTCTCAAATGAATAAATTTAAAAATCTTAAAAAAAAAAGTGATTGTCACTCTTATAATGACATTATTTAAAACTCCATCTTAGCCGACTGGATTTGGAGACTTTCCTTGCCTGCTTCATGAAGTTGTCATATTGGAGAAGCCCACGTGGTGAGGAGCTGAGGATGGCCTCTGAGAACTGTGAGTGGCCTCTGGGGCCCGAGGGTGCCCTCAAGCCTTCCATCATACGTCCACAAAGAAGTAAATTCTGCCAGCAACTTCAGTGAGCTTGGAAGTGTATTCTTCAATTGAGCCACAGGATGAGAATGCAGCCCAGAAGACACCTTGACTGTGGCTTTGTGAGACCCCCAGCAGAGGCCTCTGTTAAGCTGTGTGCCTGGACTCTTGACCCACAGAAATCATAAGGTGATAAATGTGTGTTGTTTTAAGCCACTAAATTTTGGTAAATTGTTATGCAGCAATAGAAAACTAATATAATACATATGTCACACTGATCAAGTTGAGGTCCTTAGGGGACCTCAGTCTTTTCCCTCAAGGACTTCAACTAAATTGGATGAGGCCCACCAGTATTATGGAGGGTAATGGGCTTTACTCAGTTTGCTGATTAATGAAATAAGTCAGAGAAAGACAAATACCACATGATTTCACTCGTTTGTGGAATTTAAGAAACAAAACAAATAAGCAAAAGGAAAAAAATGAGGGAGAGAGAGAGAGGGAGACAAAGCAAGAAAGAGACTCTTAACTGTAGAGGTCAAACTGACGGTTACCGGAGGGGGATGGGTGAAATGGTGAAACAGGTGATGGGGATTAAGAAGCTGGCTTGTCATGATGAGCTGCGGGTGATGTATGGAACTGTTGGACCACTTTATTGTACACCTGAAACCAAGATAACACTGTGTTAACTGGGCTTGAAATGAAAAACTTAAAAAACAGTTTGCCGATTTACATGTTAATCACGTGTAAAAATTTCTTCCCAGCAACCTCTAGACTGATACTTGACGGAGTACCATGACCCAGCCAAGCGGACACATAAAATTAGCCATTCTACATGGTCTCAGATCAAGCAGATCTGGCCACTCCGTGCCTCTGTCTCTAATGGATTTAATGGATGGGAAGTTCAGTGGATTCACCAGCCCTGGAGGAACTTGCCAGGTCAGAAGGGCCAAGAGCCTTGGCTTACTGCCTTTTGCTTCTTTTCAGGCTGGGGGGCGGGAGGAATGCGGCAATACTCAGGGGTCACCTTGTTACCATGGAAAGGAGTTTTTGTGTCAGTCACAAAGCCAAGTTACTTTCGTGCTTTATTTCTTACTGACTCCTAAGACCCACGTACGCTTTCAGGGCTCCAGGCCCTGTGAGAGCCTGAGGGCCGTGCTGGGCTGCAGTCGGTCATCTTGGTTGGGGAGGAGGAGGAAGGGGCAGGCTTGAGAGCGCTTTCTCATTTTAACAGATGTTCTTGGGCAATGGAGCTAAAGGCAGACTTGAAACAGTGAAATTTTATGTTTAAGTTGAACAGTAAAAGTAGTTTGTTTCTGGGCATTTAACTGTCTCCATAGAGGAAAGGAATCCTAGTCTCACCGGGAGGGTTTCTTTTGTGAGCGCACAGCCCCCTCCCACTTCTGATCTGATGTGGTGACAGCTCATTTTGTAGACAGCACAGCTGGAGACATTCCAGGTCAGCAGAACGGAGGGGGAAGGAGGAGGCTATTTGGTGACACTCTGAAGCTAAATGGTAGCTCTGCTATGCTTTCCCCCAGATCCTCCCGCTCTGAGGTCCAGTTAGAGTGGATGGGGTGGAAACAGAAAGACATCACTGTGATGTACTTGTGATTATGGATGGCGATGTCTCCTTGCTTTCCTGCTTATGCCACATAAGTAAGTCTTATATGAATGGAGAGGGATAGTGACATGGGGTGGGAGGAGAGGAATACATTTCAGAACTGAAGAAATTATATATAAATATATAAATATAGTATTATAAAAATGTGTATATCTTTAATTTGAAACTTCTTTGGTTTCCATCGCCCAGCTGCACAAGGCCACCCAATTAGTTAAGAAGAAAAGGGCTTGAGGTCATGGCTGGTTATTTCGTGTGTACTAAAATAGAGGAAATGGCTACAGTTGCTTTGCCAGGGATGTCCAACCCTGAATTAGACTAAAAAGGCATCTTATAGCATCAGACAGCTTAAAAAGATGTAATAAGGGAACTGCTCTCTTTGCACATCTGTTAAGAACATCTGGCTCTGGCATGAACCTGGTAACTTTGACAGTTAGTTGGTGGCCCACACTCTGAAAAAGAGGCAAAGCCTCAAACTGTCAGGCTGGCCTGTAGAATTTCCTGGTGGCAGAACCACCACGACCAAGGGTGAAAATCAGCTGGGGCATGGGAGCAGCTGCCGGTGTCGCCTGCCCTGAGCTCATCCCTGACCAAGATGTAGAAGACAGGGGCTTTCGGAGACTCAGAAAGCAGTACATCTGAACTCTGTCCCAGACGCCCTTCACCACGAGCATCGTGGGGACATTCGAGAAGCTTTACCCCTTAATTACTTCTCCATCTCTTTTGTGGTAGTAAGTTATTGAAGAGATGAGTCCTGTGGCAGGTAGCATTTTCCAAAGATAGCCCCATCATCTCTCATCCCACATGCTCTTCTGCAATGTCCCTGTCAAGAGGCAGAGTCTCATTACCCTGCCCTTGAATCTAAGCTGGCCACGGCGACCCGCCTCAGCCAATTACGTGTTATGGCGGTGACGCCTGTGCCTCCTGAGGTTAGGCTGAGAAGGCCCCGTGGTTTCCACTTGGGTCTCTCTCAGAAAGCATGCGTTCTGGACATCCTCCTGAGGTGATCCCTCTCAGACCTCTGGCAGTGCTGTGGGAAACCTAGAGAAGCCACCAGCGTGTGCTAGGTGTGGGGCCATTTGTTACCCAGCAATAGATAATCAAAACACACCCACAAGAATTCTTTGGGAGGAATCTGAAGGTCATTCCCTCGACTCCCACCCCCGCCTTCCACTCCAGAATCCTTTTCTGTGTGCCTAGCGCTTTATTATGCAATGGGCACTTTGTAAGAGAAGGATGGGGCTACCAACCGCCTCTTCTTTGTAGGCACTGGAAAAAGATGCCAGTTCCTCTGGGACAAAGCAGCCCTGCCCCACAGCACACAACCTCGCAGGCCCAGTGCATGGCCCCATTCAACCCCCTCCCCAAGCCAGTCAGATTTCCTGTGCAGAGTCCAAACCGCACGATTATACTCAGCGCAGTGGCCCTGGAGGAATATAAAAGTAAGTCTCCCCAAGGAGTTTGTGTTCTCACTGATGATATAAAATATGTGTGGTTTAAGATAGAAAAGTGTCAAATGCTAAATCTTGTGATAACACTGATTCAAAAGGAGTTTTGTGAAAATAAGAAAAAGAGTTGTAGGAAAAGTACAGGTATTTTATTTTATTTTATTTTATTATTTTATTTTATTTTATATTCTTTTATTTTTAAGCACTAGACTTTTATTTATTTTTTATTTTTTTATTTTTTTGTTAATAATGATTTTTTATTATATTATGTTAGTCACCATACAGTACATCCCCGGTTTTCGATGTAAGGCTCGATGATTCATTAGTTGTGTATAACACCCAGTGCACCATGCAATACGTGCCCTCCTTACTACCCATCACCGGTCTATCCCAGTCCCCCACCCCCCTCCCCTCTGTAGCCCTCAGTTTGTTTCTCATAGTCCATAGTCTCTCATGTTTCATTCCCCCTTCTGATTACCCCCCCTTTCTTTATCCCTTTCTTCCCCTACTGATCATTCTAGTTCTTATGTTCCATAGATGAGAGAAATCATATGATAGTTGTCTTTCTCTGCTTGACTTATTTCACTAAGCATTATCTCCTCCAGTGCCGTCCATGTTGTAGCAAATGTTGAGAACTCATTCTTTCTGATTGCTGAGTAATATTCCATTGTATATATGGACCACAACTTCTTAATCCAGTCATCTGTTGCAGGGCATCTCGGCTCCTTCCACGATTTAGCTATTGTGGACATTGCTGCTATGAACATTGGGGGCATATGGCCCTTCTCTTCACTACGTCTGTATCTTTGGGGTAAACACCCAGTTAAGCACTAGAGTTTTAAATAGGAGATCTAGGTAGAGGAACTAGGCTCAAGTCATGTTCTGCTACCAACTAGCATGGCCTTTCTTGGTGTGTGGGAAACCAATGCTTGAGTTCTTTGGGCTTCAGTATCCTTCACCTGGGAAATGAAGCAGCTGATCGAATTGGTGCTTCTCAAACTTTCCCACTGAGATATCCTTAAAGTAGAGCTGGGTCTGAGGGTTTCGTCTGGATCAGCCTCCAAAAGCGGGACTCAGAAATTGCATGCACATTTTATTTGTTCATATGGCTCACTTCTCACTGCCTTCAGTTTTCAAGAAAAAAAAGTCACATTAAGTAGAAAAGTGTTGGGGCGCCTGGGTGGCACAGTGGTTAAGCGTCTGCCTTCGGCTCAGGGCGTGATCCCAGCGTTGTGGGATCGAGCCCCATATCAGGCTCCTCCGCTATGAGCCTGCTTCTTCCTCTCCCACTCCCCCTGCTTGTGTTCCCTCTCTCGCTGGCTGTCTCTATCTCTGTCAAATAAATAAATAAAATCTTTAAAAAAAAAAAAAAGTAGAAAAGTGTTCCCCAACCATCCTATTTAAAATAGCACAGCTCCTTTTCCACTACCATTCTCTGTCTGTGGTGGATTAAAGATGGCCACAAATTCTTTAATACTCGTCCTGCTGAGAGAGAGGGTCTCTGTCCACTTAAATGTAGGCAGCTTCTGTGGTTGGTTTGAACAAGAGAATATGGCAGATGTGGTGCTGGGACAGTTTCCAGGCCCAGGCCTTAAGATTGGCAGCCTCTACTTCCTGCCTCTTAGAAGAATTTCTCTGGGTGTCCTAGGTTTTATTATTTGAGACCGCAAGGCTGAAGTGGCCATCTACAGGTCCTCCAGTCAACAGTTCTAGCCAAGCCCAGCCTTCTAGTCATCCCCACCATGATACCAGACACATGAACAAAGTCATCTTGGACCCTAAAGACAAGGCCATCTGCTGGTTGATGTTACTGAGCAGAAGGACTGCCCAGCTGAGATGTCTGGCCCCCAAAATTGTGAGATGCGATAGAGCAGTTCTTATTCCAAACCACTAAGTCTTGAGGTGGTTTGTTACCCAGAAATCGATAACTGGAACACCCCCCTCAACCTGCTCTATTTGCTTTACTGCCACTAGTCTTGGATTTGGCTCAGATTGGCTCGTGAGAGCTGATTATTAAATTTTCAGGAATTTTGTGAGCCATTCATTAAAGCCATCATTAAAAATTATTCAACTTACAATGAAATGACCTGTATTTTTAAAAGGTAAAGAATCCTCAAAATTCATCCTCCTGGTTATTTTATTACATTCTACTCTTCTATGCTCTTGAGGTTATTTATGTCTTTTGTATCTATCCATATGCTGAAGCTACTCTCCAATAGGGTACAATTGCACATCTCTTCCCAAATACAAAGTCAGTGACATCCCATTGGTAGCTTGAAATTGACCGTGGTGGAAGTATTCACACTACAGAAATGGGCCAATACCTTCCAGGAAGCTGGTTATTAAACATTTACCAGAAGACAACTACGATTTATCTCACGTATTAACCATCTGCTACATTAGCTATTTATGGATCATTTGCTTACTGTTTTCCCCCCAGTGGAATGTAAGCCTTCCAAGAGCAAGAGCTTTGTCTTTTTTTGTTGTTCGCTCTTATATCCCCCAGACCCTAGAAGAGTGTCAGGCACAGAGGAGGTATTCAAGAAATATTTTTGCATGAAGGTGTTCTGCTCTGTTACTGTATGCAGAGTGAATGTAGTTTACCATGTTCCTTTTCTCTGGAGACTGCTGGCTTCACTCCTGGCAGCTGTGTGACTGCCGTGCTGGCCACAGATACCTGGTTTAAGCTGTACCAGAGAGCATGCCTAAACTACGAATTTGGAATCAGCTGAAAAAAACCCATAACGGTAGTTGAGTGTGTGTGTAAGAGAGAAGGAGAGTTAAGAGACCAGCCAACAACTGGATGACTCGTATTTTAAAATGTGTGAACTTGCAAATATTGATGGCCATTTCTTATTCATCATGAGAACTGAAGAGCAAAGAAAGCCTTCTTTTAGGAAGAATGAAGCCATTTCTCCGAGAGAGGAAAGGAGAGGACTTCCTGATGTTAGCTCCTCCTGACGTCTCATGTATTCTTGCCTTTCAGGTCTGGCAGATTCCCTGTGTATCTTTATAAACATTCTCATTGTGTGCACTCACTTACTGAAGTTGATATCTGCTACTTGCAACCCAAAGCATCCTAAGAAATACCACCTCCACATTTGTTTTAGATACGCTTTTAAATTCCTTAGAAAAAAATAACAGAAACACTTCCTCTGGGTCTCTTTGGTAATTTTGGAAGGATGAGTCACATTTAGTCTCGAGTGTCTGAAAACGTGTACACTGGGTTTAGCTCCCAGCAATTTGTGTTCACTTCTCAGAGTCACGGTGTGTTGAAAATTAGATTAATATGATTGTGGGTTCATATAGCACCAGTGTTCTTGTTCACCAGTTCACAATCTCTACAAGGGCCACCATTATGGAAAAGACACTATGAACTGACAGGGTATGCAGTGCCACATCAGAGGAAGTTCTGTTTAACTATCTCCCTCTTATATGGTCAATTCAGGGGAGAGAGAAAGTCTAATTTAGGATAGTCTTCCTCCTTTTTTTTTTTTTTTTGCATAATGGATTTTACTTTAAATCTAGACATGTGCCAGATAAGCGTCAGGTAAGATAGTCTCTTTTGAGGCACCGGCCTGGCTCAGTGAGTTGGGTGTCTGCCTTCGCCTCAGATCATGATCCCAGAGTCCTGGGATTGAGCGTGGAGTCTGGCTCCTTGCTCAGCAGGGAGGCTGCTTCTCCCTTGGCACCTCCCTCGTCCCCCTCCCGCAGCCCCGCCCCCCAAACCTCTCCCTCCCGTGCTCGCTCTCGCTACCAAATAAATAAATAGATGAATGTTTAAAAAAAAATAAGATAGTCTCTTTTGCTGTGTCAAAGAAATGCTTGAGAAAGGGCTTCTTCACGAGAAAAGATGATTGTTGATGTTACTTTTAATTTGCCACTTATACCCTGAAATTTTCATCACAAGTAAATGAACTGAAGATCTCTAACTTCTGGTAGTTCCCCACAATCCACGTTTTATGGTTTTTCAGATTTCGTTTTCCTCACAGCAGCCGCCTTCTGTGCAGGGAAAATGTTCACAGTCTGGCCTTACGCCTCATGATGGAGTCCGTTCGGTAGGCCCGACTGACGACATTTGCTAAAGAAACCGGCTTCGGGAGGCACCCTCGTGATTAGCTCGCACAGCGAGGCCGTTGGCTATCTGGGTTTCTCCTCTTTGCTCTGATGCGTTGCTTCTTTCCTTTCCTCATGAAGAAACATAACAATCCAATTCTGAATTTGTATGCGGACCGTGTTTTCTTGGTTCCACCAGCCGGCGTTTTTAGAAAAGGGGGTTTTCAAAGTAACTTTCCATTTCATCCCCATTTGGTCTAAACCAATTCATATCCAAACCGTTGCTTTGTTGTTACTGGATATTCGTTAGTTTATTTAAAATGACATTTCCTTACCTCACTGAAGTCCGGAGGAGTGCGTGGAGCTGCTCCTGGTGAGCTCGGGGAGGTTTCCCTCCACACAGGCCACCGGCCCAGCCCTTTAACTTAAAACACATTCGGCCACATCAAAGGGGGAGGGGAAGGTTTTCCCTTTACAAGGGCTGCACCTTCCAGAGTCATTCTGAAAACCTACCTCAAAGGAAGCTTTCAGCTACTCCTCACTTACTTTATTTGCTTTTTATTGTGCTGTTCACAAAGACTTCTCCCTTTTTGGTTGCCAAGAGCTCTGCTGGTTTTCCTTCAAAATCTACACAATTATTTAAAAATATTTTGAAATACTTTTAAACATACAGCCAAGTGCAGAGAGCAACACGACCAGTACCTGTGACTCACCACCTAAATATAACAAATATTTAGCATTTTGCCATACTTGCTTTAGGTCCTTTTTCTTAAAGAAATACAGTATCGCAAATGGCAATAAAGCCCCTTTTGTGGCCTCCCCTTGCCTCTTCCCCTTCCTTCCTCATGACTGGTGTTTTAAAATGTCACTGCAAGAGTGGCGGCTTCATGCTGTTGAACCTCCAGGGCTTTCTCCCACGAGAGGTGCTGTGATTTAGGCCCATTTACATCTTCTTGATAATACGACTCGTATTCGACAGGAGCATCCAGGTACATACGCTATGCTTTGTGGAGTGACTAACTGTAGTGGGGACCGTGCTGTGCTCTCTCTCCTTGGTCCCCGGGGTGTGTGAGGGTCCTCAGGCACCTCATGTCCGTCACCACCTTCAGTGGCTTCTTTTGATTTTGAATCTCTCTTACATTGCACAGTTTCATCGGTGTTCAGTGTGTGCTTCAAACTTCCTCCAACCTATGTTCCCGATTGAAAGTATGACCTTCTTAATAAGACAGATGAAGAATGACATTAAGTTAGACAAAACTGAGAATTTCTGGTATTTCTGTGGTAAGCGAAACTCAAGAGGCACTTTACTGAACCAGCAAGGAGGACAGCCAAATGCTGAATCATCTGATTCTCTTAGAAGTGCAACCTTGCCTTAGAAGATTCCAGGGGCCGGCTCAGTTCCCTGAGTTTTGCCTTGACAGCTGGCTGTCATCCGGTCATCTCAGGAGCCAGAATGTTACACCCACCAGGCCCTGGGCTCGGACCCACCTCCTGGGCCTTTCTGACCTGTTATCAGGCTGTGGCCACAGGGGAGAGAGGGCAGCATGAGCCCAGGAAAGAGTTTATGACGACGTACATTTTTCCCTTGGAATTACAGGAAGACACTGTTTCCTGTCTCCCTCCAGCCCAGCCTGAGAGGACCTGTGTGTCCCTTTCCCCACATCCACCCTAGTCTCATCTTGAAGCCCTGCCCCCAATTCACCTCCCATACCTTGCCTACCTCTACTCTACGGGACATTGACATTGCCCAGCATGGCAGCCCTGAATTTATGTGGGTTTTAAATATTTTCTAAGAAATATGATAGACTTGGGCACCTGGGTGGCTCAGTCAGTTAAGCATCTGGGTTCAGCTTAGGTCATGATCTCAGGGTCCTGGAATTCAGTCTTGCATTGGGCTCCTTGCTCAGCAGGAAATCTGCTTCCCCCGATCATGGTCTCTCTCTCTCTCTCTCAAATAAATAAATAAAATCTAAAAAAATAATAATAATAAATATGATACACCTTAAGTTTTTTTTTTAATAAAATCAAAGAATTGGAAAAAAATGTAATTTTCCACATAGACAAATATGCTGTGGTGTTTTAGCTACGGACTGAGGTGGCATAAGGCAGCCTGTGTGCTCCCTTTCAAAAAGGGGGATCCCATTTAAGATTAATGTAGAATCTGGGAAAAAAATTGCAGACAACCTGCCACAGGGAGTAATTTACCTTTGAGGTTCCGTCTACCAAATCTCTGATGGTAAAGCTACAAAATATGCCAAGTGGGTAGGAAACAGGGAAGCTAATTCAAATGACATGTGTCCCAGGTGTCCCATATTTACCGAAGAAATCCGTTTCTCTAGGAAAGAAAGCACCGGCTTCAAGAGGCCTTTGTGCCGAGGGACAGCTTCCCCTTCACCACACAGCACGCGGCCTCCGAGGGCTGGCCCTTCCAGGGTCCCATTCGCTAGTCGTCTGGGCGAGTCCAGCCTGGGCCCACTCCGCTGGGGCCTGGCAGGGGAAATCATCACTGTAAGAGCTAACGTTTGCAGAGCGCACTGCCCAAAGCGGTTTGTATGCTTTCTTTCTCTTAATCTTCTAACGGCCATGTAGGTAGGTACTAAGATCCTTGAGGTCGCGCAGGAGTGAGCTGGAAGGGAGGCGGAGCGACCCGGAGCTGGGACCCCGTGCTGTTGCTGTGTTCCGTTCCACCCAGCTCTCGTGCAATTACCATAAAGCCACCTCAGCAGCCAGACACTCCTAATAGCTAACTGTCTAGCAAAGGCTGCATTGTCTTTGGAGCTTTAAACACAGCCCTTTTAATTGGAATTGCTTCCTAATTCGGCTTCGTATATCTTCTCTCCTCCCACACAAAGAATCCATTGTGTTGGTCTCAGGGACAAACTATACTTTCATGTAAATGTGAGGAACAAGACTCATTTGATTTCATTATATCCTCTATTGATGCGCCCGCAGCATTTTATTGTAGGTTTTTGTGACTAGAATTCCTAACAAAGGAGGGAGCGGGCTTCTAGGCCGGCAGCGCTGCCGAGACAGGATTTGCCACATTGGGCTCTAAAGGGAGCCTCACTCGCTGCTGTTGTCATTTCTGAGCTTTGAAAAGGGGCCGGGTGTTTTCAAGAGCTGCTGCTATTCTGTGACTGTAAAAGTGTTATCAAGCATGAGACGAATGCAAGATACCATCCTTGCCACGGTGCAGCGGGCGGGGAATTGACCGAGCCTGCCAGAAAAGAGGCTGAGGACATCGTATCCCAGGGGAAAATGCGCTCGCACGCCAGGACTGACAGAGCTGGTACCTAATCCTTCCTACCTGCAAGGACAGGCTCCCGGGACTACAGAATGGGGTTAATTATTCCCAACATTCTTCATTGTAATTCTAAACGAGATAATGATTGGAAATAGTACATAGTCATTGAACTGAAAATGCCTGAGGCACTCTCCTGCTGGAGAAAGTAGCATTTTTTTTCCTGTGACATGTTTATTTCCTTCAGCATTGTCTTTCCCCACACTACTCCCCCTCCCCCCACACCCCCACCCAGGTTTAGGCAGTGTTTGTAATCATTGGAACCTCTACAGCTCCAAACAGAAGCAGCTAACGATGATTAAAAACTTACGAAGCACCCTGTACTTTATTGCGTTCTTGCATTTCATCCTAACAGTAGTCTTATGAAATGGGGATTTTATTATTTTCATTTTACAGGCAAGAGATGGCAGAGAGTGGCCAAGTGCTACCCCTGAGGACACAGCTGGTACCCAAAGGTTCCAGGACCTGAACCCTTGGAATTGACTGCAAAATGTAAGACACTGTCTCCTAAGACTTTGAGCTTTGCTTTCATGAACATCCTGACTTAGAGGTGTGTCCGTATCCCACCTAGAGGCCTCTGGGGTCTATAGCCCTCCTGGTGGACATAGCTTTTAAATGGCCCATCAGCCTTCTTTTTTCTAGTGTTCCAGATCAATCTGTGTTCATATTGCTGTCTTCCGCAAAGTCTGGGAGCCTTCCTCATCAGCAGAAGTTTCTATGAGCATTGCACTTGACAAAAACGAACTGAGCTTAGTTTTTGGTAACTATAAAAAGTCTTGATATACAAGAATTCATATCAACACAACAGAAGTCTTAGGTTGCCTAAGTATATACCCTACAAAAACCTGATTTGCTTTACTTTGGCTTACTGTAAAGCCCCTTCAAATACTGAGCTCCCTGATGGATTTAAAGTGAGATTCAACTGATGGCAAAATTGATTCACAGCTTTTCAAGACCTAAAGCATAAAGAAGGGAACTTGCTTTAGGTAAACTCTTTCATATATATTCATATATTTCGTTTAACCTGGGAGCTCCAATGTTAAACATGACTAAAGTTTTCTCAAGGCTTCCACACATGAGTGGAGCCCAATTCTCTCCCCTTCTCTTCATTTCATTTCCCACTGAGCATCAGAATGATAGCAAATCAGGGATCAGACGGTGCTTTTCAATGATCGCAGGACTCCCCCACTGCTCTCTTTAACTCTTTGAAAGAGTATCTTCAGATTTTCTAGCTGATTGGAGATTTGGATGGGAGAGCAGCAGGGTCTAAATACTATTATTTTTCAAAAACATTGCAAGGGAGCCAAAATTGCTGACTAAAACACATGAACACTTTTGAAGATAATCAATAACCTTGAGATTATGTTTCTGTTTTCCCTTAGCTCTGCAAAAGAAATTGGACTTAAATAGCGAAACCAGCTATGATTATGGGTGCACTTCAGATGATCATCAAACAAGTGGTGGTGTTTATTTCAGATATGAAAAGGAATCTATTACTGCCTTTCTCACCTCTGTTTCCCTGTCAAGCAGGCAGTCCCATGCTGGGCTTCTTAGCAGCTGAGCGCTTACAGTTAGCTTTAATTATCATCTAGCTCATGATTGCCTTGGTACGCTGGGTTTCCTATTTGGCCCTCATTCCCAATTTTCTACTCCTCTCTATTAAGTTTAATTTGTGTTGCAAATTACAGAAATATGGTGACTTAAAATGGCATACATTTGTGATCTCACAGTTCTATGAGTCAGGAATCTGGGTATCGCTTAACTGCTTTCTCTGCTCAGAGTCTCACGAAGCCGAAATTAAGGTATCATCTGAGGGTATGATCTCACCTGAGGCTGGGGGTCCTCGTCCAAGTTCATGTCGTTGTTGGCAGGGTTCATTTTCTTGCTGCCATAGAATCAACAGTAGTTTGCTTCCTCAAAGCCAACACCTCTGAACCATGGACTCTTCTAAAGGGCTCACCTAGTTAAGTCAGGCCCACCCAGGATCATTGCCTTTTGATTAATTTAAAGCCAACTGATTGTAGACCTTAATTACATCTGAAAAAAAATCTCTTTGTCTTTACTATATAATATAATCATGGGATGATGTCCTATCACCTTTGACATATTCTATCAGGTAGAAGCAAGTTACAGGTCCCACTGATGCTCAGGGATGTGGGTCACGGGAGGTAATCTTACATTCCACCTACCACATCCTCCTTCTGGATAAGAACTGAAACAAGGTTGGTGAGCATCCACTAGCCACTCTCCCATGCATTCAGGACAGTATAATGTAGATTAATGCTCAAGAAAATGTCCTATGTCATCCATGTACATCATTGAATCATATCCCAAAGTCGAAGATCCCTGCTTCGAGAATTCAAGAGTTCAAGGGTTTTCCCTTATTGGGCAACTTTGACATTAATGTCACTTTAGATGTGGAGGTGAAAGATATATGTGGTCATTTTGGATGTTTAATTTTTCTTTTCCAGAGGATATCAGGTAGCAAAGAAAGCTGAGTCTACTAGCAGGAATTTTCTTCATCCTCAAATGGAAAAGCAAAGGTGTTTCAGGATGAGAAGATAGATAGGAGTCGAAGATCCAAGGGAAGTAGTCATCCTCTCCTATGTTTGGAATAAAGTGATCTCGTTCTGTTCCTTACTGTTCTCAGAGGAAAAACGCTCTAATCATGTTTACAGTAAGGCTGGGCCATGACTCTACTATTTGCGTTAAAAACATTTCTCCATAAACAGAGTAGTATTGCTTTCATTGCCTGTACCCTTCTACTTTCCTATAACACTTTCTTTTCATTATAGGTCTGGGCCTGGAAATCCTGGTATTAGAGAGGCACCTGAAACATGTGGGCACACATGCACACGTGTGTATTCACACTTCTCACACTTTCTCATTACTACTCTAAGTATGACCCTAAAATGACGTTAATACGAGCCATTTATTGAGCATAACCATGTAACAGCCATGTTGGATACAGTATTACTAATATATATTACTAACATATATAATTATATATAATAAAATACATATTAATATCATATTAATGATATGATATTTTATATCTATTTATCTCTATTTTATATACATACATATATATGTAAATTCTATATAAAAATATATATTCTATATATAAATATATAGAATATTATAAAAATTCTCTATATAAAAACATATATATAATACATATATCAATACATATATATATTATATATATATAAATTCTGTATTGCTGATGTAATACAGAAAACATTGGGCTTGCCCTATCTTTGAAATTTATAAAGTTGGTTTGAATGCCCTAATATTCTGTGGAAATCCAGTACTGTTACCAAGATTGGGGTAGATTCTTGTGGTCACTGTTAGCTCTTATTTCTTGTGCCTACTGAATTCTCATTCTCGTTGATATCTGGCCTTTTGAATCTCTTTCCTTATCTGTCCAACAGCCCCATGGACCCCAACAGAGACATGGATCCTTTCTCTGGAAAAGAACTGGCTGCATAATTTGGAGCTCCTTATCAAAAATAACTAAAAATTTCAAGAAGGCAACAAGAGAGCATTAAAGCAAGCCTGGGCCTTTCTAAGCTTGGAGCGCTACGCAGCGGCATGGTTCCACGCCCACGAAGGTGGCCTGTCTGAGAAGCTCCCCAGACACCGCTCCTACGGGACAGTCAGACGGACTACGCATTTGCTGAAGTGCCTAGAGTAACCGCAGCAGGGGTGGGTCTGGGCAGCACGGCAGCTCATAAAAGAGAACTTAAGATTAATTAGTTCCCACAAATTTCTGTTCATATCTGAAATTTAGCCCTTCTATAAATCCCTCCTTTTTTTCCCCTCTGATATCTTTCTAAATCATGGCCTATGCTCTGGGTTTGATTTTAAGGCTCTCGTCAAAGTATCTTGCTGGGCAAAAACTTGACCTACTCCTAAAAGAAATTTTTTTCCTTCCCAGGGTTGGAAATAGTAATGGTTGTATTTTAAACAGCAAATCATTGTCTCTGCTGCAAATTAATCCCTCTTGTGTAAAGTAGTACTGTCACTCTCAGTGTACCGGTATGGAGTCCTGACGCTCAAGAGAACATAGCCGATGAAATGATACCTAGCTTCAGCATTTATAATCTTTCCACTGTGCCTGCTGCTCTTTAAGTCTGGAAAGGTTTATGCGAACTTGCAAATGAGCCCCCAGTGTGCCAAGCCTCTCTCAGTGGGGTGCAGCCTGGTAGAAATCTTTCACTTTTCCGTAGAAAACTGAACCCAACAGTCTGGAGTGTTGAGGTCAGATTATCCTGTGAAGGAAGGTCAGTCAGCCAGAGGGGTATCATGGAAGAAGGTTGGGCTGTGTCTCTCTCTCCCTTATGAGCTACATGGGTTGAAGGACTATTTAAGGTCCCTTTCTTCAACTCTCTATAGAACCGAAGATCATGATTGATACGCTTATACTCTGTGTACAGTGAGAAACATCGCCTTCTCTTGGGACTGCCAGAGCCACTCCTCTAACAGGGTTTCCCCCTTTTCCACAAGGCACGAGGAACCCTCCAACACTTGGCAGACATCCTTGGAGACATTCTGTCCATCGTTGGTGTTGTCGGTGTTTTGTAGTCATCTCTTACCCTGTCCTAGGATCACCTAATTCAAAGCCAACTGAGGGGCGCCTGGGTGTCTCAGTTGTTAAGCGTCTGCCTTCGGCTCCTTCAGGGTCCTGGGATCAAGCCCCGCATTGGGCTCCCTGCTCTGCTGGGAGCCTGCTTCTTCCTCTCCCACTCCCCCTGCTTGTGTTCCCTCTCTCACTGGTTGTCTCTCTCTCTGTCAAATAAACAAAATCTTAAAAAAAAAAAAAGCCAACTGAGCCATCAACCCATCTGCAGTCTGCTTTTTGCAATAACTATCAGTGTGAAAATGCCCCTTTATGAAAAGAGTAGTCATATAATTCTGGACACTTTTGATTTGTTTTTTCAAATCTGCACACTTTTAAAAAAAGATTTTATTTATTTATTTCTCAGAGAGAGAGAGAGCACAAGCAGGGGGAGCAACAGGCAGAGGGAGAAGTAGGCTCCCTGCTGAGCAAGCAGCCCAAAGGGGGACTTGATCCCAGAACCCTAGGATCAGGGCATGAGCCAAAGGGAGATGCTTAACTGACTGAGCCACCCAGACATCCTCAAATCTGGACACTATTAAGAGTGACGAGGGTACTAAAAATAACTATACATTTTTAAAAGTGTGTATTTATTGACCTATCAATTAATTTTATTAGAAAGGTTGATCTATAAAGTGTGTTCAAAAACTATCTTAAAAAATGAAATTATTTCTAACTGAATAAAAATAATATATCAGTGTATAGAAAGAACAAATTTAATTATTTTTATCTATTATCTGAACTTTAAAAATGGCATCATCAGAATAATTATTCTTGGTGAACATTAATGTGCTTGAATCAGTTTCATAATATTCTGTCTAACATTATGCCGTTGGTATTTTTCTGAAGAATATACTTTGTTCAATATGGTCTCATAATTAAAATTTTTACATGTAATTACTCACAATCATCTTAAAGATGGCATTTTAAGTTTAATACATTTTTAGATTGTTAACACCTTTAATTGGCTTTTGTCTGAGAAAATACTCCCTATACAGATGCTGAGGCACTTGTTAAGCTCAGAGTAAATTTTACTAAATGAAATATATTTTCAATTTAATTTTTTACTTGAATTTTCTCAAATGATTCCATTTTCAAATTGAATATTTCAGCTCAAATATTTTCACAAGGACCATCTTTTTGCTCTAGAGTAACTATTTCAACAAGGAATTTTACAAGCAAAAACCCATTGAATAAAGTTTTCTCTATTTATGACTCTTTTGAAATGTTTTGCCAAGTTTAGATGTTCCAAAACTGTAGATCTTCTCAAATTTGTTTCCATTCTGGTACAGAATATAAATGTATCCTGTTAAAAACAGGAATTTTATCAAAAGATGCTTCATAGAAAATGAGATATTCCAAAGCACAATTACAGAATTTCAAATCATATCCGAGAGTCATTTTAACTCCTTTCTAAGATTGTTCACTTTCTCTCTTGCTTATATAATATCACATTTCAATATCTTTTCCTATGTGAGCATTGTTTTCAATAAATATGATTTCATTAAGCTTCAGAAGCTGAAATATTTGGCTTTCCATTCAATAAATACTTTGGTTAAATATTTCCAACTAATTTTGAATAAAATGCAGCCCAAATTTAGAAAACTCGCTTACGAAAATGTTCAGCGTCATCGCTGGGCACAGAGGTTGACATAGCCAATAGTTCTTCAAAGGCTTAAGCATTTCTCAAACCTTATAAATATCAGAGAAGAAAAAAAGCATGCAGTGCCATGTTGGCATAATTTAGAATGTTCAATATCAGCTTTGTAGTTCAGCAAAGCTATGTATATGTAATCATATTCGTTCCATTTTGTTAATTGCAGCTTCTTTTTCAATTGGTAGAATCTAATTTGGTAGAATTGATAGAATCAATTTATTTGGATATGACTTGACTTTATATGAACACTACATGATTCTTAATACATTTCTGCTCCATTCCTGGAGAACACTTTTTTACCATGATGTTCTGCTCCACCAAAACTTAAACAGTTAACCCTTGGGTAACATTGGTTTGAACTGTGTGGGTCCACTTGTATACGGATTTTCTACAATTCGGTGCTATGAATGTATTTTCTCTTGCTTATGATATTTTGAATAACATTTTCTTCTCTGTAGCTTACTTTATTATCAGAATGCAGTATATAGGGGCGCCTGGGTGGCATAGCGGTTAAGCGTCTGCCTTCGGCTCAGGGCGTGATCCCGGCGTTCTGGGATCGAGCCCCACGTCAGGCTCCTCTGCTATGAGCCTGCTTCTTCCTCTCTCACTCCCCCTGCTTGTGTTCCCTCTCTCGCTGGCTGTCTCTATCTCTGTCAAATAAATAAATAAAATCTTTAAAAAAAAAAAAAAGAATGCAGTATATAGCACATATAATATATAAAATACGTGTTAATTGACTGATTATGTTATCAATAAGTCTTCTGGCCAACAGTAAGCAATTTGTAGTTAAGTTTTGGGGAGCGTCAAAAGTTATGCACAGGGGCGTCTGGGTGTCTCAGTCAATTAAGCCTCGCTCTTGATTTCGGCTGAGGTCATGGTCTCAGGGTCCTGAGATTGGGCCTTGCCTAGGGCTCTGTGCTTGGTGGGGAGTCTGCTGAAGATTCTCTCTCCCTCTCCATCTGTCCCTCCTCCTGCTTGCACTCACTCACTCTCTCTCTCTCAAATAAATAAATACATCTTTGAAAAAAAGAAAACTTATGCAGATTTTTGCATCTGGAGAGTGTCAGTGTGCCCACCCCTGCGTTGTCCAAGCGTCCATTGTAATATTATCACCACAAAAATAATTTTAACTTAATTAATGTATTTACTTCTTAAAAATATTTATTTAATTATTTGTTTATTTATTTATTTACTGGGGGAGGGCAGAGAGAATCCCAAGCAGGCTCCGTTCTCTGCTCACTGAGCATGGAGCCTGACACAGGCTGATCCTACGACCCTGAGATCACGACCCTGAGAGCATGACTTGAACTGAAACCAAGAGTTGGACGCTCAACCAACTGTGCCACCCAGGCGCTCCAATAATTTTAATTTTAGTTTCAAACTTTTATTTTTTTTTTATTTTTTTATTTTTTAAAGATTTTATTTATTTATTCGACAGAGATAGAGACAGCCAGCGAGAGAGGAAACACAAGCAGGGGGAGTGGGAGAGGAAGAAGCAGGCTCCTAGCGGAGGAGCCTGATGTGGGGCTCGATCCCACAACGCCGCGATCACACCCCGAGCCGAAGGCAGACGCCCCACCGTTGTGCCACCCAGGCGCCCCTAGTTTCAAACTTTTAAATGGAATTTTCAATAGCATTCACAGTAACATCAGGTGTGGAAGAATTAATGTCTAAAAGCTTTATTCTGATTTCATGAGTTGGATGAAAAACATTGAACCAATTTTACAATTAAAAATTTTCTGGGGTGGCTGGGTGGCTTGGTCGGTTAAGCATCTGCCTTGGGCTCAGGTCATGATCCCGGGGGTCCTGGGATCGAGCGCCGCATCGGTGGGGATCGGTCCTGGGATCAGCTCCCTGCTCAGCAGGGATGTCTGCCTCTCCCTCACCCTCTGCCCCTTGTCAATGGGACAACACATAACATCTCTTGTTTTACTTTTTCTAGGTACAAAAGAAAACTTGGAAGAGAAAATATATTGAAATGTGTTTAGAAGAAGAGTCATTTGATTTAAAGAGAAAGTCATGCTTCTCAGAGTGATGTGTAAATGCATCTCCTGAAGCTTTATTGGTAAACTTTCCTTCCAGCATATTCTTCTTAAAGGAACTATTAATCATTGATACTGATGATTCCTTAGCAGATTTAGTCTTCTGGCTGGCGTTTCATCAGTGATATCACTATGATCCCCATGAAGAATGATGAATGTGAACAAGCTTTTTGTCTGAGAAACATGTTCATCATCAACTTCCTCAGATGTTTAGTACTTAATTTTTTATTAAATACACTCTTACTGAGTTCATTGCTGTCAAAAGGATTTATTGCAGCATAAACATATGGTATCAAAATAAATAGTCGTAGACTTAAAATAAATGGTAAAACAACCATGTAACAACTTAATCTGTAGACTCTTCACATATGGTTAAAGTAGGGTGTACCCATGTCCCACGTTTCTCATTGATCCCAGCATCTCTCTGGCTCTGACATTGGCCATAGTGCAGCTGGCTGGTCTACCAAGTGGTAAGCAGGGCAACTACTTCAAAAACTTCTCTTGTCATTCCTAAGATCTGAAACAGTAGGTAGCCCTTCGTTACTTTTGTCTCAGTTCTCTTTGTTATATCAATGAATGTCCACGTACAACCTTAAAAGAGAGATATTAGTTATGTATCACATGGAAAAGTTCAGGAGAAGAGAGACAGAGTATCACTGGCGGTCTTTGAGATATAACCAGGGGTTTCAGTGAGAACTCCATTCACTGCACATGCATCTTATATACTGTGAGATGCGGCCTGACAGAAGCTGGAAATAAGAAGTGTGGGGACCTCTGAAATCTACCCCAGTTTTTTTTTTCTTTTTTTAAGATTTTCTTTATTTATTTGTCAGAGAGAGAGCACAAGGAGGGGGAGTGACAGTCAGAGGGAGAAGCAGACTCTCCACTGAGCAGGGAGCCTAGTGCGAGACTCGATCCCAGGACCTTGGGATCATGACCTGAGCCGAAGGCAGACGCTTAACCGACTGAGCCACCCAGGCACCCGTACCCCAGCTTATTTTAATGAAGCCAGTTGTACTTCATTAAAAAATGAAAAATCTAGAAAAAATGCTAAACCACATGGGATACTAAACAACAAGCATAAATCAGGACTGTCCCAAGCAAAACGGGACATAAAGATGTCCTACTGATAAAGAGCCTAAGTTCTGCTTACTAACGTTCTAGGATCCACCCAAAAACCCTGGACACTTTTCAAAATATCTTCAATTAGTGTTTTTGCAATGTGACATGTGAGTGAATTAATTGCCAATGCCAGACAGAGCTCTTCTATTATTTTTTTTCAGGTAAAAAAAGCTAAATAAATATTCAATGATGCAGAATCTGATATAAACATTATTAGATAAAACTTTGCATATTAGAAGTGAAGATTATTAGTTTTTGTTTTTTAAAGTAAGGAAGTTAAATTTCATTGTGTTTATTTCCATGTTTTCTGAGATACTGTTGCTATTAGAAATGCCTTTTACTTAGAATAGCTAAAATAAAAATGGTGCCAATACGAAATGCTGGTGAGGATGTGCAGAAATTGGATTTCTAATACAGCCATTCTGGAAAATAGTTTGGCAATTCCTTATCAAACTAAAAATGCATTTACCGTACAAGCCAGCAGTTGCACTCAGGCATTTATTCCAGAGAAATAAAAACTTACAGTCAAACAAAAACATGTACACAAATGTTCGTAGAAGCTTTATTTGTAATAGCTTAGATCAGAAACAAACCCACTGTCCTTCAATGGTTACACAAACAGTGATACATCCATAACATAGAATACTACTCAGCAATAGAAAGGAATGAACTATTGATACATGCAACAAGTAGGAAGGATCTCAGGGGCATTATGCCCAGTTTAAAAAGCCAGTCTCCAAAGGTCATACACTGTATGATTCTATTTCTGTAATATTCTCAAAAGGACAAAATTATGGATATGTAGAAAATATTGATGGTAGCCAGGAATTAGAGAGGCGTACTGCAACTGTAAAGTAGAATGAGGGAGTTCCTTGATGATTGTATGAATCTACATGTGGTAAAATTGCATAGGACCTTATGTACACACACACACACACACACACACACACACACACACACACAGAAATGAGTGTGGATTCCTTGATAGTACACCATAATTATGTACAATGATGATTGGGAGAATTGTATGGAAGGTACTATTTCTGCAACTTTCTGTGAGTTTATACGTATTTTCAAATACAAAGTTAAACAAACAAAAATGTATTGACTCTTGTAGTATATTTGGTATTATGATATCTGTTTATCTGAAGAGAGCAAGTAATGATCAAATGATTTCAAATTCCAGTTATCTTTTTTCTTTCTTCCTATCTGTATTTCCTATTTGTTTTGCAGTGAAGATGTATTACTAACATAATAAAAATATTGAGGAGCCAACCAGAAATACATCAGGGGCTGTACTTTTCAGTGCCATGCATGATGCATGACCCCAGTAGGTGCTCAATGATCATTTACTGAGTGAAAGAATGAATGTTCTAACGTGCTAGACAGAATTCAGAGCAGGCTGAAGGAGGTTCAGAGAGATGCTAGAAAGCCAACAACTAACAATAGGACAGCTTCCTCTTAAACCCCGGGGGCACGTAATTGGAATCTATCAAGAAAGGACTGATAATCTCCAAATGTGCAAGAAACCTAGGTTAGAAAGTGTTTAGACCAGGCTTAAATGCCTGATAAAACCTCACCGAGTTCAGAGAGTCCAACTTGGACCCCTAATACACCTGCTTCCATGTTAGTAAGCCAAGATCAGGTCAGGTAGGACGGCGGCTTTGGATTATAAAAAGCTGATGAAGGATTATAAAAAGCTGATCGCCAGGCACCGGTGCCGTAACTTGAAAGGCCCAAGATCCTAGTCTGAAGATGGAAAATGGCACGTCTCTCAGAGCAGAGCTGTGAAAGTTTCAAGAGTGATTTGAAAGTTGCTTGGAGCAAACCATTACCTTAATCCTATAGGTCAAGTTTAGTTTATGACAAGGGAAGAATGGAGACTGGGTTCTTTGTTGGGCTTAAGTAACATAAGATTGTCCCACAGGAGTTCCATGAACCCTGTGTTCCCTAGCACTTGCCCCACCACCCATAATGACTGGGGACTCACCTTGGTGTCTTCACGGATGCCCAGATAAAAAGCTCATCCTGGATACCATACGCGGTGTGAGCGGCTCCATTATTCACGTGTCAACCGCACAGGCGCATTTCAGTGCCTGTTCCCTCTGACAGTAATTGTCATTATGTAAACAATCTAATCTGAGTGTAATTTCAACTGAACCCAAGTAATGAATCTTGAAAGTGCAGTTCCACCAACTGGCTTCTTTCCTAGGTGCGGGCCAGCAATAATGCACATCCCACTCAGTGGCCCCATGGAGTGTGTGGGTTTTCAAGGTCTTCAGAGGGGTAGGGAGTGCTTTCTTTGAAGGAGAACATACGTTTTCAGGTCAGTACCCCTTTTCTTCATGAATGTTGAGTGAAAATTGTCATAAAACATCTAGTTGGTGGTAATGGAGAAGCAGACACTGGAACTCAAAAGTAGAATTACAGACATTTTAGTAATTATTTTTGATGGCTCTTGGGGACATTTTCTGGTTGAACAATTATTTCTTGGGAGCATGACTCTATGCCAACCTAGTTTTAACAAATGAGCCACCTAATTTCACGTCTAGTCTGTGCTCAGTATCTTTCATTGTCAGTCCCTGGGCTGACGCATATACATGGAATTTTGAGCTCCCCCCTTGCATTTTATAGTTCAGGGAAACTGAGGCCACAGCCACAGAAAGCTAGTCACTTCTGACCACAGTGCCATTTCTCCTAAGCCATGCTCTTTATCGAGGCACCACCTTTATAGGCTGCAGGACACCAGAGGACCAGAGACCAGTTGTTAGGGGTGAGGAGAAGAGGACAGTTAGAGGTGATACTACTTTGTGGCCTCCAAAGCTGTGAGGAATGATGGTTGCAAAATGTATTCATCTAATCCATTTGACAATTATTTATCGAGTACTTTCTATGTGCCAGGAGTGTTTTAGGTGCTTGGGATACAAAAATGAACAAAACAGCAAAATCCTTGCCCTCCTGGAGGCCACATTCTAGTCATAGTAAAAGGGAATACAAGCACCTACTATGTTATGCCCCCGTGCTGTTCTCAGTGCTGTACGCGGTCCCCACCCCATTACACTCTGCGCCAGGGTTTGAGAAAGAGCTGCAGTGGAAGTATGCAAAACTGGAGAACAAAGCTGTCTAGGTCAGTCCTGGGGGGTTAGAAGGGTTGTAGTATTAATTCTAGCAGAATAACCCAGTACTTTTTGTCTTATAACCCGAGAGCATTTGTTTTTGCGGGCATTCTCCGATCCTTTGAGAATAGTTGATGATGTGTTGTCTTCTGTGACAGACGGGTGAGAGTCTGGGGTGAGGGGGAGCGGGAGTGGTTGAAGGCATATTAAAAACATGCGGATGCTTTTCCTCCTCTCACAATTCCTTTTTCTCCCTCTTGCCTCGCCTGTTTCTGGCACTGCTGTGAAGCCACACACAGTGCCAGAAAGAGGCCTTGGGCTCTCAGGCTGATGGTGTGTAGAGATTTGAACATCCGCTGAGGTCGAGGTCTCATGGACTTCTAGCGGCTACTATGGCAGTACTGGGGAAATTGCCTTCTAGGGGCGCCATCATTTCATTGTCTTCTGAAAATGTAGACTAAATACTACCCCTCTTCTGCCCCCAAAAAAGACTGCCCAAATGCCAGATTCAAAGAGTAGGCCTCCAGGGCAGTGCCTGTGGTGTTTTGTTTTGGAAAGTTTATGAAGTCATCTCACTAAGCCTTCCTCTGGCAACCACGCCTGTGTCCCGTCCCCCACCTCCCTCAGCCATCAGCTGGAAGTGTGGAGATCACCTGCCTAGGCCAGCCTGAGGGCAGCTGTTCTCCCTTTGAATTGTTAATTTCCTCCCTGAAGGCACATCCTAACTTTGTTAGCAGGTCTGACACTGTCTGGCTGCTTGCAGAGAGCAACTAGTACCAATTAGGTGCCAGCACTGATCTAGGCCTGGGAGGCACAGAGGGGAGAAAAGTCCTGTGCTAAACTCAAGGTGCCCACAATTTAGTGGGAAGATGGCCAGGCAAACACGTAATTACACCATGGTGTGATTTCATATTGTAATTGTCAAAGAAAGGGTATAGAGGAAGAGAGCAGAAGGAGGCCTCCTTGGCTTGGGAGAAGGAGGGAAGGCTCTCTGGGGTGGGGGTGGGGGGCAACCCAAGAGCTGACATTTGGAAGGAAAGGAAAAGCTTCTAGGTATGTATGGATCAGGTTGGAAGAAAATCATGACAGAAGGCGTGTGGCATTATGCCATATTTAAGGCACTGGGCTGTGCTCCGGAAAGAGAGAGGCACCGATGTCCTATTCCTACTTGTCTACTATCAGGGCAATCAGAAGTCTCTAGTTTAGAATTTGATCATTGCTTCCTTTGAATTTTCACCCAAACCTTGAGAACAGGTGCTTTCTCAAATTTCACGTTTCCCCCTTTCCTACCCCACCTCACCCTAGGGATAAATATAGTGCCTTTACCAATCAGCACTAAATAACGGACACTGAACAATGAAACTGAATAATGATTGATAATGAAAGATGAAACAGGGAAATAAAAGTTGGAAGGTGGCTGGGCCAGACCATGGAGAGCCTTCAATACCTGGCTGTGGGAACTGGGCTTAGTTGGTGGCAGAGTGCCAATCTGTTGCAGACGAGGATTTTGGGGACAGGTCAGAGCTAGGGAGAAGGGTAAGCGCTGGCTGACAAGGCGAAATGCTACACTTCTCAGGGAAGAGAGAACCAGAAAAGCACAGAAGCGAGAGCTGCAGGTAGAATCTTGAGGGCGCCACCATCGGAGAGCAAACCCAGAAAAACTTGTCTTCCAAAGACCTACCTAAAGCTCGGTTTCCACATCCATACGTGGGTGTTAAGAGCACCTCGTGATCCGGCCACTGCCAGGATTCAGTGAAATAACGCAAGGAAAGTGCTTCTCTTTGTTATTATTATAAAGGAGTGATATTCTTTTTTTCTCATTGGGATAAGGTCAACTGATGTACAAATGCTAATTGTTAAAATGCATCGATGATTTGTTGCCCGGTAACTACGATATTCGAAGTGACAAACTCATTTCAGTGTTTGCCTTTTAATTAAAATGGGTATTTCAGCGTTCTAAAATTCATTTTTGGAGGAACCCCCTACTGAGCTACAGCGTCTCTGGCACAGCAGGGGTATACTACCATTTTTAAAAAGCCAGCTAACAATTAATGTCATAATTTTATATTTATCCTGCCAATTATAACAAAGACAAACCCCAGTTTGTCCACGACTGTGCAAACAAGCAAAGACGTCTCAGCACCAAGGGGCAAGTTACTTGCAAATTTGCATATTAATTACTGTTTACTGCCTTTGCCCCCGTGGCTGATTACTTCTAACAAAGTGCATGGAATGTGCTCGCCACCCCAGGAGCAGGCACGGAGAAGGCCACAGGGCTTACTTCTAGCGGTGAAAGGACTAGAAGGAAGCAGTCCATGCCCCTGGCTCAACAGATCTTTATGTGAGTAGCCACAAAGAAGTCCAAGGTGCATTTTAATAAAGACCAACAGACAACAAAGATGGTCCGAGAGATTCTCACTCAAATAAGACCATCTTTGCTTTCACGTGTTTTGGAGCAATATTATTCTTGATATGTGCTATGCAATGTGAAAGATACTATACATTGTCTTTTGTGCTTTGAAAGGTTACTTGTACATTAGAACTAAACTGTGGTCACAGTGCCCTGGAACAGAAAATTTCCTAAAGCTCATCAATGTACTTTGTTTCCTCAGTGCTGGCACCAGCTGCCAGGAGGACGGGGTGCCCTGGGAGGAGCTACCCGTAACCCAGTCCTGTTTTCTCCTGAAGGTGTTGGATGGATTGGGACACTCTTGTGTCTAGCTTGGGAAGGGAAGTCTAGTGTGTATTGGAGAATTTTAACTTGGTTGTAATTGGAGACAAAAATCACATTAGTTGGTTTAAAGACACAACGTCTGAAAGAAACTCTTTGTGCTCGCAATTCGGAGAAAGCAAGAGCAGCCTCCTCTTGAGACAAAGTCCTGTCTGACAAAACCTTTGATGGAGGCAGGAGAAAAATCAATGGAAAAAATTTAATCTTGACATAAGCATAATACATTATGCATGATAATCTTCGGAATTTGAAAGCCACTTAAAGGCAATCATCTGAAAAAGCAGTGACTGGTTTACAAGGTGACTTCAGCTTCCTGTAGTCGTGTGAAAAATGTTTAGGAAGTACAGGAATGTAAAAACAGAACGACCCCTCTCTGTTTTTAATCTCTAGAAATAAGAAAATGAATACTTTCATGTATTGTATCAATAGCTGCTCCTTGGGAAATTTCACAGTAATATAATTAATAATAATAATAATAATAATAACTACTAACCATTATCAAGTGCTTGCTTTGTACCAGGTATTTAATATACATGATCTTATTTAATCCTTTCAGTGAAGAAGGGTATATTTTTTATCCCCATGAAAACAGCTGAGACTGAAGCTCAGAGAGATTAGGGAATTTGCCCCAAATCACGAAAGTAGAATGTGGCAAGGCTGGAATTTGAACCCAGGCAATCTGAGTTTATGGGCCACCATGCCATGCTGCTTCTCATTTTATGCATTTGGAAACTGGAGTTTATTTTCCTAATGCTCGAAGATTTATTGTAAAGTTGGAATTCTATTCCAGCTTTCCGAGCTCCTTAAACTCATTGTCTTTATATTCTTCTATGCTACTCCTCTATTTAAAACTGAGTGTTGGGATTTACAATATCCTAATATCTTAGAGCAGAAGTCAGTGAACTCTGGCCTATGGGCCAAATCTGCCTGCTCCCTATTTTTATAAATAAAGTTTTATTGGAACACAGCTGTGCTCACTTGTTTATGTGTTATCTGTGGCTGCCTTTGTGCTCCAACTACAAATCTGAGTGCTTGTGACAGAAACTGTAAGGTCCACAAGCCTAAGACATTTACTATTTGGCCATTTACAGAAAAAGCTTGTTGACTCCTGACTTAGAGAAAACATTTCCTTTCTTTTTCCTAATTAACATGTGACCAGGTTTTCAGGAGCCGGAGCTTTGAGCAAGAGAGTTGGTGTAGTGATTCCTAGTCCAGCTAACTGTGCTTATTTTATTTTATTTATTTTTAAAAGATTTTTAAAATCTATTTGACAGGGAGACAGTATGCACAAGCAAGAGGAGCAGCAGGCAGAGGGAGAGGGGGAGGTAGGCTCCAAAAGGAGCCCAATGTGGGGCTCGATCCCAGGACCCTGGGGTCATGACCTGAGCCTAAGGCAGGTGCTTAACCAACTGAGCCACCCAAGCGCCCCTAATTGCTTATTTTAAACCTGAGAGGTTGTCTGGGGCTAGAAGTGGCCAGGTGGGCTTGAGGACAGAGGCTGTGGGTGGCTCATTATTGGTTATCATTACTGGTCTTTGGTACTCTCTCCTTAATTGTTTCCAGAACCCCAAGAAATAACTATCTCTCACTGTATCCCCAGAGATATAGCGGCCACACGGCAGATTATTGCTGAATTAATAGTTAGAAATATCTTTTTGAATTAATAGTTAGAAATATCTCGCAGTTGGCCCATGAATTCTGTCTCTAGCCAGTCTCCCCTCCAATGGCACCTCCATCCACTTGCCAGATTACGTTTCCTGTAACACCATTTTCATCTTGTCATTTTCCTGATGGACACGTAACAGCTTGCCCTTCTTGGCTTCCAGGATGGAGTTCAAATTCGTTAGCCTGGCAGTTATGATCTCTCCCCTGCTTCTTTTCTCTATCCCTACTTACCATAACTCATTTGCCGTGCAACACTTTCTGTTTTTTCAAGATTTAACTCCGGGCCATTTGACCACTCAGGGAGGTCAGGATTGCTGGGTGGCCAGGTCACAGCCAGTTTAGGGACAGGATGGACAGGATCGAATGGATGCTTATGATATGCAAACGAACCTGTAGGGGGGGAGACTAGAGGCTAGGAGGCCCATTAGGAGTCTATTTGAGGTGATAATTGTGTAGACCAGGGCAATGAGAATAGAGAGGAAGGGACAAACTGGAGAGATATTTGAAAGGAAGCATTTTCAGGAATTTGATAAATTAGTAACCTGAGGGATGAAGGAGAGGGAAGACTAAATAGAACAAAGATTTTAGTTTTAGGACTAGTAGATTGTGTTGTCATTGACCAAAATTGTTACTCTGGGAAGACAGGCAGGGCAAGGGGGATGAGAGAAAGTGAAGAGCATCTGGAAATAAGATTGGGATAATCCTTGTGACAGCCTAGTGGTTTATATGGAATAGGACATGTGGTTAATTAGCGTCAGTTTGGGGGTCAGGACTAGAGATTTTGATGTACTAAAGGGATGACAAACTAACTCATTCATTCATTCACTCAACAATATTTATTTGAGCAAGCATAGTGTGCCAGGGAGTTTTAGGTCCTTGGGGTATATCAGTCAACAAAACCAAGATCCCTGCTTTTGTGAGGCATGCATTCTAGCAAGAGAGACAGGCAAGAAACAATGAACACAATAAGTAAGTAAATTACATAGTGTAATAAGGTGTAAAACGCTATGGAGAAAGGACAAGGTGAGGCAGGGTAGGGTGGCTGAAGGTTGTGGGGCAGAGTGAGGGTTCTTGCAATTCTAAAGCTGATCCCAGACAACACCTAGAGCTTTTTTCTGTGACCAGTGGCTTGTTATTCATATTCTGACCAAGGTGACAGAAGAAGAAATTATAAGGCATCAACTCCTGTGTGATATTTTAATAAAGATTCTTCTGTATGTCACATCTGGAGGCAATTTGGAAAAAAAGGGAAACTTCTCGTGGTTCCCATTTCCTGAAGGAGTAGCATGGCAATGAAATTCAGATGAGCTGAAGCTGATAATTTTCAGCAATTTAAATGTCGTTGCCTTTCCTAGAAGGAAAAGCTTTGTTTATAAACAGCCGGGTCAATAGGAAAGGTAGTCTCATTATTCACATTCTTCTGATAGGCTTCCAGGCAGAACACGGGGGTAGGAGGGGTACACAGAGGACTGAAACATAATCACCTAGCTTGGGGTTTTTGTTCTTTGTGATAAGATGGGAGAAAGGTAAAAAGCTAATTTTATGCTTTCTTGGAAGACAAATCTTATGGGATGACACATTTTTTGTAAAGACCAAGGATTTGAGCAATTACCTAGCGATGCGTAGGGAATATAGACTATATGTATCAGCATTCTTTCCCTCTTGAGTTATTAATGATCAAAGTCTGCACTTGGGGCACATGATCTCAGTTTTCTGTGTTCCTTCAACAGGATCCGGTGTGCTGAAAAAAACTTTAGTTTCCTCTGCCTTCCATCGCCAAGCTGCTTATTTAGGGTTCTCAGAGGAGGGGTGATATTTAAAAAGGAAGGAGGGAAGAAGGGTGGGATAACATGATTTGGACAATGTCAGAAGACACACTGGTGCAGATAACAAGAGTGGTATGTGTTATAGTTTGAAAACAGGCTCAGCTCTATTGAAAACGGAGAAACTTAATTCTTTGATGTGGAAATGAGCTAAAAGGGAAAGGAAAAGGTGTGCCTGTAAACTCTGGGCTTTTTTTCTGTGTGTGTGTGTGTGTGTGTGTGTGTGTGTGTGTGTGTGTGTTTTAAGCCTGTGAATCCCCCAGGTGCACGGTGCAGCGTGTGATGCATAAAGGGACACCCGTTGTGCGGCAGAACCAGGTTTCCCTCCCTTTGTGCTGACTCAAGCAGCTGCAGCCACAGCGGCCGACACTTGGCAAGGTAAGATCCTGGCTTCCTGGAAAAATCTTGGGAAGAGCCCAGAGTGAGTCAGGGTATATTTGGGTCTGTCAGGTACGTGTTCAGTAGAACAGAAGGGCTTGGGGTTTGAAGTTTGTTGTTGTTGTTGTTTTTTTTTTAAATTTTTATTTTAATTCTATTTAATTTTATTTTTATTCTAATTAATAATAACTAATTTTAATTCTAATTAATAATAAATTCTATTTAATTTTATTTTAATTCTAATTAATAATAACTAATATAACATTAGTTATATAACATTAATATAACTAATATTAGTTCCAGGTTGAACGGTGTTTGATGTCAACCTTTCTGTGCTCAGAGAAGTGGGCTCACATGCACCCATCTTTGGAAAGAAACCACTCTCAGTGAGAAGAGCCCTTACCAAAGCATATCCTTCGTGGACGGGGCATGTGTTTAGTATTTTGTTACTGATTTCTACCTCTTGCGCCTATTTAATTCAGCAACATTTATTAAACTCCTAGTTGGTGCTTAGGACTCTGTGAAGTCCAGATGATTCCAAAGGAGTAAATTTGAATAAATGACAAAACAAAATGAAACCATTTTTTCAAGAATCTTCATAGAAATTCCATTACTGGAAGCAATGCGAAAGTATGAATCCCAAAGTGGTGATAATCCCTCCATTCCTCCTCCTCACACGCACCCACCAACACAGAGGTGTGCTCAGGTAGAAGGACCCTCCAGAAAAAAGTACCCAGGGCTCTTCACACACTGCCAATTGGCCAGGCTGAGCTCCCCGGTGCTGCCTCATTGACAGAATGCTGATTAAGCTGCTTTGTGCTCCAGAATCGACCGATGGGCCGTTCTCTGTTTCTTGTCAACTTCAAACAAGCTGGGCAGTCTGAGTTTGTTTTAACTCTACTGACCTCAAATGCCTTTTGTCTTTATCAGACTTTATTCTTATCTTTTCAGAAATGGAACTGTTTCTCTTTTTCCTGTTTCCTCATTTTTTTCTAAAAGGCACAAACTTTCAAAAGACGCTTCTGAAGGTTGAGCAGACAGGAAAAGCACCCAATTTTGGTTTGTTCCTAAGTATCTATTTATAGAATTTTCCAAAGTTGGTCCTTTTGGTGTGTCATAGACTGGGGATTCCATCTCAATCCACCTTGAAAGGCGATCGAATTAAACAAGCATTTGGTGAGTACCTGCTTTGTTTCCAGCTTTTTTCTGAGGGAGTTAGAGATGAAGTAGGTTTTGGCCCTGCCCTTGAGGAGTTTAAAATCTAATTTAACAAGAGAGGCAACACCAATTAAGCCAAGAACGCACTTCTGAGATTTTGAAGTCACATTCTTGGCTTCAGTGTTTTTATGTATAATGACCAAAAGGGTCCATTAGTTTTATTTTATTTTTATTTTATTTTATTTTTTTTAAAGATTTATTTATTTATTTATTTGACAGAGATAGAGACAGTCAGCGAGAGAGGGAACACAAGCAGGGGGAGTGGGAGAGGAAGAAGCAGGCTCACAGCAGAGGAGCCTGATGTGGGGCTCGATCCCAGAACGCCGGGATCACGCCCTGAGCCGAAGGCAGATGCTTAACCGCTGTGCCACCCAGGCGCCCCAAGGGTCCATTAGTTTTAATGTATGTGATGGTAGATTTAGTTGTTCACGAAAAACATCTCTCCAACCCCAACAAAGGGAAGACAATCTGGACATTGGGGATGCTTAACTAATTTTCAAGCTGATTTTGTTTACCTAATAGTACTTTGTTCCAGACTCTATGATTTTGAACAAACAGGAAGCACTCGCCCTGTCCCGCTGTTTTTTCTCCTCGAGAGGTAAAACTCCATCAGGCATGAATTCAGCGCTCAAGGAGCTCACTGCCAAGCTTAGTGAGAGAGACAGGACACGAGGGAGAAAGTCATTGGTGCCCAGGGGCAGTCAGAACTGCAGGACCGGTAACTGGGGTCTTATCCCGAGAGGCTGGGAGAATCACTTCTTTGCTTTTCCTTTAGGGTGACTTCATCTCCCCACATCATGATATATTGTAAACATTGTAGGACATGCTCTGTGTCCTTTGGATGAAAAGTGTGTTATATAAGGTCCATAAGAAGTTTTTGGATAAGTTTAGGGAAAAAATTGATGATGATTATAATAACATCTATCATTAATTGAGTGCTTATTATAGACTTGGCACTAAATTAATGATGGGGATACAGCTCTGCTCTGTAATGCCATTTTATGTCTGCTAGCCCCAAAGTATCAAAATATTCATTTCGAAGCAGGGCCTGTTTATAATCTGTTCAAAATTGTTAACCTAGGTGGTGGTTTCATGGAAATTCATTACACTGTTCTCTCCACTTTTGCGTTTTGAAATTTTCCATAGTAAGAGGCCATGTGCAAAAAAAGGAAGGAGCTGAGTAACCGTCATGAACCTAAATAGTGCCTCAGATAAAAGATGAAGGAGACGAAAGAAGGAAGTCCACATTTCTCTCGTATACTATGTGCCAGTTCCTTCACATTCACTGTCTGGGAATTAACTGAGAGCCCATTTTATAAATGAGGCTCAGAGATACCACGGGACTTTTTAAAGCGTTGAACGCTGGCCTGAGCTTACGTTCTTTCCCATACACTGCTTTGCTCTACTGGTCCATATGCTTTCTAAGGGCAGACCCTCCTGTTTTATCCTGACAGCCTGTACTGCCAGGGGATTAAAGAAACCACAGTGCTACTCTTCAAAAGTCTCTCAGACCTACTTATAGTTTGAAACCAAAGAGAGTGTTTGGAAACAGCAGAACATGAATGTTTTAGGAAAAACTTCAAGATACAATATGAAAACTGTCAAAGCAATGGTTAATGATAATTTGTATCTGATCGGGATGTCTTTAAATGCCCATTCTGTGTGTGGGGGATGTGGGTGTGCTCACACATGTGCGACATTTGAGGTAACCAACATTTATTTCTAGACATTTCACAACCTCTTTCTAAGGTTAAGAATAAGCTCTCTTTTACAGATGAGAAAAACGAGGCTGAGAGAGGTCAAAGTCGGCAATACCAGTGTATGGGGAACACTACCCAGGAGCGAAGCATGGTGCCGCTGGAGTTCAAATCCAGGCTGGCCTGACCCCAGCTATATATCCTCTCACCACGCCAGTAAGTGCTGCGTTAGAATCCGATTCTTTCTCCTGTGGAAACAGCTTCTATTAAAAGCAAGAGAGGGTCAACCAGATTCCTCCATAGGGCCCTGGTGGGGGAAGAGTCGAGTGTAACAAAATGTCAGTTTCTTTGTCATTAGGCAAAACTCCTCGACTCTGAATTCAGTCTGCATGAACCAAACTGAACAGAAGTGAATTGTCCCATCTGTTGTCAAAACGATCCTCCCCGGACTTCAAAGAACTCTGGCTCTGGAGGGAGAGACCCCCGAGGTGCAGAGAGAGATGGAAATGGAGCCCCTAGCCCTCCTATCAGCCGCTTCAGTCTCGGGGCGGAGCCGCATACAGCCACTGCCTGTCATCCCAGCTGACTTCTCTTTGAATGGGAGGCTCTTCTCACCTCCAGCCTCCCCCTCAGCCCAGACACACCCAGGGCCCAATTTCTGTTTGAAGTGGGTGTGCTACTCTTCACACGCACCGCTGCAGAGGTGCAACGGGACGAGAGCAACCAGGCTCCCCGTGGGGCCGCCTAAGCCTCCGCCAGTACTGAGAGCTTTCAGCTGCTCCCGGCTCACGGGGTGATAATGGCATTCTGGGCTTTTCCACAGGGATCCCTAGGCCCCTGAGGGATCTTAATTAAAGCAGCTTTGTGGGTCTTGGAGGGAAACACGGGCCCAGAACTCACTGTGGGAGCTTGTTTCGAGTTCTGGTTCAGTTTCTGCCTGGCCTCAGAGAGGCTGGGTTGGTTCATGGAGCAAAGGAAATGGTCCATTCATGGACCAACTGTCTCAGTCCTAAAGCTAAATCCTCTGCTTTCATGTTAGTAATCTAGAGCTCTGCTGTAAAGCATCACCTCACCTCGGTCATCTCTCTTCACTGGCGTAGAAAGGCTCAGGAAACCATACTGGAAATGGCTCCTAGTACATGGATTGGAGTGGTGCTTTCTCGTCCTCCTTTCTGGATTGTTCTGAGGAAAGGAGAATAGATTTGTAAAGTAATTCATGATCTTGAAGTTTAATTATATATACCAGTTACTACCTTTCAATGAATGATATTTAGATAAAAATACTGAATTGTTTTGCTATATAGCAAGTATCTCCTATAGACATTTTTGATGTAGCTTTTAGGGGAGTAAATATTTTTTTAAAAAGATAATAAAAAGTAAAATAGAAGATCTCATTCCCCATAAAAATCATTTTTTATAAATGTCATAATTTTTTCATGACTCGAGTATGACTTTTTAGATATAATCATAGCATATGTCTGCTTTGAAAATATCATTTTGCAAATTGTGATAGTTTCACAATTTGGAATTATTTATAAACTTGGAAATATATGTATATTTAGAAATATATATGGAAATATGTATATATGTGGATATATTTCAGAAAAATATATGGAAATATGTGTATATATTTGAATATGTATATCATAGATATATGTATGTGATTATTTAATTAGTACCAGTTTCCCTCCTAGACCATAAGCTTCATGAAGGTAGGGATTAAGTCTGATTTGTTCATCACTGTATCCCCAGTACCTGTCATGTATTGGAAATACAATACATATCTGTTGAATAAGTGAATGATCACTTAAAGAGGTGAAATGCAATGATGATGGTACGTATTTGTTTTTATCTTACGGGAACACCTGCTTTAAAGTTTTCTTCTCTCATGCAAGAGACTCAGGTTATAATTAGATTGTTATTTTAAGAAATCACTAATGCTTATCTACAAATAAATATGATTGAAAATGTTCTGTGGATTATCAAATTAGATGTGTACTAGTTTGCTTGTTCATGAGATGGAGAATTTCAAATATTTAGGGACCAGCCCCAACAAAGCAGAGTAAGGGCAAAATCTGCTAAATACAGTTGTTTAAAGTGACCACTTGTCTCTGAAACACTTTTAAATTTTGCCTGGGAATGAAGTAGTTTTGTGGTATTAGTACCAGAGCATGTTCTAGGGTATTTGCACACTTGGTATGAGGCACCTTCCATCTGTAAATGGCAGAGCTAAGGCACTGAAGTCTGCGGTATGGTGGAGACGTCACGGATGAAGGCCATGGGGAATGCAAGTCGCTCCCAGCGTGAGTGTTTGGAACTCAGGGTGTGCTGTATAAGGAAACTGAACTTCCTGAAGAACTCACCCCCAAACTTCAAGGAATCATCTAGGTCTTCTTCAACAGAAACCTGCTGACTGGAAACCCTTACAACAATGCTAAAACAGTTAACAGATAACCTTTTCTTCCAGGAATAAGGAAGTGTGTGGTTGAGCCCAAGTCAGTGAGGGTGGAAAGAGCTATTTCATAGCCTTGCAGACAAGACTAGCATTGTCAAAAGCTTGCTGTTTCTACCACCATTCCCTTATTCCCCTCTGCCCTCAAAAGATTTTTTAAAGTGGTCAGGGCTATGATGTTGCCCAGTTTTGCTACCAACTTTCCTTTTTCTTGATCTTTTGTTTCAATGTCTGCTTTCTTTCCCCTATGTGCTCACTGAAGCCTGATTGTGGGCTCAAGCTATAATTAGTTTATATATGAAGTTTAATTCACTGTGGCTCTTTTGGCATTAGACTCAAATGGGCTTTGATGTCTGGCTGGAGCTTTGATCCCAGACCCTCGAATGGTGGTCATCACCCCAACTCAAAGGATTGCCCTTTATTTTTTTCCCTCCTATTTGGAGACAGCTTTTCCCAATTACATCATTTGTGTTTGTTTGGCCATAAAAGCTGCAAGGCATCATTTTGTTGCTTTTCTCTACAGCAAAACTTGCAACTGATGCTCCTTACTTTGGCTGGCTGCAGTAGAATGTTCACTGCTCGATAAGGCATTTGTAGAATGCTGCTCATACTTTAGTGGGGGTGCTGGTGGGAGATGTTCTGCCCAAGGGCAAGGGGTCAGACTGTGTGATCTGAGGGACCCTCCCTGGCTCTGCCCAGGAAATGCCCTGAAGCATAAACTACCAAACTACGATATATTCCGTCAAGACTTTTTTTCAGGTTAGCAACTTTATCTTACTCTCCAGATTTTCCAGGCAGCAGATCCACTTTAGTGTCACACTTTCTGAGTGTGGATTAACAGCTTTTCTGTGAAAACAAGGCTTGGGTGAGGGGGTGGAAGCAAAAGAATTAACTAGGGCTGAACGATACTGGAAAGGAGATAACAAAGTAGCATCCATGGAGGAAGAAGCCCCAGTACCTGCTTTAAAAAGTAGAAAAAGCAAAATCAAAACAGTAGGGGGAAGTGAGATCCTGTTGGCAACAGAAGGGAGCAGTGAGTGGTAGGTGATTACCTTTGACTGCCTCCGGAGTACCTGCAACCAAAACAAAGAATCAAAGGGGAAAGAAAAGCCAGGACTAGACGGGAGAGGAGAAAATTTGGCTGTTGAGTTAAGAAGAAAATAGGGGCAACCCAACTAGTTACACTTAATCTGATGGCATTGGGAGTTTTCCTGAAAAAAACAAACAAAAACCCCCACAATGACAGCATTAAGCTCCTTGCTTCTAATTTCACTTGACAGCCCGAGTTTATTTTAATTGGCATGTGAATGAACAGCATTATTTATTAATGTGTAATGGATACTTTGGAAAGCATGACCTTTTTTTCCTGTTTGTGACCATTTTACTGGTGGAACCATTTGAATACATTAATTTTCATATTTAAACTTGCTGGGAACACTTTCTCACGGAGATGTACAAGCTGTTATGGCAAATGGTTTTCTTTGGACTAATGAGCCAGCTCCAAGTGGCATTTGGTGGGGAGGGGGGGTAAGATGGGGGGGAGACTTGAAGACATAGTGATTTGTCTGTCCACTTTAACAAGATTTATTAGTAGTGTGTAAAACATGTTTTAGCTTTTCTCCCCCCCCTTAACTATATAAATATAGTTGTCGATGTGTGACATAACCCAGGCCACAATAATAGACTCCGCCCAGCCAAAAGGAATCTAATTCAGAGCTAGAAAGCAAGAAGCTTGCTTCGAAATTAATAGAATGAGACAATGATGGAGGACATGGGTCAGTGGCCTTTAGTATGTGGGATCTGTCATTATTCTTCACTGCCTTCAGTCCTTTACTAAAGTTACAGAAGAAAATTAGTTCCTGTGTTACTACATGAATTGTTTGGCACACAGTAGGCATAAAGAAGAGGTGACCCGAATAGAATTGATTTTGTATGCTGATGAACACTGGAACATAATTCTGTTTTTAGATCTAATATACAATCTTGTTGATCATGAATCATGATTGTAGTTACAGTTTCTTTTATGTCTGTGAGGGGCAGCAATGGGGAGGTCAATGGAGTATGGCATGGGAACTTTGGTTTTTGTTGTTTGTTTTAGTAAATGCTGAGTTGATTCTACTTGTTGCAGAGATTGAATGGGTACTATTAATTTAGTTAGAAAGTATGTTAATGTAAAAACAATTTACAACCAACCTACATTTTCTTGAGTCTGTAGAGATCATCAGTTGAATGCTTGCAAGGCACTGTTTTGAGTACAGTAATACTAAGAGGGTATTAAAACAGTCTCTGCCTTCAGGGAACTTTTATAACGTAATTGGAGAGAAGAAATACACATAAACCCCAATATGTGTGTGTGTGTGTGTACACCCAGATAAATAACCAAACAAATAGCATTTGGTAAGAATCAGATATTCATATAGTTGTCTGGAGTGATCTTGGAGGGGAGTGAACTGATCTGGGAGGGAAGGCTAGACCACACAGGGGAGAAAGGGCAGACGGGCAAAGGTGTAAGAGTCTGAAATAATGATATAGGATGCACTCCTTCACACAACAGTTTGCCTGAATTTTAGCAGATTGTGACTTGTTGGGTTTAATTTCTGAGGCTCTTTGATGTATTGATTTTTTTTTTTTAAAGATTTTATTTATTTATGTGACAGAGAGACAGCCAGCGAGAGAGGGAACACAGCAGGGGGAGTGGGAGAGGAAGAAGCAGGCTCCTAGCGGAGGAGCCTGATGTGGGACTCGATCCCGAAATGCCGGGATCACGCCCTGAGCCGAAAGCAGACGCTTTAACGACTGCGCTACCCAGGCGCCCCTGATGTATTGATTTTTAAAACAGATAAGGTGCTTTTCCATAGACAAGCCAGCTAGTGGCACTTCTAAACCTCTATCCAACCAAAACTCCCTGTGACCAGCATTCCAAGCAGAGTTGCCCATTCCACAAATGCTACTTTGGGGGACAGTTTATAGGTCCCTCTGGAAGAAAACAAAAAGCTACAACTCATATAATCCTTACTATCTATGCGCCTGCCACTTTGTAAACGCACATCCTCACCCCGCCGTATTATATACCGTATATTACTAAAGTTCTTATGACGGGCATAGTCTGTTAGTAGCTCCATTTTACCGTCGGGGAAAGAGAGGCATAGAGAAGCGAAGTAACTTGTTTGCACAGCTCGTCAAGGCTGGAGCAGGATTCACATTCAGACAGTCTGGTTTCAGAGTCAGAGCTCTTGTGTTTGCCCAAGATAGCAAATAACAATAAAAAACTCAAACAAAAACCAAAGCGCGCAGGCGCGCGCGCCAACATTAAACCCAGGGCTTGTAAAAGAATTGATGCAACCGCTTGTTTTACAGCGACATCCTCCCGCTTAATTTTACACGCCTTCTGTAAAATAAATAACAAAGCAACAGCCACAAAACTAAGAGACAGTTTTAGAACAACACTGCGCTGTGCTTTGCTATTGCTTGCCTTCACAAAGCGGAGTCAAAGAAACCAAACCCACAGAAATTGTCTTTGAATACACTCTCAGTACCTTGCTTGGCAAGGTGAAAGAAACCTAAATCGGTGTGAGTGGATGTGAACAGTGGACGTGGGGGGAAAGGGTTAAGATTGTGTGCTGCAACTCGGTCGAGTTTCAGAAAGTTCTCTGGGGAGCCCAACTGCTGCGTCCCTTCGCTACCCTGCCTGCGAGGCCGACTGTAACAGGATGCTGGGACTCGAGGCGCTCGCCTCTTGCTTTGTGCGAGGCAGAAGAACCAATAAGGAACGAGGCAAAAATTGGGTGCAGTAAACCCGAAAAGGGGGCGAGGAGGCCTGCGGGAAGAGCGGGGGAGGAGAGAGGGAGGAGCGGGGAGGGCCGAGCGAGGAGGAGGCCGGCGCTGAGCACCAGCGGCGCCCCTGACAGAAGAGGGGGAAGCCTGGGGGAGCGGGCCTCGGAGCGGAGGGGCCGGCGCGGGGAGGCGGGCGCCAGGCGGGGGTTTGCCGGGCCGCCGCGCGTGACGTAGCACCGGGCAGGGCGTTATCAGCTGCGGGGCCGCGGCGAGGGACGCGCGGCGACAGCGGACGGCGCCGCCCGGGCCCGGACCGCTGCAGCCCGTGGCCGCGAGCGGGTCCTGAGCGCTTCTGGCTGTCGCCCCGTCGCCGTGCCCCGTCTCAGGGCGGCATGAGCCGTCGGCCGCAGCCCTAGCGCCTGCTCCTCCGCGCGGGCGGCCCGGCTGCGGTGACGGGTGCTCGCTGCGAGGGTGGGGGCCATGAAGCCGAGCGCGGCCGGGAAGGCTAGGGAGCTGGAGCCGCAGGCGCCCGCCCGGGGCGAGCAGCGTGCGGTGGAGCCCGAGGGGCGCTGGCGGGAGAAGGGCGAGGCGGACACGGAGCGGCAGCGCACCAGGGAGCGGCAAGAGGCCACGCTGGCCGGGCTGGCGGAGCTGGAGTACCTGCGCCAGCGCCAAGAGCTGCTGGTTCGGGGCGCCCTGCGTGGCGCCGGGGGCTCGGGAGTCGCTGCGCCCCGCGCTGGGGAGCTGCCGGCGGAGGCGGCGCAACGTAGCCGCCTGGAGGAGAAGTTCTTGGAGGAGAATATCTTGCTGCTGCGGAAGCAATTGGTAGGTCGTGCCTGGAGGTAGGGGCACGGCTGCTCTGCACAGGGGCTGGTACTCGGGCAGGTGGTCTGGGGGTGGGCGTGAGGGTGCTTCCGCCTGGGGGGATTCTCCCTGTTCCCGGACCCCCATTCCTGCTTGGGCCGCCGGCGCCCACGCGTTTCTGACGGGTGCCCGCTTTGTGTCAGGTGAGGGGCTGGCGACCCTGCGCGGATTGCCGGGAGGGGGTGGCAGCTCTCCCCTCCTTGCGCTGCCTTTGGGATTCTTGGAGTCGCCTGGTTGTAACCTTCAATCCTTTCTAGTTAGACGAATTCAACGCCCTCTCCCCGAATGTTTGCAAACCCTTCTTTAAAATACTATTTCACTTGGAGGTCTTAGCTTCGTGTCCTCCCGCCGAGAGGGGACAAAAGCCGAGGAGGGGGCTTGTGGCGAGGTTAACTGTCCAATGTTGAATTTTACGATTACGCGGAAGCGCACGTAGGGAGCCCTGCCCCTCCCAGGGCTCTCGGCATGCCAGCTTTTGCCTGGGCTGCTGCTTAATTTCAAATAGAAGCCCTTTGTGCTAAAAGATGCAAATGATAGGAATTTGGCTGGAGAAAGTGCCCTGTCCTCTCATATTATATGTGACCGGTGGTGGAGGTGGGAGAAGAGAGAACCTGCTCTTAGGCAGCATTTATCTTACTGGATGTCGGTCAGCGTCTCAGTCATTCTATGCCATCTGCATTCATGGGGAAGAAAAAGAACTTTGGCGCTTAATGTATTGATGAACAGCTTTTGACCCCGCCTCAGAATAATGGCGGCAGCTTTGTTATGGTGACCTCAAAAATGTAGTTTTGAAAACAGAGAAAAAAATCTTTTTCTGACCATGTGATACTGTCTGAAACTAGACACATGCTCGATAATGTCCCTCCTACAATAGTGAACATAGGTGATGCCGTGTGGTTATTTGTCAAGGGGTTTCTTGTATTATCTCTTTTCAGATAATTTTTCTCTCTCCTTTCTCCCTCTTTCTCTCTCAGCATCAAAGTGCTTTTACTTTGGTTCATTTTTCCTGAAGAAACTCATTCTAGCAAACAGGCATATATGGTTTTTGTCTACAGGTTTTTTAAATCAAAGGACAGACAGGAGGAATAATATTCCTAGGCATCTATTTTTTAAAGATGTATCCTGGTTTGTGCAATACCTTTTTTGGCATTTTACTGTGTTTTGGTAGCAGACCAGATTCATATGTAACGTGGATTTGAGTCAATTCTTGCCGGTTATGCCTGGTCGTTGACATTTTATGCATTGTCTTGTACAATAGCACCTTTTTCTCTTCACGAGTTTCAAGATTGTGAGTGGCACATTCCTGTTGTCCCCTGGAGGGGAGCAAGGCAGCGTGTCAGGAGAATTTCAGTCCAGTCAGTGTTTGCGGTACTATTTTCAATTGTAGACTTGGCATTCATGATTTGAACCAGATGCGTTTTTAGTTCTTTTGCTTTCCCAGCAGTAGGAAGCACTAGGTGGCGGTGTGAGTTAGCACTACAGATCTGTCACCTTTGGAAACCCAAGTTGAGTTCAAATCTTGATGGACCTTCCCTTGAGGGTTTTGGATTTTGCCAAGCCACATTATACTTGGCACTGGCTATTAGTATTAGTTTCTCACTTTCAAAGGCCCTAAGACTGATTAAACCCCACAAAGCAACTAATAGAAAACAAAACTCTGTGGGACATTTGGCCAGAAAATCTCACCTAAGTAAGAGTATAGTGTATTGTAGGAAATACCTTACACCCTGACTTCAATTAAAGAGTCTGCTGTGAAGTATGGTTTTGTAAAAAATTGGCTCTATGTAGAGGGTTTTAAAAAAACTCCTTTTCTTATCCTTACCTATAAAAAGTGAGTTTGTATATATTTGTTGAAACGAAAAGCAAGTCCTGCGTTTATGAAGAAACTTTATAGCACCACAAAATGTAAGAAAGTAAAACTAAACATAGGACATATTCTTGAAGTTTTTAAAAAAAATTTCAGGTCATCCAGTAAAATTTTGGTTTTGGAAGATTTAGTGAACTCTTTAAATGGTAATTTGAATACCTAAGAGCAGACGTTCTGGTTCTTTGTGGCCAAAAATGTGTTCCTTTTTCCCTTCTGTGTTTCTTCCTAATCAGAATTGTTTGAGGAGAAGAGATGCTGGTTTGTTGAATCAGTTGCAAGAACTTGACAAGCAGATAAGTGACCTGAGACTAGATGTAGAAAAGACGTCTGAAGAGCACCTGGAGACAGACAGTCGGCCCAGCTCAGGTGAGTGTGTGAGCACAAGGACAGAGTTCTGCACTCAAGTTCTACTTCAGCCCCCCTGGGTTTAGCATTCCCAGACCTGCAAATGGCAATGGAGTTTGTTTCTAGGGCAGAGAGAATTAAAAAAAAAAAAAAAAAGCAGTCTGCCATTCAGTTGTATGAGAGGGAAATAAAACCAGATGACAAAATTTTTAATAATGAGATTGATCTGACTGGAGTCCCCTGAGTTTAAAAATAAAAGCTTCTATTCAAATTTCTGGAAGAGCAGTCCTCCTTTGAAACTTGAGAAAGTCAGAACTGGGCTAGAAAATTAGTCACACTTCAACTTCCTGAGACCACTTCAAAAGTTTTTTTTTTTTTTTCTTTTAAGCCATTTGGCTTCTTAAATAGATTTGTTTTTTTCTTCAGATGATTCTTTCTGAAACATTCGTGATAAAGTCGAGGCTTTGACAGATCTAAGTCTCTTTCCTTGAACATCTTTAAAGGTGGGGTCAAGGAGGAAGGTCAGTTTGAGAGTGAAAGTAACTTTGAAATGTATCCATAGATATGGACTCTTTGCCTTTTCCTAAGAATTGCTTGAGATAAAACCATACGGTCACAATGCTAAATTCAGTGAACCAAAATTGCCCCCCCCACAAAGTCTCCCTTTCCTGCCTTTCTTAGTTGATTAACTCTTTTCCTTTTAAGCACAAATGTGTACTATTGCTTGACATGATCTTAATTCCAAACGGTGTTTTTGTTTGTAGGGTTTTATGAGCTGAGTGATGGGGCTTCAGGATCCCTTTCCAATTCCTCTAACTCGGTCTTCAGTGAGTGTTTATCCAGTTGTCATTCCAGCACCTGCTTTTGCAGCCCCTTGGAGGCAACCTTGACTATCTCAGATGGTTGCCCCAAATCTGCAGGTAAGACTTTTTAGAATTGATAGACATTTTTAATTGGAAGGGGTCAAAGGTCCTTAAAGATTATCTAGCTTCAACCCCTTCTATTGATAGAAAAACAAAAGGGCAGGGAATTCCATCAACGTGCTACATTTCATGACATAGTTGATCTAGAATCACGATTCTAGAACCATAACATAGTGATCTAGACCACTTTTCAAGTCCTCTTTGGGTGCTAGTTAGCTGACGGTGGCAAGATAGCTGATCTTTAGAATCCTGTCCCAATATTACAGGTCTTGTGCTCTGTGTGTGAGCCTTTGCTGTTAGTTTAAATTGTTTGCATTTTCTTTTGAAAACCACTTTGAATCTGTTTTTTTCTTCTTTTAATCATTTAAAGCTCAAACTTACACTAAATTAAATATATCTGTCAGACTGATTGGCACATCAGGGAGCAGTGGCCCTTCCAGGTTCTCCAGAATGTCTTGTACGATGGCAGCTGTCTTTTCTTCTAGCAGGTGGGTGGGATGAGATTCCCCTGGGCCATGTGCCCTGTTCCCCATTTTGGGCTACCTTGCAGTGACCTCCAGAGAGAGTCATGCTGTTGTTTGGTACTGGAAGAGTTTCTGCATTTCCACTGTATGTCACACACTGTACCAGAGGCTCTGCATACATTTATGTCCTTTGAGTCCTCCCAATAGTTCTGCAGGGTGTGCAGGTATCATTAGCTCCATTTTATGTCTCAGAAAAATGAGGTCTAGTGAGGTTAGGTTAGTAGTTTAAGGTCGTATAGCTAGTGAGTGGCAGAGGCAGAATTCATGCTCGGGACTAACGGCCAGGTCCAAGTTTTTTCCCCATCACACCAAGGGAATTCAGAAATTGTGTTCGACCTTCTCATTGAACAGAGGAGGAATTTGGTTTTATAAAACAGTTCGTCAGAGGCTCCTCATTTGCTGAATGGCAGAGTTGTTGCTGAAACTTGGGACTCCTTTCGTAGTTCTGTTTTATTGTGGTTCCGCAGACGAGCGGAGAAAACCTGGCGAGGAGCTGTAGGAGCTAGCACAAGTCGTTGCACTCTCGGCTCGTCTGTGTCCTCCACTTGGATGGAAGGCTGAATTTTTGAGATCTAAGCAACGCAAACACAATGCCAAACAACTGAGGCTGCTAACTGGCTGGGCTCTTTGTGTTTGTACTTTGTGCTGTCAGCAGCAATCATTCAGGGAAACACAAATCTGTGTTATCTAGAGTGTCTAGGCCTCAAGTTCATTGGTAATTGCTCCCCTTCACTCTACAGATCTGGTTTCAGAGGGAAACTTTAAAACCCATTAAAGGCACTTTGGTATAGGTTTTCCTTGAAGACAGACCCTTGATCTCCCAAATGCCACATCTTCACATAATTGAGACAGTTGTACTGGGCCTTAGGGACTGAGATGTCTGTCTTGTTCCTTGACTCTAAGAGGGAACAGGGACAGAATAGTAAAGTGTAGGTAAATGTAGGGCAATGCTTAAATGTAGGGCGAAGATAGAGTAGTGGAGGAGGAGGGATGGGCAATGATATTAGCTAGAAAGGTTTCCCTTTCTTACAATTAGCTATTTATTAGGAGTGGAGGTGGGGGGGTAAGGACACAGCACAGCACTTTTACTTTATAATAATTTTTTCTTTACAAATGAATCATATCATTTCTGGGTCCAGAATGTATTTTTCTCAGGACTGCTAATTATCATTGAAGGTCATGGAGATTTCCCTTACATTAAGCAATTTATGTAGACTCTGGCACATAGGTTTTTAATATTTGAGTAAATAAATATAATATGGAATATATTAAATAGTGACAAAAACTTTGATTTCCCTTAGCTGAAGTTCATTAAAGGGATTTGATATTTGTAATAGTCACCAAGGTAAGATATCAAAATCATTTAATTAAGCAAGAAAGCTTAATTTCTTTTTTTTTTTTAAAGATTTTATTTATTTATTTGACAGAGAGACAGCCAGCCAGATAGGGAACACAAGCAGGGGGAGTAGGAGAGGAAGAAGCATGCTTCCAGCGGAGGAGCCTGATGTGGGGCTCGATCCCATAACGCCGGAATCATGCCCTGAGCCGAAGGCAGGCGCTTAACGACTGCTACCCAGGTGCCCCAGAAAGCTTAATTTCATTATATTTTGGCATCTACATTTTTGAGATGTGGAAAATTTATTCATTAATACTACAACTCCGTCTTTTAAAACCCTATCAAGAATTCCTTCCTATTTAAAAAATATTGTTTTATTTTTTAGTGTCACTATTGAAAATACAAGGTGATTATTATTTACATTTGGTTAGTCTCCATTGAAATTTGATCGGTTTCTTTGAATTTCCAATTGACAGTTATACCGAATATATGTCATTAAGAAGTAGGTCTAAAAAAAATAGAAAATGAAGAGAAAGCTCTCAGAAAGTACGGTTTAGGGGCGCCTGGGTGGCGCAGTCATTAAGCATCTGCTTTCGGCTCAGGGTGTGATCCCAGCGTTCTGGGATCAAGCCCCACATCGGGCTCCTCTGCTAGGAGCCTGCTTCTTTCTCTCCCCCTCCCCCTGCTTGTGTTCCCTCTCTCGCTGGCTGTCTCTGTCAAATAAATAAATAAAATCTTAAAAAAAAAAAAAAAAAGAAAGTACAGTTTATCTGCAGTATTTCAAAAGGAAACCAGGAATAGAATACAGAGGGTAGAGTAGCCCAGAGAAAGAATGATTCAAAAAATGTGGGTTTTTTTTTTCTAGTTATAAATGCAGTGCATACTTACTGAAAATTTAGAAAATAGGAAATAAAGAAGTAAATCTCACTTGCTTTCTACACTGCAATGCTACTATTGGCATCTTGGTGTGCTTCATCTAAGACTTTTCTCTTTGCATATATACAGTCATTAAGTTTATAATTACAGTCTGGTATTATATCATGATTTTCACTGAACTTTAAAGTATTTTCCCCATATTATTCAACAGTTTGAAAGTATTTTTAATGGCTGAGTACTTTTCTTTCAGACGATATATCATTTCTTGTTACAAATTTCTTTGTTAAATATTTCTTCCCTCATCCAGTAGTATGGACTGTATGTGAAAGAGTATAGTAGCTTCTGGGAATAGTTGTTGATTCTTAGCATTCTCTCTCTATTCGTGAATTTGTTTTCATAGAAATTGGCCTGAGTCAAGCTGGCACTGACCAATTCATTTCTTCAGAGTGTACCTTCAAATGTTCTTCAGATCTCATAGGATGGTTGGAATATAAAGAAGGCCACTGTGAAGATAAGGCCTCAGGGGCAGTTTGTCATTCCCTCTCCACATCACAATTTAATTCCCTTGGTATCATTGCAGATGTGAACCCCAAGTACCAGTGTGATCTGGTGTCTAAAAACGGAAATGATGTGTATCGCTATCCCAGTCCACTTCATGCCGTGGCGGTGCAGAGCCCAATGTTTCTCCTTTGCCTGACGGGCAACCCTCTGAGGGAAGAGGAGAGGCTTGGTAACCACGCCAGTGACATTTGTGTGGGATCCGAGCTGGACGTCATCAAGACAGACACTTCCTTACCCTCTCCAAGCAGTTTGTGGTCTGCTCCCCATCCTTCATCCAGTAAGAAAATGGATGGCTACATTCTAAGCCTGGTCCAGAAAAAAACACACCCCGTAAGGACCAACAAGCCAAGAACCAGTGTGAATGCAGACCCCACGAAGGGGCTTCTGAGGAATGGGAGCGTTTGTGTCAGAGTGACTGGGGGTGTCTCACAGGGCAACAGCGGGAACCTTAAGAGTTCTAAACAGGTGCTTTTGCCCTCTGGCGGAATCTCCTCTTTGGACAACGGGACCTTCTCCCCACTGAAGCAGTGGTCAAAAGAATCAAAGGCAGAACAAGTGGAGAGTAAGAGGTTGTCCCCCCCGGAGGGCTGCTCGCCAGGCGCTGCCACTGAACTTCCAAGTAGGCATCTGCCCCAAAATGCCAAGCCAGCTTCCCAGGAGCACGCTCGGTGTCCCACCGCTGTGACAGGGGAGCCCCCCAAAGACAGCATTCAGGTCCTAGCCGCCTCTCCGAAGGAGAGCCCTGGGAGGGGCCCCGCGCCGCCGCTGGAGAACAAAGTCGTGCAGCCATTGAAAAAGCTGTCACAGAAATGCGGCCAGCCGCCTGCCCCTCCGGCAGCGCCCCCTCCTGCCCCTGCTCCGCTGCTGTCTTCGGCCTTCGCGGTGGAAGAGCGGCCTGCGCTGGATTTCAAGAGCGAGGGCTCCTCTTCTCAGAGCCTGGAGGAAGGGCCCCCGGCGAAGGCGCCGTCCGTCCCGGGCCCGCAGGCCGCGGGCGGCCGGCCCCACCGCGGCTCCCGGACCGCGGCCGTCCCGCGTGGCTCGGCCCCGAAGCACCGGGGCGCCCCGGCCCTCCACGGGCCGGACAGCACGCTGCCCCCCGTGAGGGAGAAGAGCCGCGCGGCCAGCAAGAAGTGCCGGTTCCCCGACGACGCGGATACAAATAAGAAACTCAGGAAGGCCTCGTCCCGGGGGAGGAAGGGCGGGGGCGGGCAGCCCGAGGCGGGTCTCCCCAGCCGGCCGCTGGGTGCCGGCCACAGGGCCGGGGGCAGGGCGCACGGGCACGGCCGGGAGGCGCTGGTGGCCAAGCCCAAGCACAAGCGAACCGACTCGCGGCGCTGGCGCTCGGCCGCCGAGGTCTCCCTGGAAGAGGCCCTGCGGAGATCGCGGCGCGGCCGGCGCGAGCACGTGGGGCTGTACCCCGCCGGCGTGCCGCTGCCCTACGCCAGCCCGTACGCCTACGTGGCCAGCGACTCGGAGTACTCGGCCGAGTGCGAGTCGCTCTTCCACTCCACCGTGCTGGACACCAGCGAGGACGAGCGCAGCAACTACACCACCAACTGCTTCGGGGACAGCGAGTCCAGCGTGAGCGAGGGTGAGTTTGCGGGCGACAGCACGAGCTCCAGTGACTCCGAGGAAAGCGGGGGCTTGATCTGGTCCCAGTTTGTCCAGACTCTCCCCATCCAGGCGGTCACAGCCCCAGACCTCCACAGCAACCCCACGAAAACCTTTGTCAAAATTAAGGCTTCGCATAACCTCAAGAAGAAAATCCTCCGCTTTCGGTCCGGTTCTCTGAAACTCATGACGACCGTCTGAGGAGCACCACTGGTGGGGAGAGGGGGGTGTCTTCTAGTTTTCTAGAGGAAAAAGGTGGCGTCCTATTTTTCGTGTGACAATTTCGCGGAATGCTTTCCTTTTGTTGAGGTAAACCTGAGGTAAATTGTCTTGTCTTCATCCTGTAGGGACGCTAGTGCGTTTGATGGAAGGTAAAGAATGTTTTGCTGGCTAGGAGTGAATACTGGGTTTTTAATGGTGGTGATAGTGAATGAATTTTGTGGTATCAGGTGATTTTTACTGGAAATTCTCCGAGCATCTGTGAAGGCACAGGTTTTGAAGTTCAAGGCTTACGGGGATGGAACCTTTTGATCTGAAGGCCAGGTGGATGGAATTTAGGACACACATTGGCTTCTTGGTTCTCTCGGGCAGTGTCTCCGCCAGGCTTTTCCTGTTGAGAGGCACCACATACAACTGCGTGAGGTAGGTACGATGGACAGTCATTGTTTTCTGTAATTTTTTATATAGTGTCCCTTTCTTAGATGTATCCCCATTCCGTTTTCTTCTCAGAACTGTTTGGTTTACAGGACTCAGAACTTGAAGACCAGACCCTAAATCCAGAGCTGGTGACCTGGATAGGGAGGCTGGTAATAACCTTAAAAGGATTCACTAAAACTTTCACCACACTTGGTGCCTAGGCCCTGGTTACTGTAACCCTTTTAGGGCCCATTAGCCAACATTTTGATGCCTTTCTCCTCCTCCCTGATTGCAGCAGACCCAGCCATTTCTTCCTGGAAGGACTTGCCTTTGGGATAACATTTTGGTCCTTGGGCACTGAGAAATTCACTCCTAATGAAATAACCCTTGGGTGTGACTCCAAACCCAGAATTGCTCACTGAGCACTGTGCCACGTAAGCGTTGGCCTGAACATTTTAGTGCAATCCAGTCCAGATTGGACCACTGACCCTGTCTGGAAGGGCTTTTTTAAAAATATTTTTTTTGTTTCGGTAAACAGTATTGTGTAAAATTGTTTTTTATACCAGTATATGCATGTTTTGTGCATGAGTAGTATTTGTTTTGATATTTCTATGGATGTTAAATTACTGTATGATATAAACAGTATGTGTTTTTATATATCATTGTGTAAATTTAATATAACGCATTTTATGCTGTAATAAACAATTTGTTTTACTGCTGTTAAGTTTGTTGTTTGGGTATAAAACCAGTTACACATGAAAATCTTCTGTTGATTATTTTGGGATTTCTATTCTAAGCATTAGAATATTTGCAATAATTAAAGCAGATTTTAGGCGTAGGCTTTGATTGGATGGTGAGTGAGCAAATGAGGAAAAGCAAACCACTTCTTTAGAATAATTAAGGTACTTCTTTACAATTTAAGGTAAATTTGGTAGGTGTCTTCTAAGGAAGATATTTCTGAGAAGGAGTCTTCCCCCTTGCCCAACTTTTCAGTATAAAAAAATTTCCGACATGGAAAAGTTGATAGTACAGTAAACACCTGTATAGCCAACACCCAGATTCAACAATTGCTAACAATTGCTAACACTTGCTTTAACTCTCTTAACGTATACAGTAGGTTAAACCATATTACTGGTTTTGAAGGGTAAAGACAGATTTTGGCAATCCTCCCTCTCCCCACCACACTGCTGTACTCTTAAAATAAATTTCAGGCATCATGGTATTTCATCTCTAAAAGCTTAAGCATGTATTTCCTAAGAACAAGGAGATTCTTGTGTATAGAACTACAACATCATGATCACACCTAAGGAAAACTGACAATAATTCTGAATATCATCAAATATTTAATCCCTATTCAAGTTTTCCAATTTGTTTCAGAATTTTTAACAGCAGTTTCCTTCCTTTTCCTTGCCAGGTTTCAGTCAGTATGTGGCATTTGGTTGTAGATCCTTTGTCTTTTTAGTTTAGAATAGTTTCCCCACATTTCTTAAAAACGACATTGGGTTTTTAAAGTCATAGTTATAGAAGGGCCCACATTCTGGATTTGGTTGTTTCCTTATGCTGTCTTTTAGTGCCTAGTCCTTCTAGCTCCTATAAACTTGGTAAGGCTTGATTGGATTCAGGTTAAACATTCTTGGCAAGAAGATTTCACTAGCGATCTTGTGTTTTTCTTACTTCACATTAAGAAACATAATATCAGGATGCCCTACTATTACTGAATTTAAGAGTGATTCCTTGGTTAAGTGGGTGAGTAGAGATTTCTCCATTATAAAGGTTTTTTTCTCTTTGCAAATGGTTATTATGTGTGGGTGGTTCTTCAGTATTGTGTGGGTATTCTTCACAACCTTCTGCTTAAGGGCTTTAGCTTACACTGCTGATCCTTGCCTGAACCAGTTATTGCCTTGGGGATTCAAAATGGTGGTTTTCTAAATATCTTTCCTTCTACGTTCTACAAAAAAAGGGTTTTCCTTTTTTTAAATTTAAATTTTAATTAGTTAACATACAGTGCAATAGTGGTTTCTGGAGTAAAATTCAGTGATTCATCACTTACATACGACACCCAGTACTCATCACAACAGGTGTCTCCTTTAATAACCCATCTCCCACCTAGCCCACCCCCCACCCACCTCCTTCTACCAACTCTCAGTTTGTTCTCTTATATTAAGAGTCTCTTATGGTTTGTTTCCCTCTCCTTTTTTTCTTTCCCCCCTTCCCACATGTTCATCTGTTTTCTTTCTTAAATTCCACATAGGAGTGAGATCATATAGTATATTGTCATCTATGTTGTTGCAAATGGCAAGATTTTTTGAGTGATATTCAAGTAATATTACTTCAGTAATATTCCATAGTGTGTGTATACATATATATGTATGTATACACACATCGTATCTTCTTTATCCATTCATCGGTCGATGGACATTTGGGCTCTCTTCATAGTTCGGCTGTTGTTAATAAAATTCCTTTACCTTTTTTGAATATCACAATGGACTCATGGATTTTTATTCATTTGGTATCTTGTAATCATTATTTGTTTGTTTTTGATGTTCAACATGTCCCAAATCTGGCCAATGGGAGGACAAATCTTGTTAAAAGAAAACTAGAATAAGCCCAGTCTCATAATTATATTTAATATGAAACGTACTCAATTATAATGAATTTTTCAGATGCTAAATTTCACTGCAACAAAAATTCCTTAACCATTTTTAAAATTTTGTCTTGGAAATTTCCTTTTCCTATACTCTATATACCTCTTATCTGAGAAGACTTTTAACTTTGGAACATAGCAAGTGATTTCTCCAAGGCTTATAAAGGTATGGCGTCTTTTTTCTTTTTTTAAATAAGACATCTTTTTGGCAAGACTTCTCAGACAACTCAATTCTTCAAAATGTTGTTAGTCTTTTACTATTTATGGTTTTTTTAAACTTTTACTTATTTATCAGAGAGAGAGAGAGAACACAAGCAGAGGGAGCCGCAGAGGGAGAAGCAGGCTCCCCACTGAGAAGGAGCCCAATGTGGGTCAATCCTAGGACCCTGGGATCATGACCTGAGCCAAAGGCAGATACTTAACCGACTGAGCCACCCAGGCACCCCTATTCATATGTTTTTATATGCAACCAGTCATGCTGCTTGGACTAGAATTTGACTACCTGATTAAATTTAAGACAAGCACAAGCAAGGGGATGATCTCACCATCTTTTCTAATGCTGTGATCTGATCTATTTGGGGGCAGGCTATAAAGTTTATTATTTAAGGCAACTGTGACCGGCAGTCAGTTCTTGAATCACTTCCAAGTTGTCCTCAATGAGCATTATTCTCGGAAGGGGATGCTTTCTGAAAACCAGCTTCTGAATAATTACATTTTAGGTGACAGAACGCCAAACGAGGGGAAGCGTGAGAAACAGGATTTTCAAAGAACCTTGGCTTTGTGCTCTTCCACCCATTGCTTCTCTAGCTAGCACCTGTACTGCCCTTGGAAAATTGGGTTTTGTCCATTATTTTCGGTGACAAAATAGCTGCTGTTGTTACAAACAAAATCTCTTTAAAATTTTACTTTATTGAAATAAATTACAAATGCTCATGGTCAAAAAAGAAAAAAATCTATCTGACCAAACATAGGTATTTAAATTCTTTGCTAATCTTCCTCCTCAAATCCTACTCTTAAGGAAGTTTGGTGTATGTATTTCCATACTCTCTTATATGCACATACAAATATATAACCTTTATATTTTTTCTTCAAAACGAAGGCTCAATCTATATGTATTATTCTGTAATTTCCTTCTTTCATTTCATGGACATGTATAGTAGATATAATTCCTAATTCTTTTAAATGGGGTTCCAAGTGTGTCCTCATTCAGAGAAAAGGCACTAGATTTTTATGGGTTACTAGTCTGTTTAGAAAAATTCTGATATTTAACAACAAAAGTGTTAATGCAAGTGCTATACCCTTGCACACATATTGCCTTTTTAAGTTTCTAATGTATTTTGTTATTTTGTATTGTGAGCTCACTTCCAATGAGGTATTTTGGGGGGAATCTTGTGAGGCTTGATTCAGAATTTTACCATATAAGAAGCTTTGTGTTTTTTTCTGCCACGTGCTTCAGGGACATTTTCAGCTGGACCACCTTTTATTTATTTTTTAAAATATTTCTTATTTTTAAAGTTTGTTTATTTTTAGTAATCTCTATGCCCAATGTAGGGCTTGAACTAACAACCCTGAGATCAAGAGTCAAATGCTCTTCCCACTGAGCCAGGCAGGTGCCCTCTGGAACACCTTTTAGATTACTTTTCTTTACTTTGGGTTACCTGACTATAGAGGTAGCATGTATTTAAATCCTAAACCCACATGAGGATAGGCTGTGGTTACATGTTCTCAGAGGAGACCTTTCCCAAGGCAGGAGAGCTTCCTTATTTTTTTCCTGGGCTAGCAAGTGTAATCTTTTCTTGGACCAACCTCTTACTGAGGATGTAGGGCTTTATTGCTTTCAGGAATCTGGGGAAGTCTCAGTCTCAAATCCTACCCTCAGTCCCAAATCCAAGCCAAGTTCTTGTCCATGACTACCTGCCTAAACCAAAGCCCCTTGCTTAAGGGGCCAGCAATCTCTCCCCCTACTCTTTAAGGGTAGACCCAAACTTGTGTGTCTTTCTTTCTAATGAAGTCAATACACACTTAAGAGGATGTTTGTTAATAGTTAACCAATCATTTCTGTCTTACAGTGAGACAATTAGGTTATCCATTTCACCATATGGCTGGAAGCATAGAACTGCTCATTGTCTTTGTCAATAAGTTGGATTCTCCCTTCCCCCTCTTATTTTTGGTATAATTTTATTGAGATGCAGTTGAACTCCAGTGAAACTCACATATTTGAACCGTACAATTTGAACAGTTTTGACATAAGTATACACCTGTGTAACCACCACAATCAATATAACAAACATTTCCATCGTTCTCAAAGGTTTCCTTGATACCTTTTGTAATCCATCTCTCCCTCCACACCTTTTTCCAGGCAACCACTGATTAGCTTTCTGTCAGTATAAATTACTTTGTAGTATACTCTTTTTTGCCTGAAATTTTAATTCCACATCATGATTTTTAGATTCTAACATGCTATGTCATGTCTCAATAGTTCATTCCTTTTTTATTACGGAGTTGTGTTCCTTTGTGTAGATCTATAACTTTTTTTTTTTTTTTAAATTTTATTTATTTATTTGACAGTAAGAGAGACAGCCAGTGAGAGAGGGAACACAAGGAGGGGGAGTAGGAGAGGAAGAAGCAGGCTCCCAGCGGAGGAGCCTGATGTGGGGCTCGATCCCGGAGCACCGGGATCACGCCCTGAGCCAAAGGCAGACGCTTAACGACTGCGCCACCCAGGCGCCCCTATAACAGTTTGTTTATCCTATTTTCTTGTTGATGGACATTTGGGTTATTTCCAGTTTGCGGCTATTTTAAATAAAACTGTGAAGAACATTCATGTAGAGGTCTTTGTGGGGACAGATGTCTTTGTTTCTTATAGCTAGATGCCTAGGAGTGGAATGCCATGGTCTTGTGGTAGGTATATGTTTAACTTTTTAAAAAGTTACAAAAATATTTTCCAAACTGATTATACTATTTTACATTCCTACCGGGAATGTGTGAGAATTTTGGCTACTCCATATCCTTGCTATCATTTGGCGTGCTCAGTCTTTTTCATTTTAGCCACTCTAATGGATATGTAATGGTATCTCATTGTGGTTTTAATTTGAATTTCCTTGATAACTAATGATGTTGAGTATCTTTTCATGTGCTTGATGGCCATCTGTATATATTCTTTGATTAGTTGTCTGCTCAAATAGTTTGTCCGTTTAAAGAATTGGGTTGTTGGGCTTCATATTATTGAGTTGTAAGAGTTTATAAATACCATGTAAAAGTCCTTTGATGTATGTTGTCAATATTTTCTCCTAGCCTCTGGCTTGACTTTTCACTTTCTTTTTTCTTTTTTAAAGATTTATTTATTTGAGAGAGACAGCACGTGCACACAACTGTCAGGGGAGGGGCACAGGGGGAGATCTGCCTTGAGATGGAGATCGGTGCAGGCTCAATCTGATCTCACCACCCGTGAATGAAATCACAGCCTGCACTGAAACCAAGAGTCAGACACTCAACCAACTGAGCCAGGCAAACCCTTACTTTTTCACTTTCTTAATGGTGCCTTATGAAAAACAAAAGTTTTAAATTTGTATCAAGTCCAATTCTTTATTTTTTCTTTTATGATTTGGGTTTTGGTGTCCCATCTAGGAAACCTTGCTTAATCCAAAGTTGTAAATAGTTTTTTCTGTGTTTTTTCTAGAAGTTTTATGATTTTAGGTTTACGTATAGGCCAGTAACCTTCTTTTGAGTTAATTTTTACGTATGATGTGAAGTAAGAATAGGTGTTCAATTTTTCCACACAGATATTCAGTTGGTCTATAACTATTTGTTGAAATGATTTTCCCTTCTGAGTTGGCACCTTTGTAAACACACACACACACACAGTTGACACATGTATGTATCTATTTCTGGATTCTGTTGATTCATTTATCTATATGCCTATTTTTAACCAATACCAAACTGTCTTGAGTTTTGTAGCTTTATAATATTGAAATGAGGTAGAGCAAGGCTTCCAACTTTGCTTTTCTCTTTCTCCTTTTTTTTTTTTTTTTTTTGTTGTTCAAAGATTTTATTTATTAATTGGAGAGAGAAACAGAGCCAGAAAGAATGAGCAGGGGGAGAGGGAGAAGGAGGTGGTGTGTGTGTGTAGAGCGGGGGAAGCAGATTCCCTGCTGGGCAGGGCTTGTGGGCAGATCCCAGGACCCAGAGATCATGACTTGAGCTGAAGTCAGATGCCTAACTGACTGAGCTACCGACGTGCCCTTTTCTCTTTCTCCTTCTTAATCCCTTTGATTAATCTAGATCTTTTGCATTATCATATAAATTTTGGAATCAGATTATCAACTTCTACAAAGCAAAACAAAAACCTGAAATTTTTATTGGTATCACATGGAATATAGTTTGTACTAGAGATATTGCCATCTTAAAAATAATGAGTTTTTAATCTATGAGTATGCTATATCTTTCCATTTATTTAGGTCTTCTTTAATTTTCTTCAGCAATGTTTTATAGTTTTTAGTGTAGAGGCCTTGGTCATCTTTTGCTAGATTTATTCCTATGTATTTTATGACTTTTGGTGATACTGTAAATAGAAGTTTTGTAAATTTTATTTCCCAATTGCTGGTGGAATAAAAGAATACAATTGATATTGTGTATTAACCTTGAGCTCTGCACCTTGTTAACTTCATTTCTTTGTTTTAGTGATGGTTTTGTAGAATTCTAATCCTAGGCTTTTTTGATATTGTCCTAAAGTCTGGAAACCATTGTTCATTTTTTCCAATCTTTTCTCTTTGTTCTTCAGTTTGGATAATTACTATTGATCTATCTTCATTGTCCTTTGTTATCTACATTCTGCTATTGGTCCTATCCGGTGAAAAACATTTTTAAAAAATTTAGATAATGTGTTTTTCAGTCCTAAAGTTTCAAAATGGGTGTGATGTTGTTTTCTGTTTCTTTACTGAGATTTCTCTTTTCATTCATTTCAAATGTGTTTTCCTTTACCTCATGGAACATAGTTATAGTATCTCCTTTAAGGTCTTTGATAGTGGGACGCCTGGGTGTCTCAGTTAGTTAAGCGTCTGCCTTTGGCTCAGGCCATGATCTTAGGGTCCTGGGATCCAGCCCCACATCAGGCTCCTTGCTCAGCGGGGAGTCTACTTCTCCCTCTGCCTTTCGCTCCCCCTGCTTGTGTACTTTCTCTCTGACAAATAAATAAATACAATCTTTAAAAAAAAAATAAAGTCTTTGATGGTTTCACCATTTAGGTTGTCATCTATTGATTGTTTTTCCCTTAAGAATTGGTCACATTTTCCTGTTTCTTTGGTTGTCAAGTAATTTCAGATTATATCCTGAACATTGTCAATGTAATACTGTATGGGTTCTGAGTTTTTTTATAATCCTTAGGAGAATGTTGATGTTTTTGCTTTAGCAAGCAATCAACCCAGGCTCTGACCTTAACTAAGTTCTTCTTACCTTTGTGGGGAGTGGTTTAAATCTCAGTTAAATTAGACAAGCCTTTGCTGTGCAACTTTGGGTCTGTCCTGCACATGTGTAATTCAGGGGTTAGTCTGAGACTTATGCAAGTGGTTCGTATCTCATTTAAATTGTCATTGCCTTTGCTATGTTGATTTGAGTCTGTACCTTACATGCTTGGTTCAGATGTTAGGTGGAGCCAAGGGCTCATACACAGAATTGGGGAACCCCTTTCTCTGTTTCTTTCCCTTTGGGGATTTCTCCCACTCACTCCACCCGACAGGATCAACATTTCTGGTCCCTGTGGCTAGAAAGACATGTTTCTATTGGAATTTTAGCTTCCTGGAGCACACACTACTCTGAAACTGGGGGCTGTCCTCAGGATAAAGCTGCATGAGGAAAGAAACAAAACGGAAAACTCACCCATCCCCCCAAATCCATCTGCTTTTGTTTACTTTCACAGTTCTCAGGTAGTTCCCAGCCTCCCCCCATATTTTTATCAGAGCTTTTAATTGTAAACAGTAGGAGGGCTAGGTTATTGTGGGCTCACACTGCCATGGCAGAACCAGAATCCACTGACCCATTTATTTTTATATGGATGGAATTCAAAGACCCAGCAGAGTCCTACCTCTGAGAGCTGATGACTATGCTTCCTCCAAATTCCCCACCTACTCTGAAAAACACACATAGGCTTTCTGTGTTCTGGTTCTTAAATGTCATATAATAGTAAGAGTCATTGAAAGCAAGGAAATCCTTTATCAATGTTGAAGAGGGTGTATATAGGATTGGTGCAATTTTATTTTACTTTTTTCTAGGTGCAAACCTTTAATTTAGAAGGTACAAGGGAGCTATATAATTTATTTCTATACTACTGTTTCTTTTGGGGCTAAAAAATATATAACATTCTTTACACATATGTATATTGCTTGAAAGGTGACATTAAAAGTGCCTTTTGTTTCCTTGGGATCATTTTGTTTCATTTCAGACCTGTCACTTTTAATTATTTACCTGATCATCATATCTCCCACTGTAATGTAAATACAGTATATAATTATGCTTTGAAAATGGTTATTTACTCCTTGGCCCACAGTGCTTTTTTGGAGCTGCTACAACCTATCTGTTAAACATAAGGAGTAGCAGCATGGAGCCTAGAGCTGATTCAGAGAATTATTTTAATTTGAGGACCGTTGCCGAGGTAAATAACAGCTGCTTTGGAATCATTACAGCTGAAGTGGTCAATGAATAATTTACCTTATATATTTAAGCATAACAGATGAATATTTCAGGGTTACCAAAATGTAAAAAAAAATGTCTTACATATCACTAGTTCATCTAGCTGTTATAGTTTAAAGGGAACATTATAAACAGATACTAGGATGCAGAATTGTAGTCTAGAGAGTTTTGTTGGGAGGTTGTGATTAATGACGTAGAACATCAAAATGATCAGAGTAGAATTTGATTTTGGTAAACAACCCTAAAATCTATTTATTTATTAAAATCTTATGCAAAATGAGTTAAGTCTTTGAACTGGCAAACTTGGGCAGGGAATCTTGCAGCATCTTTTTCCCATGAAATTTGCTTTTTAAATTTATATTCCTTACTTAAGAGGAGGCTATTCCCACATTTCTGGCTTTCTAGTGGGTTCTGGCATTTTATTCTGAATATTGTACTTAGCCAAAACCAGGAAATGCAGAGGTCTATTTTTTACTCTAAGGGGAGTTTTTAATTTTATTTAATTAAAAAAATTTTTATTTATTCATTTGAGAGAGAGAGAGAGACAGAGAGAGAATGAATAGGGGAAAGAGGCAGAGGGAGAGGGTGAAGCAGACTCCCCGCTGAGCCAGGAGCCCCGCATGGGCTCAGATCCCAGGACCCATAGATCATGACCTTAGCGGCAGGCAGCTGCCTAAACCATCTGAGCCACTTGGGGGGGCCCCCGGAGAGGTGTTTTTTTTTTTTTTTTTAATTGAAAGTAATCTTATAATTACAAACACAGTGTATGTGTATTACAGAAAATTTAAAAAATAAAAAAAAACAGGAATATAAAATACTGTTTTTATCATTCAGAGATGATTCTTACCCATCTTTCATTGGTTATCTTTTCAGATCCCCTTCAATTATGCATATATATGTATTTTTGTTCCTAGAATAAGATCATACCTTACTTGCTATTTTGCCACTTGAGTTTTAAAGTCAAGAGTCTCTGCCTTTCCATGTAAACGTGTTTTTATCTTCTCTAATATCCAGGACACATTCACATTTTCCCAACTGTTAGGGGAACTTTAGAAAAAATTTAAAAATTAAATTAAAAATCAATCCTTGATAAAAGGATGTTATTCTAAACATTTACCTAAATCAGTTGATTCAAAAAATTCATGGGAAGTCTTTGGTAGGCCTAATGGTTGATATTGATAATCATGTGGTTAATCTGTTGCATGGATTAATTGATTCTGGTCACAACTATAGAGTTACCAAAAATCAAAGATAAACTTGTGCTCTGGTGAATTCAGGGACTGTAATGATACACATTCTGTCAAGAAGTTCCTAGCAAGAATGAAGAAATATACAATGTGAGCAATGTAACAGTCCTTATATTTGCAGCTTTTGCTTTCTTTTGTATTACTTCATGTAATGTGTGAATAAGGTTTACCAAGTTAGAAACTTTGGAAAGGACCCAGGTAATTGCTGACCACTAGTATATATCCCATACGTGAGTTTTTTGAGTTTTGTTCCCTAAATGATATCCTGTGTCAGGAAAGAGTTACAGTTATTCCCCCAAAGCCAAAACTAGGCCAAGGGAGGAACATTCTTTCTCCAGAATCTCATCAGTTGATATTTAGAGGACAGGATTTAGGATGTTTAAAATGTGGCTCGTTGCCTAAGACACACATATTTTATTCTTAAAAAACAAATTTCTGGAAGAGTAGCACTGTAACATTTAGATAAATGTGCCTAATTTTCTTTTTGTCCTTGCACCCAAGTTTTTAAATAAAAAAGTTATTTAGGGGTGTCTAGATGGCTCACTTGGTTGAGCATCTGACTCTTGGTTTTGGCTTAGGGTCCTGGGATGGAGCCCCACGTCAGGCTCCACTCAGTGGACAGTCTGCTCAAGAGTCTCTCTCTTCCCCTCCCCCCACTTGTGCTTGCTCTCTCTTTAAAATAAAAATAAATATTTTTAAAAAATTTATTTAAAACTTACACATTAAGTAAAATTTAACAACAAAAAAAGACAAATCCAACATTACTTTACCTTTCTAATCAAACAATTATTAGTATTTTGATGTGCTTCCTCCAGTATTTTTTCTATACATATGCCATAGTTGCTATCATATAAATAAATATATATATGTGTATATACACATACATATATAATTATATATAAACATATATATATTATGTAAGTATATATATGTGCATTTACATATGCATGTGATATGTACTTATATATGTCTCTATAACCATAGGTACCTAGCAATAGTCAAACATTTTCTTCTGATTACTATAGTTAACCACATGTACCTAGCAATAGTCAAACATTTTCTTCTGATTACTATAGTCTTTCTAATCATTATATTTTTTAATGGAACATAATATTTTATTGCAGTATTCAATACTTTATTTAGCCATTCCTTCCATGTTGGACATTTATTTTGTTTCTATTCAGGACTCAGCAACTCTGGCCCACCCACCAACTGTGCCTGAGATATTCTTCCTTCCCTTTCCCACCCATTCTCAGGGCATCTTTCCAGAATCCACATTCTCAAATGTTCCCTCAAGGAGCTTGATCTCAGGGGTCAAGCTTCATTTTGGCTCTCTTGCCCTGTTCTACCCTGATGTACTTGACATTTTGAACTATTCCTTCTGGTAAGGCTGTCTTGCCAGGAATTTGGGCTTAAGTCTTTTTGCCTCTTCCCAATCCTGTCTGTATCGTCCCAGCTAGTCCTGGGTTTATAGATCTTGGCTTGGTCCAGAGCATGAGGCCTCAGCTCACCATTGGATGAAAGTCAGGGTGGCAGGGAAAGGTCACTAAATCTCTGGTTTGTGCCTATTAAAAATGACTTTGGGATGAGCAGCTTTTTTCATAACATTTCCTCTCATACTTAGGATTATTTTCTTAGGATAGAATCCCAGAAATGGAATTACTAAATTAAAGATTATGACTATTTTTAAAGCTATTAATATCTATTATCAACTGAATATAGCTAATGTTTATTGACTGGTTTTGAGACATTATCTCATTTACTTCTTACAATAGTCATATACATCTCCTTGCTATGGATAAGGAAATGGATGCATAGAGAGTATGTGTAACACTACAACGCAGTATTTGATCATGACATCATCATCGTTTATTATAATTCAAAAGGCAACAATAGGCTTTGTTAATGTGTTTAACCTAATTTGGGGGGAGTGGGGAGTATGGTAACAGAAAAAGTTGGTTAAATAATCTTGTTTCTTTTATTATTTTAAAAATTTATTTATTTAATTGAAAAAATTTTTTCAAACACCAAAGTGGAGAGAATAGTATACCCATTTTCTAGATTAAGTAATTATTAACATTTTGTCATATTGGCTTTATCTTTTTTTGTCTCAACCATCTTTTTTAAATTTTCTTTAAAAATTTTTTTTATTTAAATTCAATTAATTAACATGTAATGTATTACTAGTTTCAGAAGTAGAGGTCAGTGATTCATCAGTCTTATATAATATCCAGTGCTCATTACATCACGTGCCCTCCTTAATGTCCATTCCCCCACCCTCTTCTCTCCAGTAACCCTCAGTTAATTTTGCTTCTTTTAAAAAGTTGTTGTGATTTTTTTTTTTTGAGCGTTATTTGTACAAAGATTTTTGGATTTACGAGCACAAATCAGTTTTAAACCAAAAGATAAACAGGAGGGCTCATTGTCGACTTGTTCATCAGATACTCCAGCATCCACCAGATGCACACACTGTGTTAGGACCTGTGTGGATGTCGAGCTAGAATGCAAGCTCCATCATGGGAAGAGAGGAGAGGGATCCTGCCTACTCTGTTCACTGCTGTATTTCCAGAGCCAGGACAGTGCTTAGCACAGTGGGTACTCAGGAAATATTTGTGGAATGAATGAAAATATGGTCATTGTTTTTACCAGTTAGGATTAGGTTCATCAGTGAGTAACAGAAACTTCAAAATAGCAAAGGCTTAAGATGGATGGAAATTTATTTCTTACATAAAATTAATCTAGAAAAAAGTAGTCCAGGCTGTTAGGGAAGGTTCATAATATCAGGGCCCAGTTTATTTGCGTCTTATTGCCATGTGTTCCTGGGCATGGACATGTGACTTTCACTTTAGAGTCCCAGCTGACTGCTTGAGGTCCAACCATCACATCAACATTTCCAAGAAAAAGGAGAAAAGAAGAGCATGCTTCCTTTCTTTAAAGGCACTTCCTGTAAGTTGTACATGGGGATTAACTAATTAATTAATCTCACACTGGCCAGAACCTAGTCATATTGTGAATTCTAACAGCAAGGAGGCTAGGAAATGTGGACTTTGTTATGGCTGGCTGTGTACCCCAGGTAAAACTGGAGCTCTGATACTCTAGAGGAAGGAGGAAAAGTATATTTTGGGGACAACTAGCAGGATCTCTTGGTAGTAAACTGAAATCTTCTTAGGAGGTGAAGCCATATACACATTAAATTTTAAATAACCTCATAAAGGTTTTATATTATTGAAATCAAACAAGTTGTATAGATGATAGGAAGCACAGAAGGAGTATAGTTAAAAACAGCATCATAGTTGAGGCGTGGTGGGCAGTGGGTACATTGAAGGATAGTCCAAGGGCAGCAGATGTTTTATATTAGGTAGTGGTGGTAAAAATACAAAAAGAAAATTATGATGGTTATGAATAAAATTCTATCTACTTTTGGTCATCAAGAAAAGGTCATAGTAATAGTTTCAAAATCAATATATTTTATTTAAAGGGTACTTTTATTTCCTTTAAACAACTTTTTAAAGCCATGTTACTTGGACCTCCCCTTTCAGGACTCCTGAAATTCTTCTGTGTTTAATCAGTGGTTCTCCAAGGCCTCAATTTTCTTTATAAGGCTCTTCTGTTCCTTTGTGGGGCACAGAGCACTTAAGGAACTCTTGTGGCCAATGGAGATTTCTCCCAGAGTTAGGGAACTGTAGTGCCCCTGTTTAACAACTGCTGTCTCAAAAGTCCCCAACATAAAAAAAGGAAAAAAAAAGTTCCACATATTTTGAGGCTGAATTTATTTATCTTAACTTATTATTTAAAAAAAATTATATGTTTAGCACACATTCATCAAAGAATTAGAAAACAAGAGTGGACAAAATGAAAAAATAACTTGTAATTCCACTCTCTAGAGATGACCACGGTTAATATTTGATGTAATCCCTTACAGACTTTTTAATGCCTTAAAAAAATACAGAAACAATTATTTAAAAAACACTGTCAGATTAATGTTTTATAATCTGCACTTTCAATGTAATGATCTACAATGAACTTTTTTTGGTCAACAAGTATAATTGCATCATCATTTCAAATGGCTGTATAATGTTTTCTTGGGGGGATGTGGAAGGGTTGATTTTCAGTGACAGGAAATATGTCTGTTTGCAATGCTTCTTTTTATCAGGAATTTAAGAGAACTGCTAACTCACAGGAGCTGAGAGGGAGCAGAAGGCTTAAAAGAAGATCATCAGAGAAGGTTAGTTTCACACTTGCCTGAGGCTGAGAGAGTGAACCTAATACCTGGACAACTGGTTGCTCCCAAAAGAGGCTGTCTGGAGAGGTGGCTGTCAGTGGGGATCAGTATTGCTCATTGCCTGGGGCTCCCCCAGGAAGCAGCCTGGAGCCCAGGTGAGAGCCTCTTTGGAGGCAGATGGTGCTGGAGAAGTCACGTCAGGCCAGCTGGTGTTCTGTAAATAGCCCTCATTTGCTGGATCCTTGCCTTTTCTCCAATTGGTGTTAGGGGGTAAGAGCTCTGTCAAATTGGGTGTAGATTTGTAACTTCATTGCTACCTCATTCCTCAGTTACCTCATCCCCTTATTCCCAGTTGCTCACATTCTGCTACCAATATCTGGTGTACATTGAATGCAATTACTTCATGAGCTAGGTATGTGCAAGCGCTTAAGTCTGCCCACTCAGGAGCCTTTAGAAATAAAACTCAGATTAGGTAACAGCTAGGGTGGGATAATCAAGTACATTTTTTAACAGTGACATAATAACTTTTCTCAGTTATTTCCTATTGTTTAAAGGGGATCATTATCTCTCTGTGAAACCACATCTGACATTGAGGCTGAAGTGAATTGCTGAAATATTGGTCCTTACCTCTGAATGGTAAGAGCCCACCTGCCTCCATCTAATGGGTTTGCACCATCAGTGCGCTGAATGGATGCTGGGCGCTTGCAGGCTGCCTCGACATGGGGCATTAAGAGTACATATCTTATAACGTGAGAACTGCACCTGATAATAGATTCTGCTCCACAAGAACAAACTTCTTCTTTCTAGAGGATGAATGACCTCAGGGATTATTGACTTTCAAGTATTATAAATTTTTGTGACATTATGAAAGAAATGGGGGGTATAATAAATCACTCAGTATTCTAGTTCCATTTTCTGGATAATGGATTGGGTGTAATGTTCCAGCAAATGTGAGTAGACTACAGACAGGAGTCTAGAAATAGGGTAAGATACAAAATAGGTACAACAAAATTGCCCAAGAAAGTCATGTTACCTCTCCTCCGATAGGACTGATTTTTGAAATACAAGGTAAATGCTCAGGAGCAGTGTTAATGATTGATGGGAAGCTAAGTGAAAATAAAACCTGGTTAAGTGCTTAGAGGACCCTAAAATGGGAATTTGGAAAGGTAAAGCTAGCCAGGATAGCAGAGACTCAGGCTAGATGTCAAATAGTAAGCTGGGGAAGTAAATGAAGATTAAAACAGAAGAATTCGGAGGGAATTAATGTAGAGATAGGAACTTGAGGGGAATGAAAGAAGGAAAGGAAGGGAGGAAGGGAAATAATTACAGATATCACTTTTATGTAGTGTAGAAATAAAAATAATGTCAAAATGCTAAAAATGATTTTTCAGTTAGGAGAGCCGGAGTTTGAGTAGGATTCACATGTTAAGTAGAATTCTGCATATTCAGAAGGATCATTTTTACACTTTTTGATAAGACAGAAAGCCCCGTATGTTTCTGGAGGACAGTCTTTTCGAGGCATATTGCCTAGGAGCTCTTCCTTCTGTTAATAGTCATGAAGTTAGAATAAGCAGCTTTTTAAAAGGGAACTTAGATCAGAGACTAAGAGGAGTCTTATAATTTGGCCATCAAGAACACTAGCCACTGGGCTACGTGTCCACAGGTGCTGGTGTTCAGAGAAACAAAATACTCTGAAAACGGGTGAGGAAACAGAGCTGGAGAATCATAAAACACTTTGTTGAAGGTCACTGCTAAATATTGGCAGAGCAAATTCCTTTATGATTTAGATACTGCTAAGGAATTGAGTAACTCTGGGGTAAGTTGTGGGTCAATTGGCAGAAGTCAAGTGAATAGGAGGTTTTAGGGCTTTACAGTTAGATGTACTTTATATTTTTCTCAGCTTCTGTGAAATGTTGGCACTGGACTAGATGGTTAGAACCCTAGCACAGGCTGGGGAAGAGGTTATAGCTGTGCAGTTGGGAATGTTGAGTTGGGTGTTATTATCTAAGATAATAATGGATCAGTCACCTAGGTAGAGCTACCCAGGAGCATCAAATCTGCAGGAGTCATGGAGCTTACGTGGGGGGGGGGTCAAAGATGGAAGAGGGAATTTCAAGGACACAGTCTCCAGGCAGGTTCAAGGGCCAAATACTTTGGTATTTTGCTGTTAAGAACTTCTTTCTGCCTTGCTCTGTACCTGGGCCTTGTCAGTCTTTAAGCAGCGGTATTTGGGAGCAGCTGTTAAACACAGAATGTTGTATTTGTGAGAAAGAGTTTGCAAGTATCAAAATAGTGGAGCTAACCTAAGCAAAGGAAGAGACAGGGTGCTTTGGGATAGACTAGAAGCAAAGACTGGAAGCCTGTTGGGTCTTTCTTTCTTTCTTTTTTCTTTTTTTTTTTTTTTAAGATTTATTTATTTGAACGAGAGAGAGAGCAAGTGAGCACAAGCAGGGGGAGCAGCAGAGGGAGAGTGAGAAGGAGGCTGCCCGCTGAGCAGGGAGCTGGATGTGGGGCTGGATCCCAGGACCTTGAGTTCATGACTTGAGCCAAAGGCACACACTTTACCGACTGAGCCACCCAGGTGCCCCCTTTTGGGACTTTCTATCTCTATCTAGTCTTTGTTCCTCTCTGTGTCTCTGCTTGGTCTGTTGGGAAACAGCCTTATTCTAATCAGCACTGCCAGCACACCGCAGGAGTCTAGTGTCCAGGCCTGCACTCTGCGTCGGGAGGGGGCAACATGAAGAGTATCCCAAGGAGAGCCATAGGTATGATGAAAGAGCTAAAAACAATTAGGCCTGAGAAGAGATGCTAAAGGACTGGGGATAATTCATGGAGAAAAAGACTGTAATTGGGCATAAAACCATTTTAAGCGTATGGGAGATTATTAGTGTGAGAGGTGGGGATGATCTGACTGTCCTTTGTTGTCACTAAGGTTAAAGCATGAGGGACCAGACTTGGATCACAGCAGAAAGGATTCAGGCTGGATGAAAAGTAGGAGGTGGTGGCAGTGGAAACTGCAGGCATCTTGATGGCTTTGGGGAGAAAGTAAAGGTCTCTCCTGTAGCTATTTTGACAAATGAGGTGATTCTTGTCTCTGTGGAATGATGTTTGCTCTGTCTTCAGGCAGGGTGATGACCTGGAAGGGCCTGTCAGTCCTTCTTGATTTGCAGGACAGATAGTTGGTTGAGTCAGAGAAGCTCTGATTTTTTTCTGGCTGGTGTCTGAAGGGACTTCTTAAGTTCTTTGGCATTTTTCTTGGGGTTACAACCATATTGTGCCATTAAATAATTTTCTACCTTCTGTTCATTAGTCTCAAGTTTCAGTGTCTAGCTGACAAAGTACATGTATGTTAGACTTGCAGGTTTGAGACATATGTTGTTGTGTATTTAGAAAATGATTAAATAATATGATGTCCAAGCTGCTTTTTGCTTTCAAATCATCCAGCGGCTATTTCACAGATATGAGACTAAAATGCTTATTTATTTTGTTTTCAATCACCTGATTTAATTTTTCAAATAAAAATAAGTATATACCTCCCAATTGCTAAAGAAAGTAATTAACATTTCCTTCTCTCAGTTGCTTTAAACTCAACATTTACTTTATTCAGGTACACGTGATTTAAGCATGCTGTTCAGATCATAGTATGAAGGTAGAGGGGGGGATCACTAATTTATAATGAAATCCTCAAAATTAGCTCTAAATGCTGGCTCTCTTACATATTCAATGGAAACCTTCAGATGACAGAAAAAAGTCAATTGAAACCTTCATCTAATACTTATCAGGAAAAATGGCTTCACGTGCTTCCTAGCCAAATGCACCAGGGCAGAAAAATTATCCTGAAAGAGCAGGAGTGTTGTTATGGGTTGCTTAGTGCGTAGAAAGTCCTTGGAGTATAACTCAGCCTCACATTTTGATTCCTTTCCCAGGCGCATTCATCTCTCAATTGCAAGTTCCTGTCTAGGTTGCTGGTGTCTCTGACCAGCTGGAAGTAGTTTAATGGTGAGCAGGATTCTTTTCTAATAGAATGAAGCTGTCACCAAAAATCAGGCCTTTGAATAATAATAAACAATGTCTGTAACTGATAATTACACGCAAAATTTGTATGCACCACACATTTTGACATTAATAAACTGTTTTGCTTCCAGATGGATGTCAACTTAAATCACCCTATAATGCCTTCGCTCCCATACTACCGACTTCCCCACTATTATAGTCCTTAATGATTGAAATTTCATATGAAACAGTTATGGCCCCAATTGTCATATTTACTGTGTGGTTTTGTTTTATTTCTCTGTATTAGATTTGGGTGAAATTACAAAGAATTATGTTCAGAGGTGTGCTAGCGTTCCACAACATCCACCACTCAGGGGAGAGGTATCTTTGAAGGGAGTATGCTGCCTGAGCCCACCAGCTGCCAAAAGGGTGAGCTGACAGTGGACAGGGGAGGCTTCAAGGCAGCCTGGGCTGCTACAAATGGCTTGTGTGGTCTGGGAGTCTATACTGGGAGTAGAGGGAATAGAGGGTGGTAAAGCAACTTCTCTTTGAGTTGGGCAGGCAGTGAGAGGCCAGAGAAGAAGCCAAGGGCATGGTGAGGCTGGCAGGAGTAGAATTCAGTTGTTCTCTTTTGGATGAATGGCTGATGTTGGCCTTGAAGACCTGGCTGCTGCTAGAGCAGTGTCTGCCCTTGTAGGCCTTCACCCCAGTTTTCCTAGAAGTCCTTTTAGAAATGTTAGTACTCTCACTAGACAGGATGTTGCATCCTAATTTCAGGCTATTCCCAAACACTAGTCTTGAAACCATTGTTTTTCTTGTTTTTCTTATGATAACGTTCTTTATCCCGGTACCAATGGTTTCCAGCTATAATTACAGTGGTTCAATTTATGATTTTTTTGACCTTATGATGGTGCAAAAGTGATATACATTCAGTAAAAATTGTGTTTTGAATTTGGAATTTGAATCTTTTCCTGGTCTAGAGATATGTGTACTCTCTTGTGATGCTGGCTGGCCACAGTGAGCTGCCGCATTGTCAGCCATGCGGTCATGAGGGTCAACAACCAATAAACAGACTGAAAACCATTCTGTACCCAAAGCACTGCTCCGTTTTTCACTTTGAGTACAACATTCAATATGCTACATGACCTGTTCAACATTTGATTGTAGAATAGGCTTTGTGGTAGCTTATTGGTTAAGAGCACGTGTAAGGTAGGCTAAGTTATCATGTTTGGTAGGTTGTGTATATTAAATGCATTTTCAACTTACAAAATTTTCAACTTACAGCATGTTTCTTGGGATATAACCCCATCATAAGACAGGGAAGATTTGTATGACACTGTTTTTGCAAGTGGCCCAAGGCAAAACCGGAATGCCAGGTGTCCAGTGTTTATGCAGCCCTGTAGCCCTTGGGTGCAAGGCCATTCTGGGAGTTATTTAGATACTCTTCCTCTCCCTTATCATTGCTTTCAGTTAGTTGGGCACCCCAAATCTAAGAGTAGGGATCCTTTTAAAGCAACGCCTGTCCTATAAAAAGCAAGCCTATTGGGTTATGAATCTATGTGACTTGTCCAGTTCATGGAGGGAAAAGCATACATGTTCACTTAGACAAAGTGAGCCTGTGACACCACATTGTACTTTGGATGGCATATATTCCTTTAATTGGTTAAAAGTAGAACGAAGGTGATTACTTGGTAAATATTTTTACAAATAGAAATGCACATTTTTTGTGTTTCTCTGAACAGGGAAAAGGGGGCAGGTGCTGTGTAACCATTGAAGCAATAGTATTTTTCCTGAGTCTGCTGGTGAGGGTAGACAGTGTCCATGTCGTACCATTAAACTGTGCTGTGTTGTTTGTGTCTGTTGTCAGCTCTAAGCCCTGAGGACACAGAGTGGAATAGGAGTGGGGGTGGGTGAGTGGAAGTGATTGGCAAATCCTGAAGTAGATATGCTTAACTTTTATCTCTTCCTGACGTCTGTTTTTAGATTTGCTAAAGAAAGAAGCTTTGAGAGTGAGAATAATGAAGGAGAGAGAGCATCTCGTTAAAGAGGTGTTGGGGTGATGGGGTCAGAAAGCTTCAGGAAAGCCAAGGATTTGTTCCTAAAGGTAGAGACAGTGTACTCTCGAGCTGCATATGGGCATGTGAAGAGTGAGCCAACTAGCACAGAGGCAAAGTAAAATGAAATAGGGAGGTTTGTGAAAATTCTCAGCAATTCGACTGACCCCTGCTGTCTGACCCATGGTTCTTAGCACAGTGTGGACTCACCTTCTAAGTAGCTGATAGCATGCACTCCCAATTTGGAGTGGGGGGAGAGGGTTGGCCACAGGAGGAGTCAGGGAAAGTCAACACCCCAAGTTCTGGAATAAGTAGAAGACAGCCTTGCTACCCTGCTTAGTGACAGCTGAAAATCACAAGGGAGACTTCTGTTTGGGCGTCATGACCTTTCCTGTCACATCTCCACATTCTGGCAGGCTGCTGGAGAGGAGATTTGTGTGACAGCCTTACCTTTCAGCGTGCCTCAATCACACCACTTAGATTGCAGGAGGGAAGAGGCAGGAGAGAGAAGAGAGCTGGCCCCTGCTTCCTAGACACCCTCTTCTCCCAGAGTCGGGACCAGGTCACACAGGTCACCAGTCATGCTGTAACATCCTGATGATAAGGTGGAATGCCTCTTCCCTAATTCCATCCAATGTGGCCTTTGTATGGTTATTAAAGGTGTTTATCCCAGGCCCTTTCCCAACTCCCTTTGCAGAGACACCTGCCACAGTTAAAATCCCGACATCCTCAGGGGGAGCTGTTGATTCTTAATTATGCGGGAAAGCACTTTCTCTCCTCTTTTAAAAATGATAAATGACTTTGGAGAAACAGACATAAGTGTCTTTTCAGGATTGTTTAAGAGATTTGGAGGTAGAAATATGATGGATTGGATTTGAATTCGCTTAGCTCTGACTAAGATAAATTGTCACTAAAATCATAAGGTTGCATATTTTCACAACCAAACCCATTTCACTTTTGAAACTAGCTATTCTCTATAGGCTTTTTGTCAGCTACAGGAAAGGAATGGGATAATAATTATCAGATTAGAGGAATATCATTAAAAGCACTAAGGCAGTTGCTTTGCCTGGTTGAAATATTTGGTTAGGCGCTTGTCTCGTTGCTTTCGCTGCACCGGGAAGAGTAAGAAAACCATTGGTGCCTGCAGCCACTATGATAATGAAATGAACACATGCCTGTTGTAGCAAGCACCATGTTGTTCCACAATAAACTGAAAGTGACTTCTGTTCACATTATGTAAAAAAAAAAATACATTTTGAATTTATTTTTATATACTCAGATAAAACCAATGGTCTTGCTATGGGCAACATTTTCCCAAAGATTATATATTTATAATTACTTTTATGCATAACCCACCTCTGAAATAATACATATAAAACCTGGTAAGTTTGGTTGCCTCTGTGTCGGGGAGCCGGATGATTTTGGGAGTAGGCTGTTATTTAATAATTTAAAAACAACCCATGGGAATATTACCTATGAAAATGAAAATTAAAAAAGTTCCTCTTGAAAGGTTCCTTTACTGAAAAGTGGACACCATGCCAGCTGGTGTGTTTTTTGGTTAATGTGCATGATCAACCCATAGTATACAGTCACCTGCCCTGGCTGGGGCTGGAGACAGGTACAAAGGGATAACAGAAAGCCAGATCTATCAGGCTTTCTCACTGGAAGGTCCATGACTGTATTTGGTTAGTGAGTGGTAATTGATGTTAATTTAAACATGAATTTAAGATCAACTGTCTTTTATTATTTATCATATAAGTACATTATGTGTTTAGAGAAGAACATTTGGAAATGTGAGAAATAGAAGAAGTCATCCATAATCTCTCTACTCAGTTCATTGTTGTTAACCTTTCAAAATATATCCATAAATACCTGTAAGCGCCCCATTTCTATTTCTCTGTTTCTCTGTATGGCTGTGTATATGTGTGTGTGTGGGCATGTGTGATGCTGCCAAGAAAATTCCCTCCAAGGACCAGGCAGATAAATGTGTGAAATCAGCTGAATATAAGGCAAATTGGAGAATGACAAGGCTTGTGCTAAACCGGAGTGCTTATACTTAGCCTATACTCACAGTTTCAATAATATGTGGCCAAATATAACAGTCTGGAGGCTGGATGTAGCTTGTGGGCCACCAGTTTCTTCGTAGGAGGTAATCAGGGTTATTATTTTCTTCTCTATCCTCTCAGAGATATTCTGTGTGTGTGTGTCTATATTTTGTACATGCACAAATGCATAAAACCATTCTTTCTCCCACTTTCTTGTTAAGCAAGTGATAGCATGTCAGTTGCAATTTTAACCCAGTTGAATCTTTTGGTTGACAGTTTGTTGTCCTGTCTGCATTAATACTTGCTAGCTGTCTTCTGATCATCTTCTAGGATCTTCTTGGTCCTCTTCCTAGAGTGTAAGGGTTCTTCCCTACTATAGTATATTAGTTGGCCAATCTTTTTTTATTCTTTTTAATTGAAGTTTAGTTGACATTCAATGTCATATTAGTTTCAGGTGTACAACATAGTGATTCGGCAGTTCTATACATTATACAATTGCATTTCTTTTCTAGTGAAAAATGTTTTCACTTTAAACCTTATGCAACTCCTTACCCTCTCCTCTTCACTTTAAACCTTAAACCATATCAAATTCCGTTTAGTTTCTTGCCCCTGCCTTGTTAGTATTTTTGTCACCTATCAGTTATTATTATTTTCAGATTCTTTTTTTTTTTTTAAGATTTTATTTGTTTATTTGACACACAGAGCACAAGCAAGGGGAGCAGCAGGCAGAGGGAGAGAGAGGCAGAGGGAGAGGGAGAAGCAGGCTCCCTGCTGAGCAGGGACCCCCCCCCCCCCAATGTGGGACTCAATCCCAGGACCCTGGGATCATGACCTGAGCTGAAGGCAGACACTTAACTGACTGACCCACCCAGGCACCCCTATCTTCAGATTCTATTAACGATTGTTATGCATGCTGAAAGAATCACAAGAGATGTTGAATAAGACTAAGCCTGAGTTTGACCCTTGGGTCACCCTATTAGACTCAACCACCTTCCCAAACTGAATATTATGTCATCCATCATTGTACAATATAACTGCCCTTTACCAACCACTTTTAGCTGTAAGGAGCTGCTTTCACTATCTACCATCTGCTACCAACCCCCATCTAACTATGTAGCAAATTTAGTGAAGACTCTTGTTCAACTAATAAGATTATTTGACATGATTCTGTTGACAGTGCACACATTGGCAGCTTTTCTTGAGAGCTTTTAAAAAATTGCTTGGTTGCATATAATTTGTGCAAAGTAGCACAATATTCCAAAGTGCTTAGAGTGAACAAATTGAGGTGAAAAGAACTGAGTTCTATCTTGATTTGATGTACGACTTTAACTGCTGCACCTTGATTTCTTCATTGACAAAACAGGGTTAGTGATATCCATTCCAGTTATGACACATGGTTGTTGGAATGAAGTTACAAAACAATTTGTTTTGCACGAGCAACCTTATTAAATCCTATATGAATCAGTCCTTTTTACTCCCGGGCTGCTTAACAATCAATTGAGAAAATGGGGTAGCAGTTGATTTACACTTATGCTAATTAAAATTGCAATTTCTCCTCAACCTCTGTCCTTTCTTTCAACTTCTCCCCTGTACTTCTTATTTAGCAGGTGACTTTGATTCTGACCTCTCAGAGGCTCTCAGTGAAGGCTTCTTCAGTGTCTCTCTTCTCTGCCTTCCATATTCTCACTTCAGTCTTTCTCTTACTGTGGCACTGAAGATGGTGGGTTTAGCTCTTCATTCTTGCATACCTCTCCACCTCTGGATGGCCTGCACTGTCTCTCAGCTCCTCCCTGGCTTTGCTCAGTCCTTCTAGGGCATACTTTTCCCTCCTTCTCTATTGGTTCCTTCTCCTCTCTTACATGTATGCTTATGTTTTTTCTTCTACAGTCCTTCCCTTTGTGCAGCTTTCAATAAAGGTTGCTACTCAGCCCACCTTCCTCCTTCTCACCTCCACGTATCCACTTCTTTCCCTTTATTCCCACTCACTTTGGCCATAGCTTTTTGTAGATCTATCCCTCTCTAGTATCCCACTGAATCCAGTGCCCTGAAGGCCATATTCTAATACCCACATTTGCTGGTTTTTACTTTGTACTCATCTTTCTTGAATTTCTTACATCATTTAACACTACTGGTAATAAAACATAATTCCATTTCCATTCCCACCTTCCCAAAAAAAGCCTGGTTTCTCTTTTTCCTGCTCCTTAAATTTAGGTATTCTCCAAGGTTCTGTTCACAAACCTTGGTGGTCTTATCAGGTCACGTGACTTATTGCGGATAATCCCCAAATACACAGGTCATATTCTAATAGCAGTCCCAAATTCCAGACCTGCATTCCCAACTGCTGAAACAGCATCTCCACTTGAAGGTCATGATGAAACCATTTGAGTTCAGCATTTCAAAGTTCAGTTTATCATCATCTCCTTAAAGCTAGTCTGTACACTTGATTTTTCTATTTTTGTTCTGATGGTTTTTTTCCTACAAATTGACAGTTACGTCTAAAGCTGCAAAATAAACTAAACCATAGACCTCTAGGCTGATGAGGAATTAGGTAGAAAGCAAATCAGGAAAAATATTAGAGTAGTAGCGAAATTAACACAAACCATAGGAGAAAACCAGCAGGGGAACAGGAAATTAACATCATGCATTTTGCTTACAATAGAGTCAGAAGACCAGGACCATTCAATAAGCCAGTGTTAGTATTTCTAGTTTTCTATCAAGGCTTCTGACTGGCAGATACAAACTTGGTCCCTCACTGCAGTGACTCATTGTTTAAAAATTGCTGTGTGATAACTGTCTCTTTAGACTTTATAATTCCTTATGCTCAGATTTTTAAGTTTGTATATCCTTCATTTTTTTCTCTTACTATAAAATATTTTAAACATACAGGGTATAGATAATAGATACTTCCTTACCATTAAAAATTTTTGTTATATTAGCTTCAGCTATTTGTAAAACATTTTATTTTGAAATAATTTTAGACTTAAAAAATTGCAAACTAGATTCTTCAAATGTGTTAGCACTTTACATAACCATAGTATAAAGATCAAAACCAGGAAATTAAGACTGATACCATACCCTTAACTAGCTCACAGACCTTTTTCAGGTGTCACCAATTTTTCCCACTGATGTCTCCTTTTTCTGGTTCAGGATCCTACATTACATCTAGCATAGGGCCTCAGTTTTCTTTTGTCTTGTATAAGACTATACTTTTGAAAAGTACTGGCCAGTTATTTTTGTGGACTGTCTCTCAATTTCGATTTGTCTAATGTTTTCTTATGTTTAAAATCATGTTATGCATTTTTAGCAAGAATACCACAGAGGCGACTTTGTACCCTTTCCAGTGCATCGTAGCAAGAAGCTTTCAGTGTTGATATGTTCCAGTATTGGTTATGTTCACTTTGATTGCTTGGCTAAGGAGATGTTTTCCAGGTCTTCCCACTGTGAAGTTAGTCTTCTCCCCTTTGTAATTAGTAAATATTAGTAAATATCTTGTGCAGAAATACAGCGAGACTATGACCATAGCCTGTTTTTCATTATATCTTTACCTACTAATTTTAGCATCCATTGGTGATTTTTGCACGTAACAATGAATAGTTCAGTGTTTGCCAACTGGTGATTTTTCTATTTCTTTTCTATTTCCATCATGCCTCTCTCCCATTTACTTATTTACATCAATATGGACTCATGGAATTTGCTGTATTATATAAGCTATAATCCATTATAGCAAAATAATGTCATTATTTTGTCACTCAAAATGTCCTAGGTTTGGCTATTGGTAACTCCTTCCAGATGACTCCTACATCCTTTCTACAGGCCCTGTCTTTTTTGAGTACTTCTCTACTTTCTGTTACCACAAGGTGTTCTAGGCTCATCTTATAATTTCCCTACTCTATCCGTAGAACATTTTTTTTCTCTTTTTTAAAATAACAAAACATCATGGAAATCCCCTGTCCCTGTGGCCCTGTGAACCCTTTATTTATTTATTTTTAAAGATTTATTTATTTATTTTAGAGAGAGAAGGAGAGAGAGAGCACACATGCAGGGGGTGGGCAGAGGGAGAGGAAGAGAGAATCTTAAGCAGACTCCATGCTGAGCACGGAGCCTGATCTCAGGACCCTGAGATCACAACCGGAGCCAAAACTAAGAGTTGGACGTTAACCAACTGTGTCACCCAAGTGCCTTCTCTGTGAACACTTTCTTATTCAAATATCCTTTTCTCCTTCATCAGATGTTCCTATTCTCCTGATGTCAGACATATCAACCCTATATACATTTTGTTCTATGACTTTAGATATTAACTACATCTATATGTATCCATAAATTAAGTTTTTTGCATATTCTATAACACTAGATGAATGAAATAACATTATAAGTATATAACCATTTACAAATTCATGTTGGTACATGTGGCTGAAAAGCTCTTTCATTTTGTTTTTATTTTATTATAATTAAAAATTTATTTGAGCATAGTTGACACACCATGTTATATTAGTTTTCAGTGTACAACATGGTGATTCACCATCTCTGTATGTTATGCTATGCTTACCACAAGTGTAGCTCCCATCTGTCACCATACAACATAGCTCATTTATGTTAACTTCTATACAATATCCTATTATATAGGATTATACCAAATTTATTTACCCTTTCATCATTTGGTAGACATCTTGATTGCAGCCCACTTTTTGCTATTATAAATATATTCTTGTAAGTTATCAGCTTGAACTATTATGTTAGAGTTTCCCTGAATTACATACTTCGAAGCCTAATTATGAGACCTTAGTGTATGCGTGTCTTCAACTTCATTAGATCTTCTCTCCAAAATACTTTTTATTTATACTTATAGCTAGGCTTTTGTGTCACCAACCCTTGGTATTGTCAGTCATTTAAATTTTTGCCAAAGTGATAGGAGTGACATGATCTTTGTTGTTTTTATCTGCATTTCCCTGATTATTAGTGAGGCTGAGCATCTTTTAATGCCTATTGGCCATTTCTCTCTATAAACTATAATCTTGGGCCCATCTTTCTTCTGAAGTATTGCTTTCTTCTGGATATGCACTTTTCTGAAATAAGTTTCAGCTACTGGCAGTTTGCTGGCTATCTGTGATGTCAATACTTCTCTCAGTGGACGACTTGTTTTCTCATTGCTCAAAGTGTCTTTTCATCCTCATTTCAATTCAGTCTTCCAAGTGGGTTTCCTAACTGGACATGTTAATGAAGTGGCCTTTGGCATGCTACTCATAAATCATTTCTTTTAACTGAATTTGTTCACCAGCAGTTTGAAACAACTAGATGGATTTAAAATGAATTTTTGGACTCAAGGATCAGAAACTCACTCAGGGATGTTAAAAAATAAATAAATAAAAAAGTAACTTTGATCCTTTCACAACTAAGATGTAGCCTTCATCTGTTTCTTTGTAATAGAATCTGAGGCAGGGAAGGGAGTTCTTTGATATCTGTAATATCCAATTTAAAATTCACTGAATTCTAGAAATAAAGTACTAGAAGGAATCACAGGGACCATCTGGTTCAACTCTCTCGTTTTACAGGAAATAGAGTCTCGGGGAGATGAAATGAAATATTTAGGGTTGAGATCTAGTTTCTTTTTCCCCAAAGATTTCAATTTTTAAATGGATGGGTTTAGCCCTTCATTCTGCCAGGGGAATGGGACTCTCCCAATTTAACTGGGGTACACATAATCTCTTATAAGTGTCCCTCTTCTTTTGAGGTATAAGGACCCCGTCCCCATTTATTATCACTCTTGGGATTGAGTATAAGTCCTGGTCAAATGCTTTGGACACATAGCAATTCATATTCCCCTGAACCTAACAGGTATTATAAATCAGTCTGCAGAATGGATGGGGGACTTCCGATTTCTCTTTCTTTCTTCTTCTTTTTTAAAAAATTAAGATCCATTTCCCTTCTCTAAGGGGAGAATACAATAATATTCTTTCTTGGATTTAGGAAACCTCAGTTGGAAATAAATCTCTCCAAAAGGTTAGGTGAGAGTCCCTTGAGCAAGACTAAAAGGCCTCAATATTTTTTTCCCACTTGTTTTTCTTATGCGTGGTCTACATGTAAATGGCCTAAAAGTTTATTTTGGTAAAATCAGTTTTCTTTTCTAAATAAAGTGCTAAATGAGGGATTATGTTTGCAGTTAGAGTCCTTTTTGAGCTCTACACATCCATGAATCTAGGGTAAGTTGTATCAAAAGGGCTTTGAGAAAAAGCAGAGCAAGCAATTGAACCACTAGGAATGGGAACCCTAGTAATGACCATTGATCATAACTGCCCACTGTTGTTAAATCACCCCTGGATTTCCCTTAAGCTACCATCTGTAGTAATGGTCAGATTTCTCTGGATCCTTTCTTTAAAAAAACAGCTCTCCATCAACAAGTCAGCATGGCTAGGAATCAGATGGTTAGCTCCTAGAGGACAGTGGCTGTTGTCACCCTTGTTTACTAGTGCTGCCTGATTTGACGATGATGATGATGGTGATAGAAATAAAGATAAAATAATTATGCTTGCTACATGCCAGGCATTGTTCTAAGTATTTCATGTGTATTATTAACTCATTTAATCCTCACAAGTCTAGGAGGTAAGTTTGTATTATTATCTCCATTTTATACATAGAGGCATGGAGAGGTTATATAATTCATCCTGAGTCACACTGTTTATCAGTCAGGGTCCAAACAGAGCATACATGAGACATGAAAATAGTTAAGTTGGGAGAGTTTGTTTACAAAATGGGCTAACTCAGGAGAAGAGAGACATGTGTGACGCCACTTGCACCTTGCACAGAGCCGTGAACTCTGCACTCGGGCACAGTTAGCCCATGGCAGCCTTGCAGGAAAGGAGCCAAGGGAATAAACACCCTGATCTCCTTCACCTCCCTCCTGTGGGCTCCTGCCAGGAGACTTCAGGGGTAGACTTGGGCAGAACTTCATCAAAAGTTCAAGTGTTCTGAAGTCCATTGATGTCACTTATTGGATCCAGCATCAGGGCAAAGAGCAGGGTCTATCTGGCACCCACCACATGGTAAGTAACAGAGCTAGGATTTGAAACCAGGCAGTCTAACTCCAAAGTCCGTATTTCTAGCCACTGTGCTCTGTAGTACCCTGTAGACTGAGGAGGCACACACCGACTAGCGTTTAACTGGAATGTGTAACACATCTAAGAGGCAGTGGCTGGTTTAGTAAAACACTGGACAGGTTCACATGCGGCTGTTGTTTGTCTTGATTGCAAAAGAACCAAGAGTAGCTTCTTGATCTTATTATTTATTTCTATGTTCCTAGCTTGATCCATAAAGGATTTAAAGCTGTTAGACTCGTCTTCCTCACTATCATTAATCATATATTGATTTTTGCTTTTCAGGTTGAACAAAAGTCTACCAATGTCTCTCCAATTATATATGATTTCTTATTGTTGTATTCTCTTGTTGATTATTCCAAAATAATAATTGGATTACAGTCGATCTGGGTTACTTTGCTCCCTTTTAGTTTCCAGTTTTGGGAGAGATCACATAAACTGAGCTGAATGCAGAATCAGATTTTCTTGACTCAGTTACTTCAAGAATCACCCATCACTAGGGTAAAATATTTTTATGTTATTGTTTTCAACTTAGTTTCTGTTTTCCATAATGGAAAAATCCCGAGGCACTGTGTGATAGTTTGGGAGTAGGAAAACTGGCATAAGGAATTTTGATTTCTGCATGAAAAGTAATTGAGGCAGGAGTGGAGGGTGAGTTCCATCCTGATAAAGTGCCTAATGGCAGATTTCACATCAGAGACTTCATCAGGGAGGGAATGCACGGTTTTAAGAGCAGAGAAAAGAAAATAGCATTAGGAGGAGAATGCAGAGTGCTGTTTTAGAAAGATCTATCTGCCTTTGATTTTCTTTTTTAAACTTTGGGAGTTGAAAAATTGCCAGTGGGAATAAGAATTCTGATTCCACTAAGATTATACAAATTGCAATTTATTCTGAAGTTTCAAGAGCAGAGTAATGTAAGAAAGGCAGGTACAACACTCTCCAGCTTTAATTGTGCATCCTTTCAGCCTTTCCCCAGCTGCTCCACCTGGGACTCAAAACCCCTGGGACTCAGCACAGAGTTAGTTCTCTTTAGATAAAGGAACTCATTATGGGAGAAAAGAATAGCTAAGGTGCTGTCCTTCAAGATCTTTCTTCTCAATTGGAGAAACACAAAGCAGAGTGTTGAAGTGTGATTCACTCTCCTTTTTTGAGGTGTTAGTTACATTAAATTGCCAAGGAATATGGAGAAATGTTTCAGTGTCAGGAGCCGCAAAGCCATTTTGAGTCTGAGTAGCATTATTCAGTGAAACTGTCAGCAGCGATGGTCTTGAGAACTGGTGTGTTCAGTGTGTGGTGGTACCCTGTCAGGAACGTTTGGCTCCTGGTGGCTGGAACAGAGTAAGAAAATGAAAAAATCCGAAATGAAAGGGTATTGGCTGGTTTCTCAGAAAGCTTCTTTATTGAACTTAAACATGGGGAGTGGGCAGCCCAGTCCTGAAGACTTGCTGCCAACTTAGCCCCTGTGGTTCCTATGATAGCTAGAGATATTGCCCATCTTCTCTGCACTTGAGAGATGATTCATCGATTGTACCCCACCACCAACCCTCAGCTTCAATCCATGCCTTGTGACGGGGCTCTGCTGGGTTGGACTTGCTCTTTAGACACTTGAAAGGCCTGAGCAGTCCCAGGACACAGAGCAGAAAGGGGGTCAGGGCCTTGGATAGATCAGAATTCCTGCTATTACCGCCACATGGTGTTTCAGCCTCACTCTTAAGGAATTAATGGTGTGTGTTGTTTGTACCTCAAACTGTATAGATTGCTTCTTGTTTATAAAGCATATAATTCCCACTCCTATAGAAGATTCTCTATTTATAAAATTGTGAAAAATATAAAGGATAGTTAGACATGTTATTCTGTGCCAGATGACTCGAATACGTGGGGGCAAAGCATTGGGTAAGTTAGTTTTTAATATATATTTTTTTAAATGAAAATAACTAAACAACATAGGTACAGGAATAAAATCCTTTATGAATTGCTGTCTTTGCAGACATTTATTTGGCATTTGATTGAAAAACTTCCAGGCTTCTCTTGAAAAGGTTTTTACCAGCCTTGAAATTTTCCAGCCAGCGTTTGTGGGCAGCTGGTTGGTGTCTCCTGGCACAGATTCCCAATGCAGTATCACAAAGATTATATTTCTACTTGGCCAAGTGGCTTAAGTGGTCAACATGAAGTGAGTTTGGTGGGGATACCCAGATTGAAATAATGCTCTGCCTTATGAGTTGGGGCTAAGCAGCAGAGCGGAATCAGACTTGGACTCAAGGAGAGGCTTGTACATGTTCAGTTCTACTCCTCTTTTCCATGAAATCATTGGATCAAAGAGAAAGCTGGAGTGTTAAGATTTAGGGACAATGGGACTGGGCTGAATTACACAATTGCACACTGTTCGGGGGGAAAAGAAAGCACCAGGAATGCTCTGACCAACTGAGAGAAAGCTGCTTTTTCCATCACTTAGAAGAGAGTGTGTTTGAGCCCTACAGCTCCTTCGTTTCCTGAAGATGAGAGGGCCAGTTGTAATCTCTTTTGAGGTTACCCGGAGGCTCTGTCTCTGGACTTCTCTTATAAAGTAGGTCATTTCCCCCAACTTGGGCATAGGGGTACTTTCTCCTCTATAAAGGGGAGCTCTCATAAAAGATTGTAGGAGAGAAAGTGAGAAGTCAAGAGTAGGGCTGCTGAGGCAGTCTGTCATTGCCAGTACCCTGTGGAATGCCCGACCTACGCTGCCCAGTTTAGTGGGCATTTATAGGTCCTCTGTGTCGGGCAGTGTGAAGATTATAAAATCCTTGCCCTCAAGACACAAGTTTTTGCTTTCTCCTTGCAGCATTTTTGGAGACCAGAAATCATTAGTGCTGTAGTTTGCTGATAATCAGATTCAATTAAACTCAAAAGTATTTTTTAGAGATCTTCCTAGGAGCTGTACCTAGCTCCACACTTGTACACTTCATGTATCTACCAGAAATTATATGATCAACATCTAAGTGTCTAAGTCAGGACTGGTAAATATTTGGCATGCATACTACTAACAGACGGCACTCCTTGTCTGTGGCAGACATCACTATCTATTGTATCGCTTTTCCACCAAACCCAGAGGCATTCTTGGAACCTTCATCAACATGGGGCTTCAGACAATTGATCAGATTAGCTCCTGGGGAGAATCCAGTTTGCCATCCTTCGTTCAAGAAGTCAACTTAAGAACTCCAATTTTTCATAACCATAAGTATATATTAAATACTTTAAGTTTTGTCCATTTAAGAGTCACTTACTGTAGGCAGTTTACCTTTGGATCCTTTCTCTCCAGAGGTTCCATTCTTTTTGAATTAGGGGCAGAGGGTGCAGTGGAAGCCTGTTGACCTTTAGGCTAGGATGCCTCTGTGACTGAGTCAGCTACTTAACGCTTCCTGACCTCACTCTCAATCATCCACAAAATGGGGAGTCTTCAATGGAAATACTTGAATGTGTCTGATCATTGTCATTTAAGTAAAAGTCAAAATGTGTTATCTGTATTTGTTGGGTGATTAACAACTGTAAAGCACTCTATTTAGTTTTTAAAAAATGATTTAGAGGGGCACCTGGGTGGTTCAGTCAGTTAAGCATCTGACTCTTGGTTTTGGCTCAGGTTATGATCTTAGGGTCATGAGATTGAGCCCTGCATAGGGCTCTGGGCTGCATGTGGAGCCTCCTTAAGATTCTCTCCCTCGCTGTGCCCCTCCCCACAGCTGCCTGCTTGCGCACACGCTCTCTCTCTCTTTAAAAAAAAATGATTTAGAAAGTTTTGCCTCAATTTGTCAATTCTTGGTCAGATTTTTCTGTTCTAATAGTCTTATTAAGTTCCATTTAAAATCTAACCAGAATCCAGGGTGCTTATTATGTTTTAATCCTTGCATTAATTGCATATAGCTTTGGCAACAAGGCTCTATTTGTTTAAACGTTATACTCCTTTCTCTTCACTGGCATTCAGCCGAGCATCTTTAGAATCTAGTCATTCCACACTCAAGAAATGAGAAGTGAGCTCAGCTCGCCTTAGCTGAATGCTTTCTGAGCTTTATCTATTGACTTGTTTTTCAGATTAGCTTTTAAATACTTAAAGTCAGACTGCTACTTTCATATTTCAGCATGGATGCTAACCTTAGGGTTCTGTGAGATAAAAAATAATAATTTTGATCCCCTTTTTGGTGCCTGTAGCCTTTTTTCTGAGATACTGTTTTGATAAATTCCCAGGGATATTGGGTGTCATGGTTTGGAGGTAAGCAAAGTTTGTTTTAGAAACAGGATTTCACATTTCTTTAGGCGGTGTTTACAGTGGATAACTCCTAATCAATTATTTAATTAGTCAGTAGCCAGTAAATCCTGCTAAGGTTCTACACATCATTCCTGGGTCCGAAGGAAAGTCAAGGTCACTGACTAAAGAGAGGTGTTTAACTGTCATTTGGTTTGTGTCTAATCAATAACAGAAGCAAACAATTTGTACATATTCAGTCAGGTATGAATGTCAGGAATTTACTGAGCATTTATCACTGGGAATCATGCTAGGTCCTAGGGATATAAAGTTTTGCAAAACATGACTTCTTTGAAAGGCTAAGTTTCTCTGGACATGTGGAGCCTGCATGCAGAGAGGTGACGACATGAGGGGTGTATCTCCGTTGGTAGAAGCCTGTATCATCTGGGTTCAGAGAAGTTTCTGTTCCTAAGATCTTGGGGAAGGAGTCATGAAAGTTGAGGGGCCTCTCAAGCAAGTGTAGGGCTTGCAGGTACCTTGTAGGTAAAGGAAGGAAAGTGGGAGAAAACCGTAGAGCTGGGTGAGGCATTCCAGTGTTCTGAGGGACAACAAGGGAATGTGTTTGCCTGGAGTCAGGGTTCATGTAGGGTCTTAGAGGAGAGGAGGTGGGAGAAACAGATTGGGGCCAGGCCTTAGATGCCTTTGACTTCTAGCCATGGCATTTGGAAGTTTTGCTGGTTATGGACAGCCTCTGATGATAGTTTTAGGTGGCATTTTTATTTTTTTATTATTATTTTTTAAAGATTTTATTTATTTATTCGACAGAGATAGAGACAGCCAGCGAGAGAGGGAACACAAGCAGGGGGAGTGGGAGAGGAAAAAGCAGGCTCATAGTGGAAGAGCCTGATGTGGGGCTTGATCCCATAACGCCGGGATCACGCCCTGAGCTGAAGGCAGACGCCCAACCACTGTGCCACCCTGGCGTTAGGTGGCATTTTTAAAAAGAGTAAATCTATCCATGCTGTGTGGAAGGAACTAGAGTGGTGAAAAGACTAGAAGCGGGGGTAATATTTAAGAGACAGCTACAATTTTCGTTGCAAGATTAAAAAAATATTTTTTTAATCTAAGGAGAAAGAAATAAATTCAATGTCACTAAGCAGCTGGGATGAAGAAAAAGCCAGAATTTACCACTGTAAAAGAAGTTTTCTTTTTGATTTACTACTTGTGAAAAATAAAGGATTGGATTTGAACTGTGATGGACCTGTATAGCCACAGGTCATATCTGATTGCAGGTGGGTTTTAGCATTAAGTGAGTGGTGTTCCCATTTGTTAGAAGGTGCTGTGAGATTATGGTGGGTTCTTTAGTGACAGCGTGTGCTGTGTCCGTCTCTGTACCCTTTGTATGGCAGAATGCATTGCCTGGTGGACTTGTGGTACTTGACAATCTTCCTTGAATAACTGAAAGCCATTAAAGAGAAAAGTGGATAAATAACAGAATTGCCAGAGGAAAGATCAAGGAAGAGAACAAGGAAACAATCCCCAGGAACGAAGTCACGAAACCTCCCCCAGGTGAGGGAAGCTGGAGAATAAAAGTACATAAAATGTCAAGGCCCTTGTGTTGCAAGTCACAAGGACAGAGCCACATCTGGCTGCCTTAGTGAAAGGGTGTAGACAAGGATTCAGGGGAAAATTGAGGAAGACAGGAGTGATCCCGGTATAGTCAGTCCTTGATTATCTGGTCACCTGTTCATTTATTCAACAAATGTTAACAAGCTCTTACTCTAAGGAAAACTAAGCAGTTGGAATGTTTGGATTGAGGGGACAGCATTTGGAAACGCATAAAGGTATGAACAAGCAAGGCGTTGGTATATATTCCAAGTGTTTGGGAATTGCTAGAGGAAATGAAAGTTACACAAAACTTCTGGCAGCCTACAGAAATGTAGAATTTGGCTGGCACAGTCTTTTGTGTTCTAAATTTGTATTATTTGTCAATGCTATCATTGGAGGATTTCACACGAAAATATCTGTTTCAAAATGCATCATCATGAAACTTAGTGGTTTAAAATTTAGCCATTATTTTAGTAACTCTTATGGTTCTAGGAGTTGACTGGGCTCAGCTAGATATTCTCATCCAGGGTCTTGCATGTGGTTGCCGTCAGCAGGCGGCTGGGATTAGAGTTGAAATTGAAATTGAAAGCATCTCACCCACATATCTTGTGGTTGATTGGACTTTAGCAGGGGCTATTAGCCGGAACACCTACACCTGGTGTCTCCATGGGGCCTGAGCTTCTTCAGAGCATGACTGTTGGGTTCCAACAGCAAGTGTTGCAGAGATAGGAAGAGGAAGAGAGGAAGGTCCCAGTTTTTTAAAGTGTGGGCCTAGAAATAGACACAGCATCACATCCACCATATTCTATTGGTCAAGTGGTATATGAGCCGAATTGTCCCCCTCCCCATTCATATGTTGAAGACCTAATCCCCAGTACCTCAGAATGGGAATGTATTTGGAGATAGAGTCTTTAAAGAGGTAATTAAATTAAAATGGGGTTATTAGAGTCAACCTTAATCCAATATGACTGGTGCCCGTATAAGGACGCCAGGCATGTGCACCTATAAACTGAGGGGTGACCATGTGAGGACACAGCAAGAAGGTGACCATCTGCAAGCTAAGGAGAGAGGCTTCAGAAGAAACCAAACTGGTTGACACCTCCATCTTAGACTTCTAGCCTTTGAAACTCCGAGACTGTAAATTTCCGTTGTTTAAGCCACCCAGTCTGTGGTATTGTGTTATAGGAACCCAACTGCACTGATATACCATTGGAAGGTGACTCTCTTAATCTCTCTCTCTCTCCCGTCAGCCACTCACCCATCTGTCTCTCTAATGGCAGTGTGAAGGTTGTGCTGAAGATTAGTGGCCAGAGGCAAGGAGTCTAGCTCATCAAGTTCTTGCAGTGGTCGGATGAATGGGCAGTTGATGAGCAGCATATTGGGAATGGGAGAAGAAGACAAAGCAGGTGTAAGATTCTGAGTTGTAAAATTGGCAGTATATGGTAATGGAATATTTGGGGTGGAGGATTCCTCAGAGGGAAAGGCCAATGAATGCCAGATGCAGAGTGATGGAATCCTATGGAGGAGGGATTTGATTGGCAACATTCAATAGAACCTTTCACTGATAGAAATTTATAATGGCATGAAGTAATGCAAGATGCATATGGCTGTGCCCCAGAACTTAGAGCCCCTTATCTTCTTCCTTCTAGGCAAGGTGGGATAAGGCTCTGTTTTGTGGAGGGAAGGATGATTGGCAAAGGACATCCTTTCCTTTTTCAGATAGCCCTATGCCAAGGGGACTCTGAGCACACCCACACCACACCTGGTGTGCACCAGTCTACGAAAGTATCTCTGAGTCCAGGTGGGCTGGGCTCTGGCCCCACAGACATGTCCAGAATCAGGGACACAGATGAAGCCTCCTGTGGCTCACCGCCGTTGCCACCAAACCAGTCCTGAGGGTCCCAACATTATCCTCTCAGTGCCCTGGCTGACTGTGTTCCCATGGAACAAAGTCACCACTACAAAATAGCTATGATGGTAAAAGCATATGTGTGGAAAAATATTTGACCAGTGAAAATAGATTAATTTGGAATTTGCGATCATCCCTAATAGGAGTTAAAATTGACATTTTCTTTAGGTATATCAAGAAAAAAGTGGGAGGGAGGATAACCAAATGAGTAGAATAGATGAGATATCAAGATGTTTACCTCCTCCAGGGAAGGAAACATTTTCTAGTGCCTTTAGAAGAAGTCATTTGCATATAAAAAAAGCCCTTTCCAGCTGAGGCCCGCGCGTGGCTCAAGCTGCCATTTTAGAGTTAATTGTTAAATCTTTTTTCTTCTTTAACTAAAGCAGGTCTTTTCCACTGTGCCTCCTCCACTTCCATGCCAACTGCATTTGAATTTAAGAAAATCACATTTCATGGTGCACTGGGTGTTATACGCAACTAATGAATCATGGAACTTTACATGAAAAACCAGGGATGTACTGTATGGTGACTAACATAATATAATAAAAATATATTATTATTAAAAAAAAATCACATTTCTTCATCCACAAACACTGTTTCAGACTTTCTTAATTTAGCAGGTCCTCTTTCTCAAATACTGGGACACCAATAAAGAAAAAACAGATGAAAAGAATTTACAAAACTTTAAGTCCAAATGAATGTCATTGGATCTGCTCTCCCACTGTCCCCACCTCCCTTGATTTCTACTTGCTGCAGGAAGACCTGAGCTGGGTGCGGTGCTCTGGGCTTCCACGGGCACCTTGAATCACAGCCAGCCAGAGGGGTCATCTTCCCAAATTGTATCTCTGGGAAGCTGTAAATCCACTATGTCTTACATGGCAACTTTGCCAGGAATTTCCCTCTTAAAAGATGCCCAGAGATGGTGTATTTTGATTGAAGGGGGGAAAAAAAGTCTGGATAGTTTCACTTAAGATTACAACACCCTCTACTCATGTTATTCACATTCACAAAGCCACCACTGTTTTCTTTCCTTGATCCTTAGATTTCCGGTCTGGCACTTCCATTCTAAAGTTTGAACGTGAGCACAATGACTTCTGAATCACCACTCTGGACACAAACAGTCCTCAAGCTCTCGCCATGTGTTTTTTTCCCCCTCCTATCTGTTTAAACATTTCAGCTCAGCGTGCAGTGTGTCTAAAAACAGCTCGGATGTAATTACTAACAATGTTACCTCTCTGCTGAAGCCTGTAATTCCCTCTTGATTAAGATGGCGATATTGATTTGACTGGGATTGCATGCAAATAAACCGTGACATTGGGAGAGGTGTAGTTTTTCAGTTTGCAGTGTGTCTGTGATTTCAGTGTAGTAGTCGAGGTTCCCCACCCAGATGGTTTGACTATAAGGATTATAGCATTTATACGGATTAGTACCTGCTTGCTAGGCTCAGAAGGAAACTGTAGCCATCAGAAGTTCTCATCTGGAGTCTTTGTTTAGGTTGTGCCTATCAACCACAGCCATCTCTGCTCTTACATTTATCAAAGTAATTGAAGAGGAATGGGCTCTGTCGGTCAGGCTGGCTGTGAAAAGGTCATGCTACTTCAGAAGGAGACAGGTGGAGGAGGGGACTGGAAAAAAAATATTTTTTAAAGATTTATTTATTTGTCAGAGAGAGAGTGTGTGTGCAGGCAGGGGGAGAAGCAGGCAGAGGGAGAAGCAGTCTCCTCACCAGGCAAGGAGCCCTATGTGGGATTTGATTCCAGGACTCTGGGATCATGACCCGAGCTGAAAGCAAACACTTAACTGACTGAGCCACCCCGGTGTCCCTGGAAAAATAGTTTAAGGCAGTGAAGTGATTGGTAATTCACCACCACAAAAGGGTCTGTACCATATTCTCTAGTCAGGCATTGAAGAATGTATTCTCTTCGAGTAAATGGTCACCAGTTCATACTGATTTGGAACAAAATTTCCAGCCATGAGTCCTTTTAAGGCTAAGAAAAAAAAAAAACTGCTTTGGGAGGACATAACTATACGTACCACCCAAACAGACTTTATGTTACCTGGGGTTCCACCGTAAGAGAGATCAGACAGGATGGGGGCCATTGAGGGCAAATCTCTTGGCAAAACTGATTTGGAAAGTGTGTAATTCATATGAAACTGATTTCTGAATAGAAGGGGAAGGCCTGTGTGTGTGTGTGTGTGTGTGTGTGTGTGTGTGTAGTATTAATTTGTTCCAAATTAAAGGAGACTAAAGAGACTTAGCAACTCACAGCAATACCTGATTCTAGACTGGCTCCAGTGTTAGAGGAGAACAGTGTTTCAAAGGACATGATTAGATCAACTGACGAAATTGGAATATGGGCAATAGATTATATTAAATTATAGCATCAGTGTTAAAATTGCTGAAGTTGGTAGACTACTGTAGTATGGTTTTATAAAAGAATATCCTAATTTTGAAAAACACACATGATGTATATAACTTACTCTTAAGTAATTACAAATTACATATATGTTTTTCATATATATATTTACATATATGTATTTTTACATGTGTATAAGAGAGAGAGAGACAGGGAGAAAGGAAAGAGAAAGAGAACAAGTGATAAAATAAATGGGTAAAATATTAATAGTAAGTGAATCTGGGTAAAGGGTATATGGGTATTCTTTTTTCTATTCTTATTCTTGGAATTTTTCTTTAAGTTTGAAATTATTTCCAAATAAAAAGTAAAAAGGGAGGGTTGCCTTTAGATATCTGACCCAAAGCTTGTGTAATCCAAAGCTTTTTTGCCATGGCGTAAGTGAAAATTCTGACCTTGCTTTTTTGGTATTAGTGTTCTACTTGTTTTCTTGTTTCCCCCTTTCTACAAAGACACTTAACTGGGAGAAGATACCAAAGCTTCATTTGTTGATCAGATAGATGTTGAGTTACTGAAGATACGTGACTAGAGCAGATGTTTTGCTAAAGTCAGAATCTTAACAGGGTGACAGAAACTTAAACCTGGGCTGTGTACACGCGTACATGTTGCCTTAGCAGCTGTGGACGTTGCAGAAACCCTCCAAATAGTCTTCTTTTTCTCTTCTCTCTTCACCAGACTTCCTCCTAGCACACAGAATCACCTGCATCCAGCACTGGTTTCCTCTTGTGATTTCCTCTGCTAATTACTCAACTCACACTTCATACACTTCAACCAACCATGGCTCTCTGATTACTTAGTCTCTTCCTTTTATATAATGTGATTTTTTTCCCCTGATAACTTATGAAAATAATCCATGTTGATCATAGATGATTTGAGAAACGTAGGAAAGTACAAAGAAAGAAAATGAATGAGTCACCAGTAATCCTTCCAGTGAAGACTGATTATCTCATCACTCAAGACAACCACTATATTTTGGTATTTTCCTTCCATTTTTTTCTATGCATACATTTGTTATTGTGGTCTTTTATAATGAGGTCTTTTCTATTTTTTTCCTACTTAGCTTTCCACTGGGATGTCATTAAGCATGGTTTTTAAAAGTTGTATGATTTTCAGTTAAATGGAAGGATCTTGGGTGACTTCCAGATGTTAGGTAACATGGTTGATTGCTAACTGGTTGGTGTTATCTGTTATGATTGGTTAGTCCATTGGTTTTGATTGGTTGGTGCATTGGTTGTAATTATAATTGGTTGGTGCTTGTGCCATAACACTTGTTAAATATTTTGAATATCACCGGTAGTTATACCATTACAGAGTTAACCTTTTCCCTATGATCGGACATTTGGATTGTATTTAATTCATGCTATTATAAGTAAATCTATAAAAGAAACACACGATATTTTTTTTAATAAATGGCTAATAATTTCCTCTGGTTAAATTTCTAGAAATTCAATAACAGGCCAAAGATATGATTATTTTAAAGGTATTGATGCATATTGCCCTGCAGAAAGATTAGATTCATTTATAGTATACTGTAGCCAAAAGGGCACAGGGGTTTCACTGAACCCTGCAAGCATGAATATTATCATTTTAAAAAGATCTTTGCTAGTCTTATGGTTGAAAAATGGTGTCTTGCTTGAATTTATATGTGAGCATTTGAACATTTTACAGTGTTTTGCCATTTTTCTCTGCTCACTTTTCTGCTCTACCATTCATCATGTTTCTAGGCTCTGTCTTTACTCTTTTTGTAGATGGGACAGCTGTCCCCTCATGACTGCCAGGATTAGTTTGCCTACTTTTCTTGGCAAGGCTCATGCCACTTTCTTCACAAACCCACTCACAGGCCTCCTGAAGCAGTTCCTTAGTTGGAAAAGATTCTTTTCATATTTGCAGTTGAGTTATGTTGTAGGGTATTTATGTTGCTTTCTGTGGGAATGCTGCTGCCTCACTTCTAATCTAAGTTCTCCAAAAGCAAGGACTTTGTCTTTTAATAAGAAGAAAATATTTCTTTGGGTCTGGTTTGATTATCTATTGCTGTATAACAAACCACCCTGAAACTTAGAAGTTTATAACACCAACCAATTTATTATTACCTCTCATGGTGTGTGTATGTGTGTGTGAGCTATGCTATTGTTACTTGAGGTCTCTCTTGAAGTTGTAGCCAGATGGGGGTAGAGACTGGAGTCATCTGAAAGCTTGACTGGGCTGGATATCCAAGATGGCTTTTTGTCTCACATGTCTGACTCCTCATAGGAGATAGCTGGAACAGCTAAGGGCTGTCTGGGCTTTCTCTCTCTCCCTCTCTTATGTGACTTTTTCACATGGCAACCTCAGGTTTTCTCAAAGCATGGCACTCTCGAGGTATTTGAACTTCTTACTTGGGGGCTAGCTTCTCCCAGAGCAAGTATTCCAAAGAGATCAAGGTAGAAGCTGCAAGGCTTCTTACGATGTAGTCTTAGAAATCATGGAGCATCACTTCAGCCACATTCTGTTGATCAGAAGGGAGTCACAGAGTCTCAAAAGTGAGAGCCCTGGTTAAGGAGGAGGGAACTGCACAGGGGACTCCACAGGGGAATAGACCTCAGAAGGCATGCGGGGAGGGGCGTCTTTGGAGATAAGCTACCACAGGTTCCTAGCATTGATTGTGTTACAGCCATAGTTAGCATTCAATAAATTCTTATTAAATGAACAACCTAGAAACTGGGGATAAATTGGTTTGTAAAAAAGTCATTTGACCTTAATTTCCTTTGCTGATGGGGAGGACCCAGAGACTGAGCCATGAAAAATGAGACTTTGGCATAGCTGCAATCTAATCTCTGAGGAGCAAGTAACCTCAAAGAAATTCACTTATGGGTGTAATTATATCCTACTGACAACTGGATATTTTATTCCAAGATTCTATTATCCTTAGTTATCTAACCAATATTTTCCTATTTATCCTCATTTTCTGCCTCTGAATAGGGAGGCAGCTGCACTGATGCCAAATCTCCCATCACACATGCTGTTGTTAAACATAATAAAGTTACTTCAGTGCCATTGCATATCCTTTCTAATTCATAACATTAGAAGTTTGGTGTTGGTTACAGTGACAGCCCATCTTTTCACAAGAGATCTAGGCCTCAAGGTTTGTGTTTGAATGTAGTTTGGGGAAGGCGTCTCCATTGTGTCTCTGATTGAGTCAGTCTGGGAAGTTTTAGGTCAAGTCTGCTTTGGCCTGAAGTGTAAAATTGATCCATTCACTTCTCATACTGTAACAACTTCCTCTGATAGCCTCCAAATGGAAAACACATGATGCTTTAAGTTTCCATTAATTCAGTTAAAGACAGTTTCTCATTAACAATGTTTAGGATTATACCACATGGCTTTTAGGAACTTAGAGAAGGGGATAAGACATATATCTTGTTACAAAGATAGGCTGCCTACACCAAAGGCCGTATCGATGATATAGCTGTGAAATGCCACTGGGTTCAGAGATGGAAGAAATTATTGAGTAGGGGGGCATCTGTCTGATTCTGAAGAGGATTCTGATAGATAAATGTGCCCATTTTTAGAGCTAAAAACAGTCTCAACACAGAGCCTGCTGCAACTGGGAAGGGAATGGAGCTTTGTTTCTCTGGCAGCATGTTGTAAGCATGCTTAAGCAGCATGGGGAGACCAAAGTGAGTTAACCCCCTCTGTGCCCTCTAAACAGAAACCAGACAGCGAGAGGAGGAGCCTCCGTGGAGCCCCATGGAAGGCGGCCTCATGTCTTCTCAACTGGTGCCAATATTTGAAATATCAGTAGGTGTGGCGGTTTCTCTGCTGTAGGTTTGCAGGTCCCCTGATGGGTGGGGAGGCCTGGCAGAGGAACAATCCCAGCACACATTGGGGAACAAATGTACAAATGTTCATTTGGGCGCCTTGAACAGCACACATGGATTGCAGCTCTGGAGACTGCAAGGGTTCTTAGCAGGGAAGCGGTTAATGTGTCACAGCACACTTTCAAAACCAGAAGGATCTCACTGCCCCTTCCCCCCATCTGGGGCTGGCTTCTAGCTGAGTTTAAGGGATTTGGAAGGGATTTGAGGGGGGTGGTGTGGTTCTGGTGGTTCAGTTCCTAGGAAATAAAACAATCCTTTTCTTTGACCTTTAATGTGATTCAGATCAGCGTCTCCTTGGCACAAAGCCTTTTCTGTGCAGGCAGTTTGCTATGAGTATAGCCACTTGACTTCAGTTTTATGCTTCTCCTCTCACCAGCAGCCTGAATTCTGAGTGCAAAACCCAGGGAGTCAGAGATCAACCTCTGACTCTTGTATTGGCAGACGCTCGAGAAGTTCAAACCCAGCTCGAAGCCCGATTCCTCAGATAGTTGTTTCTCCTCCCTTTTCTGTAAGTGATGAAGGGGACAGCCTTCCTTTAACACTTGGTGAATGGCAAAACTGCAGGGGCTTAAGGAAGGACTTAGAGCTAGTGATTGGATGGTCCAGAGCCACACTTTGGAATTGTCGCCTAATCCCAAATGACATACGTGCTCTCTGGAGGGATGTTGAAAAGCAAGAATTAAAGAAGTCAGGGACAAAGGAATGTACAATAAACCCCCTCACAAACCAGGGATTTGATTAATCCCAATGGAGTCATGAATCTGACTGAGGGAAGTTCTGTTTTTCATGTACCCATGATGCATGGTGCCCCTCTGTTGAAACAAAGATCCTGTCATATTGGTGCTGCCTCTTGTAGCTAAGAAAGAACACATTCGTATATAGCATCCACAATAAAAGTCTAAGTTGCGTTATCAGGTAGCTTTTGAAATCTGTAAAGGCTCAATATCACAAAGATAATTTTTTTATTGGTAAGGAAACACAGATTTAGTTTAATCATTGGGGCACAAGCAGGTTTAACGACAAAATCAACAGAATTTGAGATAGACAGTCTACCCTGAGTGATAAAGGCTGGTTGTTCAAACTGGAGTCAATATATAGAGAAGCATTGTAAAAGGCAGGAAGCACTGCAGTGGTTCTCAAACTTCGCTAGACATCCAAGCCTTCATGAGGACTTGCTAAAGATGTAGATTCCCAGAGATTCTGATTTTAAAGGCAAGGAGCCAGAGTTTAAAAGCATCCCAGGTAATTCTGATACTCTGGTGTCCACACATTGAGAAGTGGACTAGGGTTCTAAAGGGGATCTTGCTCTTCTATGCAGAAGTGCCAGTGCAGAGATTCAGAACCCCAGTTGTTTAAACTATTATCAGGATCCATCTCTGAAATCCTCCCAACATCCTCACTGAGTTAAGCAATCTATTTGTTAAGGAGTATTTGGCTGTAGTTTATAGAAATCCTGGAAAACCGTGGCTTAAACTAATAAGGATTTTTATTTTTGAAAGGAGAGGATAAATGAGAATTCTTGAGATAGTCAATCCAGGTGTAGTGGCTGGGCCCCCAGTGGTGGCCCCCCAAAAGATATGTCCAACATCCAAATCCTTGGAAACTGAAGGTTACCATATTGGGAAAAGGGTCTTTGCAGATGTCATTAAATATCTTGAGATTATCGAAGCAGACCTAAATCCAATGACAGGTGCCCTTAGAAGAGTGAAACAGAGAGAGATGAGACAGACAGAAGAGGAGGCAGCAGTGTGACAATGGCGGTGGAGATGGGAATGATGCGGCCACAAGCCCAAGGGCAGCCACCAGAAACTGGAAGAGGCAAAGAATGGATTCTTTTCTAAAGCCCCCAAAGAGTGTATAGCCCTTCCTGATTTCCAACTTCTAATCTCCAGAGCTGTGAAAGAATAAATCTGTGTTGTTCTAAGCCCTGAGTTTATAATAATTTGTTACAGCAACCCTAGGAAACTAATACACCGGTGTTGGTATGGAGAGGTTCCAACAGGGACCAAATTTCCTTCTGTCTTTCTACTCAACCATTCTTAGCATGAGCTTGCTGCTTCATGGTCATGAGATGGCTGTTCTTTCTCAGTATGGTGTCTGTGTTCCAAGCAGAAAGAGGAAAGAGCAAAGGGAAAGGCATGGATAATTTAGTCTGCCTCCATTTTAAGGAGCTTTCCTGGAAGCCTCACCTAATAATTTCCTATGAACTCTCATTGGCCAGAAATGAGTCAAACAGCCACCTCACCTGCAAGGGAGTCTTCGAAAAATACTTTTTTTTTTTTTTTTAATGTTAGGTAACTTGTCACAGCATACAAAATTAGTTTTATTAGTAAAGGGGACAATGGATACTGGGTAGGCAACCAGAAAACTCGGCCAAGGCAAGTATGCCCAACAAACCCCAGTGTCCCAGTAAAGTGGCTCTTCCTTAGAACCTGGACCCTGAGAAGCTGCGACTGGCTGGTCTGAGTTGCTTGAGAGCACTACCTGAGGGGTAAAGGTTCCTTCTCAACCAATCCTTAGTGATGAATACTTTCATATCTTAATAACATCGACCGAAGGTAAAGGAATTTCTGTGACCTGTTTAACTCACTTTGTTCTTAAAAGGAATTCCCTTTTGACTGAAAAATGGCAAATCTCTTGCGTGTGGCCCACAAGCTTTGCAAACTTGAATATCTAGAATTTTTAATAAAGACATCTCCTTTTAACAATGTCTTTCTAAACACTATGATTTTTCTAATGTTTTTTTTCAATTAGAAGATAATGCAGTTGGCACTATATTTACCCAGGCTGGTGTGACTGAAAGCATTACGGTAGGTAGTCTTTTTTCCTCAGATGTGGAGGTTTAGAAAGGACTGAATGTGGCTAAGGAGCTTGTGATTTTTAGAATTAAAGTTTGACTTTTCTTGGCCAGCCTTTGGTTAATAAACACTCGGGTCCCCAAAGGGTCCATTTCCGTAGTGTATGTATAAGCCCCGGACCCATCGGCACTGGACTGTAAGCAGAGTTGCCCAATCAGTGCCCTGCTACAGGCAGCTGCTGCTGATGGCCCCTCTGCCTCTGTTTCCTGGTTTGACAGCCACATTACTTTGTTGCAGAACGTACTTATGTGAAAGAGAATTCCTTGAGCCAAACTTTTACATTTGGTGGTTCTCAATGGGAAGACATTTGGCAACATCTGAAGACATTTTTGTTTGTCACAATTTTGTTGGGGAGAGATTTGGAGGTGGCACTACTGATACCTAGGAGGAAGAAGCCGGGGATGCTGCTAAACATTTTACCATGCATAGACTAGCCCCTATGACAAAGAATTATCCAACCCTGGATGACAATAGGACTGAGGTAGAGAAACCCTGGCATACATAAACAATAACTTTTAGGGGAAAAATTAAAAACCTTAAGTTAAACAAACAAACAAACAAACAAACAACCTTTTCCTAATGTCCTTTCAATTCTTCCATGAACACCAGAGGCAGCTGAGACCCACACTGGCTGCTAGCTATGGATGTAATTACAGGTATGATTATTGTCTGAATGAGAAACATTATATTTGTAGGTAAGACAACAGCAGGTAAAATTTTCCAAAACTAAAGAGTATTTTCACAGTGTTATCTTGCTTAACTTTTGTGAAAGTTTTAAATAGGGAACATTTGATGTTGCCACGACTTTCTGCATTAGTCATTGTGACAGCACTTCCTTGGAGAATGGTTGAGACCAGCCTATCAGGATCTTCTGACAAGTCCCAGACCTATTCTAACCATCAGGAGGGGGTGATTTGCTTCCTATTCAGTACAAATGGAATAAAGGGTTTTGAGCCAGGCAGTCAAGAATCATTGTGAATCCATCAGCACATATTGGTCAAAGGGCTGAAGGCTGTTGCACAATGTAACCAAACATTTTTGAGAAAACTTGTGTCATGCCATGGAGTAATAGTGTTAGTCTATATTGTGTGATTTTTCCTTTCCATTTGCTGGCCTCTTCAGTTCATGTCCAAGTGAGGATCTGGTAAGTAGATTAACAGATAGCATTACTGTTCGAAGCATTACAAACAAGCATGAGATGGCTTCATCTTTTATTTTTATTTATTTATTTATTTATTTGTTTGTTTGTTTGTTTTTAAAAAAATTTTATTTTTATTTATTTGAAGAGATAGAGACAGCCAGCAAGAGAGGGAACACAAGCAGGGGGAGTGGGAGAGGAAGAAGCAGGCTTCCAACGGAGGAGCCTGATGTGGGGCTGGATCCCAGAACGCCGGGATCATGCCCTGAGCCGGAGGCAGACGCTTAATAACTGCCCCAGCCAGGTGCCCCGGCTTCATCTTTTTTTTTTTTTTAATGATTTTTTATTATATTATGTTAGTCACAATACAGTACATCCCCGGTTTCCGATGTAAGGCTCGATGATTCATTAGTTGTGTATAACACCCAGTGCACCATGCAATACGTGCCCTCCTTACTACCCATCACCGACCTATCCCATTCCCCCACCCCCCTCCCCTCTGAAGTCCTCAGTTTGTTTCTCATAGTCCATAGTCTCTCATGTTTCATTCCCCCTTCTGATTACCCCCCCTTTCTTTATCCCTTTCTTCCCCTACCGATCATCCTAGTTCTTATGTTCCATAGATGAGAGAAATCATATGATAGTTGTCTTTCTCTGCTTGACTTATTTCACTTAGCATTATCTCCTCCAGTCCGGCTTCATCTTTTAAACTTCAGTTAATTTACAATGAAAGTTGTAGTTCAATAAATTACATGCAAATTAAGAGCATTAAATAATGTTCCTTGACAGTTTTCAACTTTTGTTTCATCATCTTTCCACTGACATTTGTGCCCATTGTCCTCCAGGATCAGTAGACAGACAACTCAATCAGATGCTTAATAATAGTTACACCTATTTGCATGATCTAAGAGAAAAAGTTGGTAAAAACATCTGTGGGGAATCTAGTCCCTTTCTGCCTTGGGAGGATTAACCACATGAGACAACCCTTATGAATCATGTTTATTCCTCTCACAGGCACTATTTGTATCTGAGCTTTGCACAAGCCCAAATTCAAAAGACAAGTTCCCTTTCCTGAGTATTGTTATTTACATAAGTCTCTGGACCTTGGAGTTTAAGGTTATAAAAGCCAATACGTAAATGTCCTTCTTAAGCTTTTTAAAATTGTAGGTGATCTCTGGCTACACTAGAGCTTTTGCATTATGGGAAGAGAGGTCTATTGAATGTCTGCTTTTTCCAGTAAAATATAACTGAGATTGGCTAACTGCTTGATGATTAAGACTAAATTCTCTCTGGGCAGATGAGTCTGTCCGAATCTCTGACCCATGGTCAAGAAATGCAAATATATGTGAGCTCGTATGGAAAATTGTTCCTTTACCAGTGGAGAAATACGTGGAATTGATTTTGTTTTCTAGTGTTTTAAGTGGATGCATCTTTTCTGTTTCTTCTCCCCCTTTTCTCTTTCCTGTTTTGTTTCCCACTCTTTCTGCTAACCTATTGACCCAATGTGAAGTGAATTCCTAGTTTTGAAGAAACAGACTACACTGCTGCTCTTAGTTATAGAGGGACTTGCTTAGCATATTTGGATGCTGAGATAAAAACAGTTATGCTTTGGAGGCCTTTGGTTTGATAGGAAAGCTTTCTTAAAGCCCATAGTACTTTGTGTTTAGAACTTTCTTTGTGTACCTGGAACTTTTACTATTTTTCAAAAAGCTCAGCTATCTGAAAGCACATGGAACAGTTTGTGCTTTGTGCTGATTTTAGGGCATTTTTTCTCTAATTAACTACTGAGGCCTGCATCTTGATCCCTAATATTTCAATCAAGAAAGATTTCCACAGTTTGCACAGGTAGAACCATGGAATTTGTGCAAATTGTTTAACTCTGTGGGTTAGAGTTGAAGAATTGAAAGGACATTAGGAATTGAAAGGACATGGAAGAATTGAAAGGACACATGAGAGATTAGAGGCACTAAGTGACCTCTAATGTTTCTTCGAGGTCTAAAATTATATGATTCTATGATTTGTTTTTCCATATGCATATTATCCTTTGTTGAATTGAAGTTGAAAGTCTGCAACACACATCAGAAGTAAATAAAACTTGGTTTATAGACTTGGGATAATATTCTAGCTCCCCACCACTTGTTTGAATTTGAACTATTTATGTATCTCTTTGAGGTGGCTTCTTTTATCCATGAAATAGGGATAGAATTACCAATCTCATAAGATTTTCATGAGAATGAAAGATAACTTTAAAGAGATAATTTTCAGGTCATTGAAATAGTGTCTGGCACTTAGTAGATGCTCAATAAATACTAGTTTTTTTCCTCTTTTGGAGCCTTATAGCATTTAAACTCTTAAATGCTAATTTCTTCCAAGTTCGTGAATTATTCCTCAACAAAAGACAACGGCATGGCTGCCCCTCCTTACTAAGGGAAGGCAAAGTGGGACAAGGTGAAATCAAGCTCAAGGGGTCTGTCTCTTGCTGCAGACACAGCTTCCTCATTTTTGCCATTAAAAACTCTTGGCAGCAAAAGCAACTTGGGATTTAACAGGAAAAAAGCTATCAGCCAGATTGACTCACATCAAAGGCTTCATGTCAATAAACATTGACAAGAAATGAAGCTTGATAGATGTGACTGAATTCTAAGAAATAGGTGGCAATAGCAGCTTTGTGTCAGGTGTTAAGATCTTTCAAGGTTATATTTCCATTCTATAACAGTTTTTCCCCAGTATAAAAGTAATCGAAGCTGAGTGCCTATGAAGAAGTTTATAGATAGTGACACTGACTCATTTTAACCAAGGAAAGAGACGTTCTTCTAAAATAAGATAGACTTCCTTCTGCACCTAAGACCAAAAAATCCTTGCCTTCTTTGCTGAAGATGAACCTGCCATTCTTCATGTTGGTCAAACATAGCTGAGATTTATTCTGGCCAAAGAAAACTTTATTTGTTCAGGCTTGTTATGCTGATAGAATCATAGAATCCTGGAAGTGAAAGAGAACTCAGAAATGATTGTCTGAATCTTCCTCTTTCCCCCACTTGAAAGTGAATGAGGTGGGCGTAACTGGAATGTTAATGTAACAGACAAGGGCCCAAAAGAGAGAGTGGTATTCAAGGGTGAGCCAAAGTCATTATCTTTTTAGGTGAGTCAAGGGCACCATCAACCATGTAATCGATGGGGACAGCAGCAGCACTGGAGATGGAGCCAAGAGAGGGGAACCAAGCTGGAAGAAAACGAGGAGGGTCCTTGCTTCAAAGAATGGGCAAGTATGTGCCTTGTATTTTGCAGGTGCCTGGGACACAGGAGGGTCAGGCTGGTTTGAAAATCCAGGCAGACAATAAAGTCCAACCTCATCATTTCTTAGAGGAGAAAATTGCTGCCCTGAGAAGCTAAGAGATAAGGGTAACATTGACACAGCTAGTTGGTGGCATAAAGGACTAGCTCTGGGGCCTCCAGATTTCATTTTTTATCTCTCTTTGCGGTGACTCGTTCTTTCTTTGTTGTTTCATTAATGGGCCCCCATTTACACTTGAAACCTTCTTATTACAGTGATTCTCTATATATTGTTCAAGGTGAGTATGGGATGATATCTGTTAAGGGTAGCCTATCTCTTATTGCAAGACAATAGTACCACACTCTCTGAATATAAAGCTCCAGAGAAATGTAAGGAATTATTTTTATTGTTAGTGGGTTGTTGTTACTATTATCATTTGGCCAGAGGCTTAAATGGATCTTTTGGGATAAGCCGGCTGTCACAGATAACCTTCTCTGGGGGTGTCATTCCCTGCATATTCAGGTCCTCATTTGAGGGTAACTCCACCAATAGAACTGTCAGATATCACAGAAGCCTAGAGAAAGATATCTTAGGGCACAGAAGCTAAGTGGGGCTTAGTGAGAGGAGCCTACGGACTCATAACCTCCAAGGCCGCTCCACTGGTGTAGCAGAGAACAGTAAGACAGCGGACTGATGGTGCCCTACTGTGTGTGACAGTGGCTTCTGGAAAGCAAGGACCATGGCATATTTAGCTTGGCATCCCCAGAGCCCATGTTGGTAACCTGCCATATAGGAATGAATGGTACTGAATTTCCCCTTCTTGCTGGTAGAAGTTAGTGATGATCTTACCTGTTCAACCAACTTAACTATTCCATAGCAATTAACTAATTAATTCAATAAATAATTATGAATAACTTCCATGTACCAGATGCATTTATAACTCATTTTTACCTCTTAAAAACCACACCAGCCTCCATAGGTCCCATGGATTTTGCATGGATGAGCCCATTCTTAAATCATCTTGCTAAAAGGCCCCTGAGTCCTGGATAACACAGACTAAAGTCACTATATTGTGTTTGCCAGATTTTATGATTAAAAATTCATTATTTGACTGTTGAGCTCTGAACTTTATTGGCTATTTATAATGATTTATGTTCTACTTATTAAAAGTTATTTCATAAGCATTATAAGTCTGGATTAAGTATCCTTTTTAAAAGTTCCTAGTATTTGCTGCAAATCCAAAACTTAACAAGTGTAAGGTTTATTTTGAAATCACAGCAGTGAAATTGTATGGTCTCTAAAGTCCATGAGGGAACAGACTTTCCCCTGCATTCTGAACCACAATTTATTATTGTTTAAATCAATGCATGACTCTTTGCATACCAGCCTGTACTTTGGGTCATACAGACTTAACCTCAGAACAAAATCACTTTGTTCAATAAAAAACAGGGCCCCTCCAGTCTTCTGGATCTTTTTCCATGTATTCCATAAGAAAAAAAGTTTATTTGACTGCATGATAACCTCAAGCATAATTCCTCATAGATATAAACCTGACAAATATCTTACCCACCCCACTGCAGAGGGGAATTTAATGCCAGCTTTAGCATTAACTCCTGAAAGGCAGGTAGACAGTACTCTAAAAACAAGAGGCTAGGAGAGTGGATACAAATTCTTAATAAAGTAGTAATAATGTAAAAATTCTCATATTTGCTCAAAGTTCTTTTACATTCATTCTCAATTTTATCCTTTCAGTAGTTCCAGTGTTTCATGATGCTATGCTTCTAAAGACATTTTCTAGAATTACGGAAATTACTTCAGTTTTAATTCCCCTAAAAGCAAGGTGGTTAGTAGGTGAGCAGGTTGTTTTTTTTTAATATTCTTTTTTTTTTTTTTTAAAGATTTTATTTATTTATTCGACAGAGAGAGACAGCTAGCGAGAGAGGGAACACAGCAGGGGGAGTGGGAGAGGAAGAAGCAGGCTCATAGCGGAGGAGCCTGATGTGGGACTCGATCCCGGTACGCCAGGATCACGCCCTGAGCCGAAGGCAGGTCACCATACAGTATATCCTTAAGTTTTGATGTAATGTTCCATGATTCATTATTTGCATATAACACCCAGTGCACCATGCAATATGTGCCCTCCTTAATACCCATCACTGGTCTATCCCAATACCCCACCCCCTCCCCTCTGAAGCCCTCAGCTTGTTTCCCAGAGTCCACAGTCTCTTATGGTTCATTCCCCCTTCTGTTTACCCCCCCTTCATTCTTCCCTTCCTTCTCCTACCGATCTTCCTATTTCTTATGTTCCATAAATGCAGGGTTTTAAAAGTTTCTGACATATCTGCGGTTTACCTCTACTTTGAAGAAGACATTTGTTCAATAGCCCTCCAGCTTTGATATCATCTTAGAGATGGAGGTGCTGCTTCTTAAGGGGCCACTCCATACATTTGATTCTAGCCTGGTATAGTATTTGTCATCTTGCTTCATTAAGGGTACCTAAGATACCTATGTGTGATGGAAAAACACTTCTGTGTATTTCTCCTTTACTCTCACACCCCCACCACCACACTCACAACATTTTTGATACAAGATGCAAGGTTTCCCCCCCACTCAGCAATTCCCTGTGACACCAGCTGGGTGTCCTACAATTCAGTTCTGACTCTAACTGGGGTTAATGCAGACCCCTCAGGTTAAGGACTTACTCAGTCCCCCAAGACTGCCCCCCACTTCAGCATCAATTACAAGTAGTAGGTCTCCAAATTACCCACAACTTCTGTCTAACCTGGCTATAAATTAAAGGTTCCCATGATCCCCTCTGTGGATTTGATCATTTCCTAGAACAGCTCACAAAATTCAGAGAAGTATATGCTTATGTTTACCAATTTATTCTATAAGGAGAGATATCATAAAGGATACATATGAATAGCCAGACGAAAGATATATAGGGGGAAGTCTGGAGGGGTCCTGAGCACAGGAGTTCCTGTCCGCATGGAGTTGGAGTGTGCCACCCTTTGGTCCATGGATGTGTTTACCATTGGGGAAGTTCTCTGAATCCCGTACTTTTGAGATTTTTATGGAAATTTCATCACATAGGCATGATTGATCATTAGCTCAATTTCCAGTACTTTTCCCCTCCTTGGAGAATAGGGGGTGAGGCTGAAAATTCCAAGCTTCTAATCATAGTTTGGTCTTTCTGGTTACCAGCCCCCATCTAGGAGCCCACCAAGAATCACCTCTTTAGAACAAAAGACATTCCTATCACCCAGGAAATTCCAAAGGATTTAGGAGCTCTGTGTCAGGAATCAGGGTCAAAGACCAAATATTAGAACAAAAGATGCTCCTAGTGCTCTTATCACTTAGGAAATTACAAGGGTTTTAGGAGCTCTGTTCCAGGAACTGGGGGTGGAGATCAATATGTATTTTCTGTTATTTCACGTAAGAGGGATGATGTTAGGCTATTTAGACTTTGTAGCTTGGAAGCTCCAGGGCTCTGTATATCTACTGTTTTGGGTCTAGTAACCCCTGTGACTGGGAAGCCAAGCATAGGAATAGTGTTTTTTAGAATTTTGATAAAGGCACAGCTTGCTCCCCACCCTTCCATTTCTGGGATAGATTATCAGTGCCTCAAGGCCCTTCTGGTCTGGTGTCTTTGGTACTGTTTGTTGCTATGCCTAGCATTCAGGGTCAGCATGTGGTAGGCACTTAGTATTCCATTTGTCCAGTACATCCTTATTGTCTGAGAATTGCACCCCCTTTCCTTACTACATTTTTTGAGAACTTCTCTCACTCTCATCATGTGGCTCCAATGCTAGCTGTTACGATCTTTTATGTATTTGTACTATGGCCCCAGTGGCCGTGACTGATTAGTCCAGGGTTGGCATTGACTGAATCTGGACCAATGAGAGTCCTTTCTTGGGAACTTTTCAAACTGGAATGAGGAATATAGTTATTCCCTCTCTGGAGATTCCAGTGATGGGTTGTAAAGCTCAGGAGAGTTGTTGGAGTCTTTGTTTCTTAGCAGAAATCGTGCTGCCATGTAGAGAGAAGTAGAAATGAGATGAAGCCAGGATTTGTGTTTCTGCTTCTGAGTACTCCTAAGCAAAGCTGGATCCTTGCCTTTCTCTTAGTTTGGCCCTTCAACTCTTCCTTGGATTTTGTGAACTAACATACCTCCCCCCCTTCAGTTTTGCTAGTTCAAATTATATTTCTGTCACTTGCAACCCAAAGAGTCCTAATACCCCCAAGCCCCTCCCTCCAACATTTGACAGACCTATCTTGCAACTTATCTTCTCTGTGCCTAAAACATCAACTATCTAATTTGATTAAAGAACCACTTACTCATGGTTTAGAGGAAACATAGGTGAGTTCTCACTAGACTCTGGAGAAACTTCCTCTGTGCTTTGTTATCTTATCAATGATTGATAGTAAGGTGGGATTTTGGGGCTTGGCAGAGGGTGAAGAGTCCTGGCAATATGCCTCAAATTACACAGAGGCAGCTTAATGGGGCCCTGCTGTTGTATTAACGCCTGCTGCTCTTGGAATAAGAGGGCCGTTTACTTGGCATACTTTATTGACTAAAGTATTGAGGAAATATGAACCTGAAAGAGTGAGTCTGATTGTAGTTTTTCTAAACTCTGTGGTTTATACCAATATAGTATCTCATAATATCTGGATCAGACTTTAAGGATCAGATCTGTTCTATCTAATGACTTTCTCAATCTTGCTTATCCTTTTTCTATCTAAATGTTGTAACTTTTTAGGTTGACCTAACTTTCTGAAGCAAAAATATTAATACCTCAAATGAAACCAAGTCTTGGAAGTAGAGAATTGGGTAGAGAAGAGAGAAAATGTAGAACTTGAAAAGGACAAAAAGAATAGAGAAGGAATACAATGAAGGAGATGGAAAAATTAGTTGAGTGATAGGGCAAACATCATGAAACAGGAAATAGGTTAGAAAGATCTGTGAAACCAACAAGAAATTAAATAGGGAACTTGAATCCTTTTCATCTATTTTGGAAGAAATGGAGAGTTTCTCATGCTTCCAGAAGAGAAAAAAGTCAAAAGTAACAGCAAAGTTCCAACCCACGGTTTCCTGTCCAGCTGGAGTGAGTTTTAGCTAAGGAATGAATGCCAGCAGTTATAGCTTAGTAGTATTTCCGACTCACTTACAGTCCAGGTTGGTCCTGATTTGGCTCTGGGTATGATATTCTGAGCCAAAATAAGTTCTGTCCAATTTGGGATGGGTCCAGTTTCACCTGGATTCTTTGGTTCAAAAGGATGTTGTCCGGAACAGTCAGACATCCTGAATGCCATTCCCAGGTCTCTCTTGATGGCAAAGACTTCAAGCCAGGAACTAATGTAGCATCCTGCAAGCTTCCTCCTTGACTTAAAAAGTGGGGCATGCATCTTCCCATCTTCTTGGAAATACAGTTTCTAATTTAGGTTTGGAGTGAGTGAGATAAGTACTATCTCTGGAAAATTATGTACTCTCATTTTTCTCCTTTATTTTCCTTTCTTTGCTGTCGGTTGGTTACACGAGCTGTTTTCTTATATTTTCATTAACTAATGCCTCCACTGGCTTGTAAATCACAAAGAATCAGCTGATTCATCTAGAAAACAGCTTCATGCTCCATACACACTGTGGATTCAGCGTAAGTGCAGTTTAATCCTATCACCTCTCAGACAAAGTAAGCCTTTCAGTTCTTTCTTGAAGGGTGAGCAAGAACAATATGTGTTTCAGAATAGTTAGGAGCAAGAATGTTGTAAGTCATGGAATATACAAAACCTTTGCCAGCCAATATGTTTAATAGATGATAAATGTGTTTGTAAAATAAATCCACACTTGGGCAGGCACCCATTATCAACAGCTGCAAAGCTTAAAGAGAATATCCTGTAGGGATAACTTTCACAAACACAAAAATATGTAAATAAATACCAGGGTTGTTTCAGATGGACTCTGTCACCACTGAAAATTCACTCTTCAGAGATAAAATGTCACCGTGAGAATTTCATTGCTTTAAGAATGATCTTAGCTATCTTATTTATGGACTAGGAAGGACGATGAGGACTCTTCCTCAATATGCTACTTTATCAAGCTGGAAATCCAGTGGAGCCAAGATAGTGGAGAGGAGTTGTTTGTTTTGTGTTGTGATAGAGTAGCACGAGGATCCCAACTGCTAAAACAGCTGCATCATAAATAACCCACATAGAACAGATGCAGTGTGGGTGGTTTGGAGGTGCTGCAGGACAAATTTGTGAATGGAATGGTTAGTCACATAAAACCCTCTATAAATATTGAAAGTAGCTAAAATCACTGACATATATTTTTATTGAAAACCTGAGTTGGAATGTTAGACCCGAAGCTTAATGGTCATGTCATAGCTGGTCCTCGTGGATTCAGTATTTCAATGAATCTGCATTCCATTTTATACACCCCTCCAAGTCAGAAACCTGAGCAGAAAACCTCTTTCTCCTGCATCTCCTACATCTGATCAGTCACCAAGCCCATCAGGCTTACATATTTATTGAGTCTATCCCCATCTCTTTTCTTTTTCAGTTTTATTGAGATATAATTGACATAGAATACTGCATTAGTTTAAGATGTACAGCATAAAATTTGATATATCTATCTATTGTGAAATGATCACCACAATAAGTTTAGTTAACTTTCATCACTGACACAGTTATACTCTTTTTTTTCTTGTGATGAGAACTTTTAAGATCTGCTCTCTAAGCAACTTTCAAATGTATAGTACATGATTGTTAACTATAGTCACCATGCTGTACATTACTTCCCCAGAACTTATTTATCTTCTATCTGGAAGTCTGTACCTTTTGATTACCTTTACGCGTTTCCCTCACCCTCCACCCCCTCCTCAAGCAACCACTAATCTGTTCTGTTTTTATGGGTTCAGTGTTTTCTATATTCTACATTTGAGTGAGATCATACAGTATTTATTTTTCTGACTTATTATCCTTAGCATAATGCCTTCAGAGTTCATCCCTGTTATAAAAAATGGCAGAATTTCTTTCTTTTTTTATTAATTAGTCCCACCTCTTAATCTCCATGGACAATGACCTTGGTTCAGGATATGTGAGATATTTTTGACTAAGGTTCCACTACATTCTCATAGCCCTTGTCTCATCCATCCAACACAACGCCCATCCTGCGCAAGAGCTCACTTGCTGGCTTAATGTGTCTACGTGAGTGCTCCCCATTTCTTCATGAAGAATAAAAATCTAAATTCCTGGGTATGGCATAAAAAGCCCAACATAATTAGCCTACTTTACAGCCTCAATTATCATAGCCTTCCACAGTCACATTCATACAGAGCTTACTTGAATTTCCTGGAAAAGATCATGACCTTTTGCCTGCTCATTGCATTTGTATATGATGTTCTTCTAGCTTTGGATGGCCTGTCTGCTCTCATCCCAGCCTTCTTTGACCTATCAAATTCCTACTGATACTTACAACTTAGACTCAAAATTTCTTCCAGTTTCCTTTATGAAGTGTTTCTTGCTCATCCCTGAAGAGCTGGGGAAGCATAACAAATGCTTATTAACTTTACCATTCAGCACCTGCATACCTTTTTTGGGTATACAAATTTACTTTAATGGCACCCTTTTCCAATTTCAGTCTGTGTGCTTCATGTGAGGCTGACTTTATCCCCAGGACTGAGGTAGTAGAGCATGTGACTTAGGCAGAGCCAGTCTGTATAGTTCATTCCCTTGGCCACAGCCATTGTTCAGGTATGAGCATATGATCAAAAGTGGGCCAGTCAAAGTCAGATGAAATTCAATGGTGGCACTGCTGCTTGAGCTACTGGGGAAGGAAATTTTCTTTTTATTGAATTAGGGGTGTGATGATATGAGCATGAAGTTGCTAGGAACCATCCTGTGGAGTCAAATTTTGGAGCCCATCCAAAGTAAGAAGAGCAGGAAAGAGGGGCCCAGAGACATTGTGATGAATCAAGCTTCTCCAGTAGGCAAGATCCAACATGAACCCTTTTGTGAGCTCATAAAATATCCCTTTTCTCTTCTTTTGCTTAAGCTAGTTGGGGTTAGATTTTCTGTCACTTGTAACTCAAAGAACCCCAACTGACGTGTCAATTATTTCTCTCTGCTTCATATCACCTTTTATATCCTTTTATTTTGCCCTTGCTCCACTCTGGAGAGCTGAGGAAAATCTGGTGTTGAGTAAAGGTGAAGTACCAAGGGCTTTCCTGTCTAAGGGAAGCATGGAAGTCAACCACCAGGGTCTTCCCTCAATGTTAATGATGAATTATATTATATATCTGGCCTAGCATTGTGTGCCTGGAGGAAGAACAGATAAAAACTGGAGAAGGCAAAAATAGAAGAAAGTAGGGCAAGAAGAGAGATAGTTTCCATACTAAATGGGAGATTTCCATCTTGGGTCTTTGTTTAATCTCTGGATCTTTGTTTCTATTCAAATATGAAGTAAAGGAAGGATTGAGCTGAGAAAAGAAGGAGTATGGAGGTATCTACCCCAGCCACTCACAATAGTGAGGACTAAGGAAGATACTGCTCTCCTATTTATATTTGCAAAGAATGTGGAGGTAGGAGTCAGATGAACCCATACTTGACCTGCCTTAGTTATGGTTCCCATGGAAATTGATCATGAGCATAAGCATTTTCATGACTTTCAGGAGAGTCCTTGACTTTTAGAATTTAGGTGAAATCAAGGCAATGTATTTGCCAAATGTGGCAACATAGAGACTATGGGTTAATTTAATAGGTCAAATTAAGAATGAGAGCCTAGTGATCATGATGATGTTTAACAGGGCCCTGTTGGCCCTCTTCCAACAGTAGATTTGCTTCAGATGCCCCCAGGAGCTCTGCTAAATAGTCTTAATACCTCTTGGACTAAGGCCAGGATTCTTTTATTTGGGAATTCTGAGTTTGGATGTGTCCTCAACAGATTATTTGGTGGATGCTGGAATAGCACATGCAGAGGATGTAAGTTATTTCAAAATTCTCTTGGATTAAAGAAGAGGCCAAAGACTGTTAGATGTCACTGCTGAAATATCCAATTAATGTTCCTTATTCTAGAAGGAAGAGGTACTATAATTAATAACATGGTTAGCTAGTTAACCCCACACATGGAATCTAGAAACACTTTGAATTAAGTATTTCAAATCCAAGTGCTATATTCTATTTCCTTCCAGGTCTTTATGGTGGTAGAGATTGCAAAGTTAACTTGTTCCTGAACTCTGTCTCTGAGGCTTTAGTATTAAATACTTGGGACACATTATGTACTCAACCACACAGGTAACAAAGACTGCTTTGTTCCCATTCCCTTACAGCTTCTCTGCCTCTTCCCTTGCCTTATAGCTCTTCAGTGCTCAGCGCCTTTATTTTTCCTTTCTTCCCACCTCCTTTCTGTCTAACTTTGTGTCTAGCGTCAGGTAGGGTTGTCTGTTATTTTTTGCTTTCCTGGGGGTGGGAGCAGGAGTGAGGTAAGCGCTTTGGGTCCTAAATGCAGAGGAGGGATAAGAAGATTACTTGAGGGTAGAGGATTTAAATAATTGAGTTGCAAATGTTAGTTTTCTGCTAGCACTTCCCGTTGTTATTAAATGAGAGTTTCTTTCTCCTACCTAGGCTTTATTCTTGGAAATGCTTTATTCTTGCTAGGTTCCAGTATCCAAAAGCAGGTATGGGGAAGTCTTGTTACATGAGAAAAATACCTGCGCAGGGAGGATCACCATACCCCTGAGATCTAGGGCAGGAGACACTGAGCTATTCTTTTCGACTTTAACTTGGCCACAGGAAGATTGCTTTTTTCCATGGCTTTTGGATTAAAGTGCCTGAACTGAGAAATCAGGGCCTGGGTGGATTATATTTTCCTGGCTTCCACTGAGAAAAGGAGTCATGGTCTTGACAGGGATATCAATATCTTCTTGATTTTCTACCATCTCAAAACATGGAGCCCTTGCTCTACTCTATTTTTGGTTTTGCTAATCAGTTGATATGTGGAAGTTAAATAGGACTCTACTTACATACATTATATTTGTCCCATTGTATTTTAATGAATTGTTTACTTATTTATCTCTTCCCATTAGACTGTAGGCGCCTGGAAGTCTGCGTTTTTTTCACCGTTAAGTCCCCATTGCCCAGCGTCATGCCTAGTACATCATTGATGCTTGTATCTGTTGAATGTAAGGGTAAAATAACCCTTGGTAGAGAACATCAGGAATGTTTATTTGAAATTTTCAGAATGGATTTGGGGAAATTTTTGTGCTTTTCTCATGTGTGGAATGTCTTTATTGACAAAACTTTGTTGTAAAAGAAGCAATGATAAAAATAAAAAGGTTGAATAAGCTGAAAAAATAGTCACTGTTGACAGTATTTCTCAAGATGTGTCCTGCAGATCACCAGCTTCTCCTGAAAACATGCTTGTGGTCCACACTGTTGGTTTTTTCCTCTCTTATTCTCTCTGTGTTCCCTACCGCCCCCCCCCAAATCCTCCTGCAACTTATTAAGTTTAATTTATTCTTGCTTCAAATCAAGGAAATCATGTAGACTTTTTAATACCTTAATTTCCAATGAATCCCTAGACTCAGACCTTCTGGCCTTACTCTTTTTTTTTTTTTTTAATTTCAAGTTTTTATTTAAATTCCAGTTACTTAACATATAGTGTAATATTAGTTTCAGAAGTAAAGTTTAGTGATTCGTCACTTACATATAACACCCAGTACTCATCGTAACAAGTCCCCTCCTTAATACCCATCACCCATTTAACCAACCTCCCCATCCACCAAAACTTACTCTCTTTTTCACCACCTCCCCAACATGATTTTAAGCATCCTGTTTGAGATTAGGTTGAATGACCTCCCCTGATTCATTTTGTATCAGATGGAAGAAAGGGCAATGAGAATGATATGGAGATACATGAGTTTGTTTTCTGAAAAATAAATGTAACTCAAGGATTTTTTTTAATTTTGAATTTTACTAATATGATCACCACAAACACCCATCTGGATCAGTGAATATTTACATTGCAAATACAAAATGGCTTATCCTCAGATATGCCAGCTGTTTACAAATTTTACCTAGAAAATAAAAAAGGATAAGATGTGTATTTTATCTATTTTTCTTTAAATACACATATTATTTGTTTCATTTTTAGTCTCTCCTTGGTGGGTAATAGAATTATTTTGCTTGGCAAATTATGGAATAATTGCTTAGCATGTTCACAAAAGAAGTCAGAGTGGAAAAGGATTAGTTCCTAGGCATACAAACTTTGCTCTAAGTCACAGTGCAGTTGAGTCTGATATTTTTAAGGATTAGCAATGACCAAAATGTGTTCCATCAGCTTAATAGTTGCTAAAAATGTGTTAATATTAGGAGTAGGTTTCCTTTATACCCTTTTCTCTTCTCCTCCCTGTCCTTTCCCTTCCCCTCCCCTCCCCTGCCCTCCCTTCCTCTCCTCTTTTTTTCTTCTGAAGAACACTTCATATACTAAGGACACTTACCAGGAAATTTGATTGTAGTAACATCTTGTCCTCACTCTCATTTGGGGGATCCATTTATGGCTCAGGTAGTTAGTCTGCCTGATGCCTTTCAAGTTGCACCAAAACACTCATGTTTTGGGTAAGCTGGGGTTACCCCAGTCCTACATGAGAAGCATTTAAATTCCTTAGTGACTGTGTGGCGTCAAGTATGACAGGTGGGTGAAGAGGGTTTTTTTTTGCCTAGAGACAGGATAGTGGTAGAGGAGATAAGAAATATTTCACTGGGAATAATGTGAAGATGGAGTTAAAACTGCATTTGCAATCAATCAACATTTAAAAAAAAGTTTTAATAACCCAAGAAAGTAGTGCTTAGCCTCAGGTTCACAGTATCACTGTCTTCTGTTGATTTTATGTTTTCCTGGACAAGAATTTCAATAAAATGAATATACTATTGACCTTCCTCCATGGGTATCTGGAGGAAAACAAAGGAATCATAAAAGAGTTTTCCTACTCTTGCATGAAAAGTGCTATAATACTACAGAGTGCTGCTCTGGTTTATAGTGGGAACCATGCAGTAATAGAGTCTTTATGAAGAGGTTTCTTGGAATTTTTGTATTGCATGTATGTGGATTTAAAGATGCAGATGGGATGTAAGTTATTAAACATGAAGGCCATGGCAATAAAGATGCCACCGTTCTTTTGATAATATACAGAACTTTGTGTGTGTGCACGTCTGTGTGGGCCTTCATTTCAAAAGATAAATATATTTTTAAAGCTTTGACTAATGAGGTATTTTTTGAGTGTTTGCAAGTTAAGGCAAAACCCACCCCAAACCCCGCAAAACCCTGATGGCATGAAATCAGTCAAGTACGCAGTGTTTGAGTAGACTCCAGACTCATATTGAGAGTAAAGCCATCTTAAGATGCTCCTATGAAAAAAGTTTTCCATATGATAAATGCAGTTTTATATGTCTATATTTTTCATTTTACTCCTAATAAATTTTCTCTTGTATATTTTTTTGTTGTTGTTGTTGTTAGCTGCTGTTTTTTGGAATAATGTTTTAAAAAAGGATTTACTATATATATAGGATTTAAATATTTTGAAACTTTCTTCACTTTTTTTCTTCATAAAAGTCAAGACGACGCTGATATCAAAGGACTCTCTTTTTCAGATTATCCAGGAGTAGAATTTGGAATTTTATCTTAGGAGAAGATTTACATTCAGAAAATGTAAAAAGGAAAACAACAAAACTCCCAACTGGAGTGAGAAATATCAAACCCTCACATTTTTGTCTGTAGCCAATTGGTGACGTTCCAGCAGACGTTCCAGCAGACGTCTTTTGAAATCTGGTTTCCTCTCTCCAAAATTAAACCCCAGTTGTGTCTTAAAAAGGAAAGGCTCCACCGTTCTGTCCATCATGACTCTCTGTAAACTTTCTTTCATGAAGGAAAAGGAGAGTTTTTGAGAGTCTTTGAATAGTCAACAAGGTGATTTCACAATTGAATTCATATTCTCTGCATTCTCCCCTATAATATTTCTGTAGCCTAAAATAAATTCTATATTGAAACCTCAATAGCGTCAGAAATCTTTGAGAACAAGAAGACTCCACTGTCCATTGTAACACAGTATAATATTCATAGAGTGTTTACATGTGGCCTTTAAGTTGCATATTATTAACCGTAACTGATGATCTGTTTGGTTTATCAAACTTTGTTCTAGTGAAATGTTTGAGGATTTTAGCTGTTAAGAGAAGGCAACCAATATGGCTGAAGACAGAAAGTAACCAGTCTATTTGTATGTATCATGTACATTCTCTGGACCTGTCCATGTTCAAGGAGCTATGGGAAAATCAGCAGATGATACAACCCCTGTCTATGAAAAACTGGATTCTGGAAGGAGATTCGGAGGCAAAAAGGTATTAGCATGTTCTAGAGGCAGAGGTCTCAGCTGCAGTCACAACTACTAATAGGGAGAGAAAAGAAGGCAAGAAACAATTCTCAGATGTCAGAAGACATATGTAACGGTAAAATGTTAGAGTTTTGCTTTTAATATTCTTTGAATTTAGTTTTAGGAATTAACGGTCATCACATTTTGCTTTTCAAATGACTGCAGCTTCCTTTTGGTATTGTTATGAATTGATCCCCTTATATCTAATATCTGTCTCCTAAGGACCCTGGAGCTTAGATAATGAGTATTTGCAAGTATCATCAGTAATCACTACCCTCCTCACTTGATAGATCTGTTCTGCTGTAGGGCAGGTGAGGGGTTAGTAGAGACCACCATTATCAGAGATAATTAGCCATTTAGCCAAAGGGGAAGGCTTAGTGGCTTAACTATGGGCTTTACCCATCCAGGTGGGATCAGGAGCTCTATTCTCTAGGGGGTCTATTTAACCTCTTTATCTCAGAACCATTAAGTTTGCTCTTTGTGTCTTTTGGCTAAGAATTTTTTCTCCTCTCAAAAATCTTTTAAAAAGTCACTAGGGTCCCAGGTGAGAGAAGTGTACCTGACTTTGGAAGGGTAAAAGCCTTTGCCTTTTTATTAGGGAACTCAATGATGTTTTCCTACAGTTCCTCTTTACAGTACTTAGTTTCCTGGATTGACTGCTCCAACAGAGATACTATGGAGCCGCAAATGGCTACATAGTCATTCCTGCAGGAACAGCAGAACAGGGATAACAACAGGCAGAATGTGGGACAGCTGCAAGGGGAGACATGCCATATACATTAAATCTCCAAGAACAGAGAACATGAAGAGTAAGATCACATAGGAACCTCCAATCGAAAGACTTAAGAGCAGGCATGCTGAGATACAATAGTTCATTTAGAATAAAGATGTTTCTCATATGGACATTTCTATCTAGGATGCTCCAGGATGAGTAGTCACAAGTATTTACTTACTTAGTGAACATTATTCATTTTTTAAAGTAGCACCCTTTATTTTATTTATTTATTTATTTAATTTTTATTATGATATGTTAGACACCATACAGTACATCATTAGTTTTGATGTAGTGTTCCATGATTCATTGTTTGCGTATAATACCCAGTGCTCCATGCAATACGTGCCCTCCTTAATACCCATCACCGGGCTAGCCCATCCTCCCACCCCCCTCCCCTCTAAAACCCTCAGTTTGTTTCCCGGAGTCCATAGTCTCTCGTGGTTCATTTCTCCCTCTGTTTACCCCCCCCCCTTCATTTTTCCCTTCCTTCTTCTACTGATCTCGCTGCTATTCCTTATGTTCCACAAATGAGTGAAACCATATGATAATTGTCTTTCTCTGCTTGGCTTATTTCACTTAGCATAATCTCCTCCAGTCCTGTCCATGTTGATGCAAGTGTTAGGTAATCATTCTTTCTGATGGCTGAGTAATATTCCATTTCATATATGGACCACATCTTCTTTATCCATTCATCTGTTGAAGGGCATCTCAACTCCTTCCACAGTTTGGCTATTGTGGACAATGCTGCTATGAACATTGGGGTGCATATGGCCCTGCTCTTCACTACATCTGTATCTTTGGGGTAAATACCCAGTAGTGAAGTAGCACCCTTTAATAGAAATAAAGTATGCATGGCATATGTAATTTAAAATTAGTAGCCACACTAAAAAAGTAAAAAGAAATGAGTGAAATTAATTTTAATAATATACTTTCTTCAACCCAATATATCCAAAATATTATTATTTCAGCATGCAATCAATATAAGAATTATGAATGAGATGTTTTACCTTTTTTTTTTTTCTGGTCTAGGTCTTCAGACTTTGGTGTAAACTTTACGGTTACAGCACATGTCAGTTTGGTCTAGCTGCATTTCACATGCTCCATAGCCATGTGTGGTGTGTGGCTTCTGGATTGGACAGTGTTACTCTAGGCTTAGTAGACCAGGTGGTCTTCTTTATGAATAAAGTGGTTTATTTTTTAAACCTGTATTACGGAACAGCAATAACCAAAAAATTACTCCCTCCTCATCAAATAAAACCAACCAACCAAATAAATAAAAGGGTGTTAAGAACAGTCAGCTGGATTCTCACCAAATTTGAATTCATTATAATGGGGTCCAGAGGCGGGCCTTGGTGAAACAGCCAATCTTTAGCAAAGATTTTGTGATTAAATCGCTCCCACCAGCTCAACTCTATATGGTGTGCTCCTGGGTGACAGTGGCAGTATATTAATTTATTGCTGGCTGGAGGTTCTGGTAAATGAAGGAGGGAAGATCAGCTAGTGTTTTCGATACTCAGGCAGCCACATGGGTCTTTCACACTGGGACAGACCAGTGGGAGAAGAGCTAAGTCAAATTTATTTTCTTTTTTGTGCCAAGATTTAACCCAGATGGCTTGGTCTGTCAACCAGGGTCTGTATGCCCCAGTGCCTTGGCTGAAGGATGGCACGTTGTTGGAATCACTTGATGGAAATAGTGAGGGGATTTGGAATAAAGGATGTTTGCAGTAGAAAGAAAAATGATTTTTGGCTTGCTATCCTTGTTTTTCCCCATACCAAAATAAGCAAAGTGGGTATTTTGAACTTATTTTAAAAGCAGTCAGGAAAAGAGGAATCTTAGCAGGCAAGCTGTTACAGCACTAATTCACCAGGCACCATTGTTCTTTCTTAGAAAACCCAGATAGAACAAAAGGATAAATTTGGTTTTTGTACTGTTGTTGAGTAAGAATATAATTTTTAACAAGAAGTGAACCCCACTTACAGGTAACATTTTGGTTTTGTTTTCCTGTTATAAAAGTGATTTTATATGAAACTAGAAAATTCAGAAAAGTATAAAGAAAAAAATACAAAATACTCATTATCTCTCCATCCAGTGATGTACAGTATAAGTAGTCATTATTTTCTTGAGATTTTTGTCCACAAATGTAAATATATTTAAATGAGTTGGTATTATAAATAAATTTGTGTTCTTTTTTACTTGACATAGATGGCATAGATATTTTACCATGTTTTAAATCATCCTTTATAAACTCTGCATTTATAAAATATACTATATGACAATGTACTCATTCTTCCCCTTTTTGGACTTTGAAAGTTTTTCTAATATTTTCTAAGTGACATGCAGAAAAATTTTAATTTACTTAAATGAAATCTTAAATGGCTTGGTTTCAAATCAGTATTTGGCATTTATAGTAAACTAATAAGCTGTAAAGTGAAGATAAAAGAAAGAATATTTTCATTTTATAACCCTTTGCCTTGTATCCAGAACTTATCACTGAAGTTAGGCTGTGCTGTCTTGAATAAAGGAAGTACCAATTATTAGCAAATCAATGAGGACTTTCTTTTTTCCCAAAGATTTATTTATTTATTTGAGAGAGAGAGAGAGAAAGAGAGAGAGAGACTGAATAAGCAGGGGTGGGGGCAGAGGGGAAGCCGACTTCCTGCCCAGTGGGAGTGAGACTCAGGGCTTAATCTCCCTATCTGATCTCCCTACTGGGAGATCATGACCTGAGCTGAAACCAAGAGTTGGGCACTCAACTGACTGAGCCCCTGTTTTTTATTTTATTTTTTAAAGATTTATTTATTTTAGAAAGATAGAGTACATGCAAGTTCGGGGAAAGGCAGAGGGAGAGAATTTTCAAGCAGACTCCCTGACTGAGTGTAGAGCCTGACTCAGGGCTCAATCCCAGTACCCTGAGATGGCAGCCCGAGCTGAAACCAAGAATCAGGTGCTTAACTGACTGAGCCACCCAGGCAACTCTCAATGACGACTTTTTTTTTTTTTTTTTTTCTGGTCGTGGGCTTTTTGAGTTATTAGACACAACAGTGGTTCACAGTGTATGTCAAGAGAAAAGCATACCCTCTGCACTCCAAATTATGACATGTTCTGCCTCATATTCAGGAGATATCTAGTTGGTGGTACTTATTCTTGCAATGGCATTTGATTCCTAAATGTATTTTTTCTGGAAAAATTTCCTTGGAAAATGTGCTGATGACATTGACTAAACGGCAAAAGACTTTATTTACTTTCTAACTTCGTATTATTTAAATTTCAAATAGATACAAAGTAAACAGAATAGTACAATGATAGTCATGTACCCAACATGCAACTCCAACAATTATCAGTATTCTGTTATTCTTGCTTCCCCTATACTTTTATTCTCTCCTCAGATCTCCTACTTGATACTCTATTACTCACATACCTATTGTGATATAGAGCATTTTTATCTCCCCAGAAAATTCCTTCGTGCCCTTTCCTATGCAATCCTCCTGCCCATCCCCCTCTCCCAAGGGGCAACTACATTTTGATAATCTTCACATTAGATTTGCTTTGCCTATTTTAGAATTGCATGTAAGTGGAAACATATGGTATATACCCTTTGTGTGCAGTTTCTTTTACTTAGTAGTATGTCTGTAAGATTCATCCCTGATGTTGCATGTGTCAGTAGTTTTTTTTTATTTTATTTTATTTTTATTGATGAGTAGTAGTCTTTTGTAGAAATATACCATAATTTGTTTATTTATTCTTCTAACTGACATTTGAATTTTTTCCAGTTTGGGGCTATGAGTATTCTTGTATAAATCTGGGTGTGGACATGTTTTCAGTTCTCTTGGGTAAATATGTAAGAGTGGAATTTAAAAGCAGATATATTTTAAAAGTAGGTGTTTTTTTGATTTTTTTGAGAAACTGCCGATTCTTTTTTCATTCTTGCCAGCCATGTGTAATGATTCTGGTTGTTCTACATCCTTGTCAGCATTTGCTATTGTCAGTCTTTTTAATTTTAGCCATGGTGGTGGGTGTGTGGTGGTATTTTATTGTGGCCTTATTTTGCATTTCCCTGATGATAAACAATGTCAAGCATTTTTTCCCCATTGGCTTATTGTCCAATTATAAGGTGTCAGACTATTCAAGAAAGGCTTACATTTTTTCAGATCTGCTGGACTAAGCTCACATCCTAGGCATTATTTCTTTGTGCCAGGGCTTAGGCTAGAAGTATATTTCTCAAAGGAAGTGCATAGGAAAGCTCTGCAGGGTCACAGTATGCTTCTGTGCTTTGTTGTAGATTTCTCTTCCCTTTGTAGCCCTCATTCAATTCTCTGAAATCACTCATTCCCTAGTACTTGCCTTCTGTGACTTCTCCCTTGTCTGGGATTGTGATTCCCTTTGCTTTTTCCCTGTCTGCTTAGTGCAAGGTTCACTGAGAAGAAACCATTGCCAAGCTCCTTAGTGCTATGTGGCATTAACTCATAATACATTTGTATCTCAAAATGTCCACTAAGAACTCAAGATCCCATTCTAATCCAGTGCTGTGAGAACTAAAAATACCTCAAATAACTCTATTTTGAAACATTGGAATTGAGTCAAGGAGCAATATATTTTGGGATTGCAAAGTGACACCAACATTATTCATAGAAACTTAAGAGCATTTGGAGAGAAGTTGTGATTTATATCTAAATCACTGTGCTTACACTACAAGCTAAAAATGTTCCTTAAACTCTAGTGAAAGTAAGATTTAAAAAATTTCCAATCCATCATGGACCAATGCTTTTATAAATAAAAAGCGTTGCAGCAAGGTCAGCTTACTATGAAGGTTTCTATACATGTATTTTCAGTTTCTTCTCACAGACCGTTAATAGTTTATAGACTGCAACCTGTCTGCAGGCCACTCTGTGAGCAGACCTGATTCCCAGCACTGACTCGAAGCCAGACTGCTTAAGTTTGAACACTGACTCCTTTACTTGTTAGCTGGTTGGCTTTAAGGACGCTTTTTTGTCTTGGTTTTCTCATTTGTAAAATGGAGATGATGATGACATATACTGCACAGGATTGTGGTGAAGATGCGATCAGTTAACACAAGGAAAGCACTGACAGTGGTGTCTCGCACATAAGCTCTATATGAGGGTTAGCTATTATTCTCATTATCGTCCTCTAAGTCCTCTAACAGCCAGGACACTTTTAGTTATAACTAACAGCAACCTAGTTCAAGTTAAACAAGAAATATGTTGTTATTTGTAACAGGTGCTCATGTAATGAATCTGATACTCCTTCTGCTGTGTTAGCTCTGCTCTCAGATGGACTCTCCCTGTAGGTGCCAAGATGGCCACCAGCTGCTCCCGGCTTCCATCTTACCAGCTTAGCAACCTAGTGGAAAGAGAAACCTTCCTAGTTTTCCACATTTTTTTTTTAAGATTTTATTTATTTATTCAACAGAGATAGAGACAGCCAGCGAGAGAGGGAACACAAGCAGGGGGAGTGGGAGAGGAAGAAGCAGGCTCCTAGCGGAGGAGCCTGATGTGGGGCTCGATCCCATAACGCCGGGATCACGCCCTGAGCCGAAGGCAGACACTTAACCACTGTGCCACCCAGGCGCCCCTAGTTTTCCACATTTTTGATTATTACTCTCACTGACCTGGCTTGGTTCATGTCATGAGCCCACCAGGACCACAAAAACTAAGAATTCAAGACAAGTAATCTTCTGAGGAAGAAGCAGTGCTATTTCCAGAATAATAGAGAATGGTTGTTTTTTGTTTCATAAATGGGTTAGAATCTACTAGCTCCTCGAGATGAATAATGTTTTGATCTATGGTGGAACTTTAAGAAAAAGATACCCTACAGGAGGAGAATACCATTTCTTCCTTGGAAGAAACTTCCAGTATATAAGGTAGAAAGGTGTAGATAGTGACCTAATAAAAACCATGATTGGGTCTTCTAAAACACAGTCTTTTTTTTTTTTTTTCTAAAACACAGTCTTAACAATGGGATAGAGCATGTTGGAAATATTTACTAAAAATGCCTTTATAAAATTAGCCAACATAAACCAGAAGAACCTAACCTACTACCAGTAAGAAATTTATGTAGTCTTATCATGGAAAAGCTGAGTCCAGTGGTCACATATGGAGCACCTGCAATGTGAGAGGAAAGAAGACATTGACATTTTGCTTAGATCATATGAGAAGGTGAGTGGTGCCCCTTCCATTGCGTCCTTTGTTGGGAAAGTGTATACTGAGAACTCTATAGGTTTTTTGTATGATGTCATGGAGGAAATGATCAGTGTTGTGAATATTCTTCTCATTTGTGCCCTTAATGCTTGCCAGATTATGAGAGGTTGGGAAGAAATTGGTTGATGCAGGGTATGGAAACTTAGTTTATTTCTCTGCATGCAGATGGCTAGGTCATGGAAACTTTTTGAAAAGATGGGATTTATTGAGTGGCTTTCTTAGATCAAGGGCTTTTGGGGATTAAGGGACTTTGAGAGACCCAATTTATTGGATCCCAGAGATTTATAAGATTATACTTTACTACTGATTAGAGAAGACATCTAAACACATTCACCTTGAAACTGTGAGGAAAAAAAGGCCAGACTTGCTGATATGGTTAAGGAAGTGTGGGTATTAAGGCTTGTGCACCACGAAAGGGTACTTACTCATTTTCCATTGCTGAACTGCTCTGAGTTCCATGCAATCACAAAATTTAAGGAATGACATGGCTATTCAGTAGAGATAAAGCCCCATTTACAGACTGATATCACAAAATTTGATCCATTGGAATCCTACTTTAAATTTCTGCAGGTGTCTATTGGAGTATAAACCTCAGGTTGTATCCCAGTTGTGAAGCATTTCCATTCAGGATACCATAATTCAGAGGAAATGCTTGAGTTGAATTTCAAGTCTGTCCACCAAAATGAAAAATATCTTTGGAATTTTGGAGATCAGTATGTTAATTTCAAATGATCTGTAAATATAGCCAAACTTAAGGAAATGTTTGTATCAACCTAGCTTTGTGAAATTAAATCTGCACCACACCAATCACATTGGAAACATGATACAGGAATTAAGATGGGCCTAGACTGAAAATATTGAGTGATTTTCAAGCATGGCTTAAGACCCCTTGCTACTCAAAGTGTGGCCTGTGGACCAGCATCATAGGCATAATTTAGGAATTTCTGGAGAATGTAGAATCTCAGCCTGTCCTCCTTTCTCACAGACATTCTGATTCAGAACCTGAATAATAAGATCGCCAAGTAATTCCAATGCACCTGAAGTTTGAGAAGCTTTGGAATATGTTTTCTTCCCCCTTTATTGGACACCTAGGATGATGATTAAAATGAGAGTTCTGTGTCCTACCCCAGACATACTGAATTAGAGTAGAGGATTTTATAAATCCCCAAGGAATTCTGGTTAGTCTCTTAGAGGGGATTCTCATAAATTTGATTAAAATTCATTAATGATTAACACTAGACCCCTGTGTGTTTTTATCTAGGTAAAGTTGATGGAATTGCTTTAGGAGCTGTTTAAAAAAATTTTTTAAAGATTATTTATTTATTTATATTTGAGAGAGAACAGGAGCGGGGGCTGGGGGTGGGTAGGGGCAGAGGGAGAGGGAGAAGCAGACTCCGCACTGAGCATGGAGCCCAATGCAGGCTCAATCCCAGGACCCAGGATCATGACCTGAGCAGAAGGCAGCCACTTAACCAACTGAGCCACCCAGGTGCCCCAGGATCTGCTTTTATATTACTGCCAAGATTATATATTTTTGAATACCTAACAAGGAATATTTTACTAGTGCTATCAATAAAAACTCACATTACTCCCTCCTGTCCCTCTATACACATGTTTATGGACTTCTGACTCTGTGGTGTCTAATGGAGAAAAAAAATTGGGATGCTTTGGTCACCATGGAACCTCTTGGATCATAGCTATTTGGATACATGTCTATCTTTTCTTCTAGATTCTAGGATATGTACATATACTTTCTTAAGAGTTATTATGCAAGTTATAAATAACTTGAGGAATAAACTATTAAAGATACTGAAGTATAAGTAATAACTTGAGGAATAAACTATTAAAGATACTGAAGTATAAGTTCTAGAGACTGAAAGCATGAAGAAGAGAGATAATTCCTGCTAATTTGGAAAAACAGGGAACTGAGCTTGATGTATGGGAGGACATTTCAGACAGGAATTTCAGGGAATAAAGAGCAGTCTGGTTTGATGGTTATTATTTGGCATAATAGGGAATAAATAAAGTAGATGTGGGATTTAAAGTTTCGAAAGTAAGTTAAGGTCATTGGAGAGTATTAAACAGTAGGATGAGGAGCTTGGACTATTTACTATTAGGGCATTTAAGAACTAGCAGTTTTAGAGAGTGACATGACCAGACCTCTGTCTTTGAGAGATCTATCTGATAAAAAAGACTTTGGAGGGATGGGAGGTGGGAGGAAATGGAGGAAGGAAGACAGTGGGAGATTATTAAAGCAGTGGCAGTAAGAATGGAAAGAAAGAAACATATTAAAGAAAGAAACATATTAAAGGATTTGAACTATGGTGGTGGTAGTAAGAATAAAAAGAAGGGGAGAAAATGTGAGAAATGTTGAGAAAGATCTATAGAATTTGACACTCTCATCAATCTTAAGGGCTAAGGATTATGAGATGACAAATTAACTCTAGATGAATGGGAAAATAGTGTTATCATTAATAGAAATAGGAAAATCTGGGAAAAGATTTTGTTAGTTTGAGGTAGTATTGCTCCTTAGAAGATGATGGCTGGAAATGTTTGGTTGCCAGATGAAAATGTGAGTCTAGAGCCAAAAAGTTATCTACCCAAACTATGATAACTGAAGCCACTGCAAGGGAGGAACTCCTCAAAGGAGGGAGTGTCGGTGGAAGTAGATGTGGAGCAATGATGAAAATCAAGGGCCATCCACACATCAGGATAAGAGGAAGAAGAATCTTCGAGGAAGTCAGGGGAATACCAGAAAGATTCGAACAGGATGAGGCATTGCTGCGTTTTGAAAGTAAGAGGGAGCTTTTCAAGATGAAGCATGTGGGCAAGAGTATTAAATAGTACCACCAAATTAAGAAGGATTGGGCATGAGCTAAGGCAGTCAGAGAGAAAAGGTGGGTAAGTGGCTGTGGGTGACTATGGAGGGATGCAGTTTTAGGAGAGCAGTGGGGACTGAAGTCAGACCACAAACACTTAAAACAAAGAGTGGGTCTTTCATTTGTAAAGCCAAGGAGCAAATATGCCTCTATTAAGGAACTCGTGGTGAAGGAAAGGGGAAATAGAGAAAAGGAGAAGGTAGTAGGACTATATAATTGATACAGTTTTTTAAATATGGACTAACTAGAGTTTATTAGAAGTCTGGACCCAACAGTGGGGAGAAAAGAAACATCGTCACGCTTGGGGTAATTTATGGTACACAGGTATCAGGAGACAGAGAGGAAGTGGGAAAGGATGTAATCAAACACAGGCTGAATGTGGTTTCTCCTTCAGAGGCAGGCTGATCTCTGAGAAAGTCTCCCTGCTCTCAAGGATTACAACCTAGTAAGAGAGATCAGAGGTGCCCCAAATAATAAGCCACAGAAGGGCTTCACTACATACTACCCAGATTCTCTTCTACCCTGTATTCCTGAGGAGTCGTCTTCTCTCTTTGCATCCAAAGCCATGAGTAACGTAAATAGATTCATCCTCTTCTGAATCATATATGCTTTTTTAAAAAGAAAAAAAAACCTTTATCAAAAGCAGAAGCTCCTCTCTGTTTCTGGCACTTTAATGGGGTTCTCTATTTGTTCCCAGTGTTTTGATAGTTTGTGTGATAATAGAGGCCTAAGTTTGCAGTGGGAAGTGATGGATTGAATTCTATTTATGTAAATTGACAATTATCTTGGGAAAAGGTAGCCTATTTCTCTGAGCGTCAGCCTTGCTCATCTGTAAAACTGAGGGTGGTGGCTGCTTCAAAAAGTGGTATTTAGCAGTAAATGAGAAGATGTATGGAAAAAGTACCTGGCGCATGCATTCATGTCAGTAGGAATTCTACAAATGCTCTTTGAGAGCAGGTTCAGTGAGTTCCAAGTTGGCATGTCAGTGTCTCACCCTCATGATTATCCCCAGTGGTAAGGGAGGTAGACATTTTCCTTGAAGAGGTCTTTCTTGAAGACTGATCCTATTGTCTTTTGCTGGATCCCTTTCACCTTCAACAACTGTTGCTTCTCCTGTTTCCCTTCCCTTTTGGTGTCATTCGCTTTCTCTGTGCCCTTACTGCTCTCAGGTTGCACATTTTGAAATTGTCACCCGTTCACTGTCCATGATGAACTTGTTGGTCTTTTGAGGAATGTTGTCATTTTAGGAGAAGACGGTAGGAAGAGGGCAATGCCTAGACCCTAGGACCAAAATGCTTCTGAGAGGCAGAATTTTCACATCGGCCTCTCGGTCACATACAAATACTGCCACTGTTCCAACACAGGCCAAACCTGCAAATGTGGTCCATAGACATGCATCTTCGGTATCACCTGAGAGCTTGAAATAAATGCAGATTCTAAAATCTTTAAATTCCCTCATCCAAAACCTTTAAATCAGAATCTGTATATTAAGATGACTGAGTGATTTATGTATGCACATTAAAGTCTAAGAGGTAATGTTTTAGGGAAAGAGCTATTTTATAAGATGGTTGTGAGGATTTAATGAGAAAGTGTGCGTAGAGTACCTAATACATGCTGGTGCGTAAGTGGGTGCTTAATAAATATTCTTGGTAAATCCCAAGAGGGCAGAAGGTGGCCTCTATCACCAGGGCCAATGACGTATAATGTCGATAAAGAGAAAGAAAAAGCAGTGTAGCACTCTTTAGAGTACTAAAGGAGGAGGGTTTTTTGTTTTTGTTTTTTTTTTTTTTTGGTCTGTTTGCTTTTTGCCAGAGGAAAGGAAAATAATAAAGACAGAGGAAGGAATGAACATAACTGGCAAGCAAGAGTGAGAAAATATGGAATGGAAAAACAAGGTACTTAGGAATGAAATACCTTGAGGTGGTGAAAGAAGAAATAAACAAGGGGTAAAGGGCTCTTAAAATGCACACTGCTGAAAATTTGGATGAAGGGAAACTAGATTTCTCCAGGTTGGCAGGGAGGTGTGAGTGTGTGATGTATAGAGAGAGACAGCCAAACCCAAGTGATTTAGCATAAGGCTGGCTTAAAAAGTTTAATAGCCCTCGTGTAACGTGGTAAGTTTGTGTTTTGAATTTTCACTCAAGGACATCTTTGTACAGAAGAACAACGTGGTTTGGTTTTATGCCCAGATGACTGGAATGAGTGGGAGGCAGGTGGCCAAAAGGGAGACTGTGGGGTTGTGTTGAGGTGTCAGTAAACAGGCAGGGGAAGTGCTGGCTCTCAACAACAGACCCTTTTTGGGTTCCTGATGACTGGATGAGCCTACTGTTAATCACATCCACACAAATGGATGGGAACTAAATCATAGCCCTCCCCCCACCAATACACATCATGCCAGTGGGATAGTTGCCAGCATGGGGTGAGTTAGGGACATGGTGATTTCTTCAGGAAGCCTTGTAACAGTAGCTGGTGAGGGATGGTGGTCAGCATTAGAGAAAGGTGGAGAGAGGGATTCTGGTTCTTTTCTGTCCCCTCTCAGCCAATGTCAGTGGAGTATCCCAAGGCAGAATGGGGAAGAAGGAGGGTCTGGCAATATGTGAAAGAGAGGGACATTTGTCCTTGACCCTGTGATAATGTACTGAGTAAGGCACCTACCTTTTCTGAATCTTTCCTTTTCATTTGCAGAATAAGTCATGTCTCTCCAGGATGTCATGAGGTGAGCTAATATCAGTTCTGAGACATTTTAGCCTTAGATCAAGGTGAGAACTTAGAATCTTGTAGTGTAAATCCCATCCTTTTTCAGGCAAGAACTGAGGCCAGGGCAGTCAAGCAACTTGCTTAGGGATGCAGTTACTTCATGACTAATCTGGGAGTAGAACAAGGTCTCCTAAGTCCCAGGCTGGGGCTTAAAATATTTGGAAGCTTATTCTACTCTCTTCAATGTTAAACTCCAGAGATAAAGTTACTTGTACTTTTAATTTCTGGATTGGTGACCTTTTTGGCCTTCAGAGCTAAGGCAAAGATGCTTAATGATAAATGTTTTAACAGCTGGTAATTCTGAGCCTGACTTTCCATTTTACTGAAAGGGATAACCTTTACATTTACCCACATTTTAACTTTTGGTCTTCTTCATTTTTATTAGCCTGGAAATTTCAGTAAACTCAGCACACTTTACTGTTGTGGGTATTCGTGTTGGTGTCTTGGAAAGAATATGGGTGGGTTTTGGAGTCACACAGGACTCCAAATGGCTCAAATCCTGCCTCTGTCACTTACTTGCACTGTAACTCTGGTCAAGTTCCTTAACTGCTCTGAGTCACACTTTTCTTTATAATAGTGTATTAGGATTCTCCAGAGAAACAGGACCTACCAGCGCTCTCTCCCTATTTATGGAGATTGATTTTGAGGAATTGGCTCACAAGGTCATGGCAGCTGACAAGTCCCACAACTTGCTGTCTGCAAGCTGGAGACCCAAGAGAGTCATTGGTGTAATTCAGTTGGACTATGGAGGCCTGAGAACCAGGGGAACTAATGGTGTAAATCTCAGGTGGAGGATTGGAGATGAGATGTCCCAACTTAATCAGTGAGGGAGTTAAAAGAGGCAAATTCCTTCTTACCTTTCTTTTGTACTTTTCTGGCCCCCAGAAGATTTGCCAATGCCCATTCACATTGGGGAGGACCATCTACTTTACTGAGTCTACCACTTCAAATGCTAATCCCATCCCTCACAGGCCCACCCAGAAATAATGTTTAATCTGGGCACCCCATGGCTGGGCTAGTTGACACATCAAATTCACCACCACAAATAGGTCCTACCTACCTATCTTATGGGGTTGTTTGGTAATTATTAGAAATGATGTTTAAAAGTGCTTAGAAGAGGATCTGGACTATAATAGGAGCTCAATAAATGTTAGCTATCACTATCAACAAGTCCTCATTGAGTACCTAAGTGAAAGAAATATGATGATTCTTTGGGAGCTCAACCCCACAGTTAGATATAAAATATTTCCCAGTTGTCTTTACTGATCTGCCAGTGTTTACATTACAGCTAGCAAAACCAGTAATTGATAGTCTATCATCCGGCTCCATCTAAAAACTGAGGGTGAACATCTGACTGCAGGTAATTTTTTAAATGACTCGAAAACACATCCTATGGTGCCTTAGCCACCTTCCTTTCCCATAGTTCATCTGGGTTGTTGTGTTTGCCTTCTTCCTTTGGCTTCCACACTAGCTTGGGTGACTACTCTCCCCTCAGGTTCACCAGTCTGACTTGAGCTGCAACACTTTTCCAGGGAGAACAAGGATAGGGAGGCTCCTCTTTTCCTGGGTCATGTATTGTTTCTCTGCCTTTCTATAGAGACATTCCCCTTGCATTTAAACTTCAGTTCCTCATTTCCATAGGGAGTTTCCTGTTTGGTCCTCATGTGGGTAGGCTGGCAAGGCTAGGAGATAGGGTAAAGCTACAGAAGCAGCTGCTTTTATAAAGAAAAAGGGCAGAGGTGATCTACTTGCCTGCTTTTATTTTTTTTTTAAGAAAGGACAATTCACTTTTACTATTTTGCATAAAGTGGGTAGTTTGGACTTCATCCATATTGATAAGTGGTAAATGGGCTATTCATGCAGGACAACTGGGAAATGACTTTTTGTAACTGAAGTAGGAAGAGACATGCTAATGTGATATTGAGCGGAATGTGGATTCCCATTTTGTCCTGTGATTGGTCTCTCTCTCCAGAAAGACGCACAAATGCAGCTCTAGGAAACTGATGAATGGCAGCATTAGTATTCAGTGGAAATCCCTGATCTGTTGGTCTTAGAATAATGGTGTGAAAAGGGATATAGAATAAATAATTAGAATGTAATCTAGTATTAGCAGCTATGGACTGGCTTCCCTTGCAGTGGATTTAGGGATGCTTCGATCCTTAGTACCATCAACACGCAGTTGAAACATACACACACATCAGATGCTGGGGTCATAGCTGGTATGCCATTCAGTATTTTCAGTACAGGAGATAAAGGATTTGCAGGGGGCCAGAAATAAATAAGCCACATTTCCCCTTGTCTGTGTCATGCCGGACAGGGAGACTGTATATTTGTAAATGATTCTTTCACTGTAAATTTCTTAATGTCTTCATGTGCACAGAGAAAATGCTATATGCCATTCCCTTTCAATTCTTATACCATTGCCTTTAAAACTTAGTGTGAAGTGCCCATCCACCCTCCAAGGGTGAGTAAATGCCCTACTGACTCTGGGGTATTAATGTATCAGGAGAGAATCTCACTTGTTCTGAAGGTCAGCAGACTCAACTTGGTGTTATCTTACCCATCATCAAAAGCTTGATTCTAACAGAAGTTGAGAAGTAGGTATTTAAATTTCAGAAGCAATTCAATTTAATACACTAATAGGACATTTAGGACTTAAGGGAGTATATGGAATTGCTTATGGGAGACATGAAGCAAAAGAATGGGACCCTGACAGTCTCCGCACTCAGAGGAGAACAAAGGCAGTGGATCGCAGGGTTTTGTTTTACATGCACCATAACATCAGGCACTCAGCGTGCTTGAGAACACAGGATGAGTTGTCACTAGCATCCACTGTAGCTGATTTACGTTTAAATGGAGCCATACAAACTGTGATAATCATAAGTCAATTCAGCAAGGATCAAAAAATAAGTTAGCCCTCCAGACATCTTGTCTCACAAAATATAAGCAGCATTGCAATGGTTTTTTGTTTTGGCTATTGTATTGATTGTACCAGTGTGATGTATTTCTGGAAAATTTGTTGATCCATTACTCAAGCAGGTTCCTGCTAGCTTTGATTAATTTGTTCTTTTCTAGCCACATTCCACTGTTGCTTGCTTATAGAGCTTTTGGAAAGCCTGCTTGGTGGGTGGTGAATAATCAGAACTCTAAGCCATCAATCTTTTACTTTCAGAAGGCAGAAGATACCCTCAGTTAATCTCTTCAACCTCCAGATTTTAGGGGAGATAAGCCTGAGGACAGCTCTTACTGGTATCATCTGGAGCTGATTTTGGCACCCTCGAGGAGCTGGGGATGGGAAATATGACACAGCGCACCTGAGTGGAGCTTATTTCTCAGGTATTGCTTTGGAACGGGCCATGGAAACACAAAATTCCATTTAAGCCTGCAGCTTAGCAATCTCTCGTGTCCCAAAGGAAAACTAGAGTGATTCTTTTCCTGGCAGGAAAAGATGGTTTATGTCATGGCAGAATAAACAAAAATGGCCCCCAGGGAATAAAAATGGTCCCCAGTGCAAAACCTAATACCCCCCTGCTAAGACAACCAAAATGCCTCCCTGCCCTTTTTTCTTTTGAGCAGGGGTAGTGGTTTTGGTTAAGCAAAGATGAGGTTCTTGTTTGGTGGATGAGCTGGGGAGGAGGGATGGTTTTGTGGAATAAGTAGAGATTATAGGGAACCCTGGCTAAGAGGACGGATTGCTAAAATGGAGAAGACAGAGCAGATGGGCAAGCCTGCCCTACTCATCCCATCCCCAGAGAGGGTGAAGAGACCCCAGGATGATCACACACCATATCCAAGGGGACCTAAGCCTATGTCAAGACCTATGCCTCTGGCATAAAGGTGCCATTGCCTCACCCTTTGTGCCCAGGACAGCTTGTGCCCAGCAGCCTTGATGTGGCCTCATCATTGGGTTTAAGCAAGGATGAAGCAAAGTTAAGACAGCTCTCCTGTAAGTGTTGAATCTAGCAGTTTCTGAGACTGCTTCTGTCCTGATAAAGTCCCTTGTTTGGAATTTGTCATGAGGGATCTTGTTGGAAATCTCTCTTTGTCTCTCTGTCTCTCTGTCTCTATCTCTCTTTTCTTCTCTTTGCAGTTAAGTCATACAATCCAGAGGAATAATTTGTATAGTTATTCACCTCCTCTCCAGGAAGAGGGGTAGTGGGAAATAGCTAGAGATGTCTCAGATCTATCTGGGTATTTATAACAAAATACCAATCCAAGATTGATATCTATACTATATCTATAAATGGATTCCTTAGAAGAGATTTCAGGAAGATTGGTAAGGATGTAGTCTGATTTGCTGCGTTTGACTTCCTCAGAGAAGTGGCTTGCATAATAAATGACACGGACTCACATAGTTCACACTGAGGTTACTGTGTCAACTGAGTTTGCAAATAGAATTCTAGGAGGTAGTTATCACTGCACTGTAGTGGCTTTCGTCCAAGAATTTCATAGCCCTTGCAACTCACGCTCACAGCATCTTGATGAGCAGGTAGCACATAAGAATGTCCTTGTTTTGCAGATGAAGGCAGAGCAAGACATTCTTAGGGCTAGGCAACCTGGATTTGTGCCCGTTTCTTATTAATCACAGATTCCGGAAAGCTCCCTTTTCTGACAGGGCTTCTTTGCTCCAAAATGGCAAGTACTGCCACTGGTAACAGGGATTGCTAATGGTGCTCATGTTATTCACATGGGGATTAACTGAGAGAAGAGCTCAGGTTTCTGAACGGAAAGTTGGCTTCTAAGTGGCAGAGACTAATTATATTCAGCATAGAAGGGGAGAGTGCAAGAATTTCTATTTTTGGCACTAAACTGGTACAAGAAATAGAGGCAGTTCAGTTGGTCATTTTTCACACAGCAGACAACAGACTAAACAGTTCTAAATTAGGCAGTTATTTTAGTAATGATAATTTTGGTTTGCCTTGAGTGATTTGAAAATGCTTAATGAAACAGAACTATTTCTTCATAACCAGTTTCCTCCATTCACCTTTGGGGTGTTCATGAATTTACTAACCTCTGGAGGGGAGGCTCTGGTGAGCAGTTCTGGATGACTTGGGTCCTGGGCAAGGCTTTCTCAGAGGAGGAACTTCAGAGCCACCTCCTCGCTCCCTGCTGGAGCTTACTCTGCTAGGTTTTGCCAACCAGGCCAACTATAAGCAGACCTCCTTGAATCTTGGGTAGCCACAGTGGCTCAGAAGGCAGATACAGAAGCTAATTTTATTTGCTGCAACAAGCAAGAAGACTGGGGTTTTTTGAGCAATAATTGAGATCTATTAAACTTGCTTCGGCATTACCCAAGACCAGCAAAATAAACATAATAAATGATGGAGAGTGACCCATTTTCTACTTTGCTGTGTTGGAGGCTGACAAAATTGCTATTTACAGAATTGAAGCTGAATAAGAGATCATGACCATTGGGACCTCCCCCACCCCCCCGCATGCGAAATATTATCCTGAATGGTAGCTTGATTATATTATGAAGGATGAATTCTGAGCATGCCAGGGAGAGGAGCAGTGGGAAGCCACCTACAGCAGTTTTTAACCTCTCCTACTGCTACAAAGATGTTATTGTTAGATTTATATTCAATACAAAGGCTCAGTGGATATTTGCGGAGTTATCACTTGCTTGTTGTTTATTTTATGTACTATCGTTTGTGCATGCATGGCCCTTTTATTTTTTTTAGAGAGAGCATGCACGCATGTGCTCAAGAGGATGGTGGGGGGTGCAGAGAGAGAGGAAGAGGGAGAATCTTAAGCAGGTTCCATGCCCAGCGTGGAGCCCGAGGTGGGGCTCAATCTCCCAAACCTGAGATCTTGACCTGAGCCGAAATCAAGAGTCAGAGGCTTAACTGACTGAGCCACCCAGGTGCCCCTGTGTGACCCCTCTCCACCTTTTTAAAAAGATTTTACTTATTTATTTGAGAGAGAGAGAGTGCACAAGTGGGGGGAGGAGCAGAGGGAGAGGGACATGCAGACTCCATACTGAGCATGGAGCCCCAAACAGGGCTCAATTCCACAACCCTAAGATCATGACCTGAGCTGGAAGCAAGAGTCAGATGCTTAACTGACTGAGCCACCCATGCACTGCGGCATGACCCTTTAAAAAATTAATTGATACCATGAACTCCTGTGAAAACTTCACCCATGGCAGAACCAGAACGTGATCAACAACTTACATGAACCCCAACTTCCCCTTATTCTGTCTTTCTTCCTCCATCCCGAGGCATTTCTTATTCACTTGATTTTTCTTTATTTTTATGACAATGTATTATTAAGTATTATTTATTTTAAAACTTATATAAAGGGTACCACACTCTATGAAGTCTTTCAGAACTTGCTGTCTTCACTCAACAATATGGTACTAAAATTTTTCTGTGTCATCGAATATAGCTATAGTTAATTTTCTCTGCTATATAATATTTCATTGCTTCGATACATTATCATTTATTTATTTCTACTCTTGTTGACAGTTTTTTAGTATTACACTGTGCAAGGCTATGAACATTCTCTCCTGATATATAGAAGTAAGTGTTTCTCTTGAGGATATATCTGGAAACGGAATGCAAGGCATAAAAATGGTCAACTTTAAAAGATAATACCAGTTGGTCTTCTAGGAGTTGTATTTTTTACTTAAGAACAAGTCTAGTTTAATTCTTTGCATGGCACAAAGCCAGTCTGTTCTTTCTGAGGTCTCATGAGACTTGTGAATAATCTTGAGGGTGAGTGTTCAGTGGGTTATGGTGGTGGGCAGATACGGCAATATGGAAAATTTGGCAATGTTTTCAAAGAGGTCTTGTCAGACAGATGTTTTCAGGGTTTAAATGAGTCAGAGAGTTGTTTACCTTTGGACCAAAGCCAATGTCTTCTGGAGCTGGTGAGGAGTGATTCAGATGGAGAGGGATCAGTAGAGCATCTGCCACAGAAGTCCCGACAAAACAAGGGTTGGAATTGTGATAGGGGTGGAGTCAGAAGCAAGGTTTTCTGCAAACTTGATCACCACAACTGGCTCCTCTTACCATGTAGTTAAACTTTCTATTTTCGACTCATAGGGCCACTCACAGACTTATCATCCGTTCTCACCAAAAGTCTAGAAACTGTCAATGCTGCTGTTTTCACAGCCTGCCACAGACAGAGTAACGTGGGGGAAAATTGCAGGTGTGTCTTCATTTTTGCTTGTGGAATGGTTAGAAAATGTTTGAGTTAGTAAGGAGAATATATCGTATCGTTCTATCACAACCTCCTTTTTGGTAGGTGGGGCTCTTTTCCTCTCCTTGATAGTTACCTTTGCATCTCCTGGAGTCTCCTATGGAAACAACAATCTCTGGGGTACTTTTGATCTTTTTTCAAATTTCCATGGCCCCTTGGCCAATGGCCTGTATATTTTCTGTCAAACCAAAGAAACCAGATTTCTTACTTTTCACTATGTTTTCTTCTCATCCAATTGGCATCTTTCAGTGGCTCATGGAAATTTTAAATAAAGGCATGCTATTGCCTTTCTAAGTTGAGAACTGAAGCTGCTGGGTTGGAGCAAAGCTTGAATTAATAGGGGACATGCAATTGCTGGCTTGACTCTTCCCAGGGGTCCTTAAGGTCTGAGACAGGTCACTTACTGGTTTTGAGGGTTAGGGTTAGATATAGTCCTGCTTGGAGACAAAGAAACTAAAGTATTACTACTGATTTTTCCAGCTGTAAGAGTCTCTGTACGATCTGTTCTGTTAACCTCCTTGAGCCAGGCCAAGGAACTGTGATATCTGGGCCTACTCAGAGCACAAAGGAAATAGAATAGTGAGCCTGAACACTGTAATAAGTGATGAAGCTTTTACCCATACTTTGTTAGCATTTAGGGTGGGGGTGAGATTAAAAGCCCTGTAACTTAGCAAATGGAATGATGTAGATGACTAATTTTCTCTGTGCTTAAGGCCCATAGTATCAGCCAACAAACAGACACTGCCATGCCAGGATCCCTTTCTTCATTCCAGGCACACCATCTTACGGGCACAATTGAATCAAACTGTCACAGAAGTCTTACAAGGAAAATGTAATTATTGTGGCCATTTTTCAGATAAGGAAACCAAGGCTTAGAAAAGTTAAGTATCAGGGCACCTGGGTAGCTCAGTCGGTTAAGCATCCAACTCTTGACTTCGGCTCAGGTCATGATCTCAGGGTTATGAGATGGAGCCCTATGTTGGGCTCCATGCTCAATGGGGCGTCTGCTTGAGATTCTGTCTCCCTCTCCCTCTACCCCTCCCCTCACTCACATGCACACATGTGCTCGCTCTCTCTCTCTCTCAATTACATAAATCAATCTTTTTTTAAAAAAAGAAAAGTTAAGTACCTTGGTCAAAGTTACATATTTAGATAGAGTGGGGACTAACTTTAACTGAAAGCCTGGCTTGGCAAACATCCCTCAGAGTGGCTTGCTGTTGTTAGAAAGAGCAGGGACCTAGAACTAGCTGATGAAGAATGAAACTGTTCTTTCATGCTACCTAAAGCTGGGTGTGTAAGCTACAGCTTTTGCCACTGGCAGCTAAGGCCCACCCTGATCTCAAGACTGTAACTCAAGCCACAATGACCTGCTTCAGTGTGTTTCTTAATTCAAATCAGGAATACTTTGTTTCGCTCCATAAAACAAGTCCATTAAATTATGAGCATAGTTGTTCCGCCTAAACAATCGGAAGTAATGCCTCTTTCACATTAAAACACATACTGTGTTTTGTGAAAAAAATTGGCCTCTTATAAGCTAAATCTATGAAATGATGTGATATTTTAATGAAAACCTTAGTAAGCACACAATTATTACGAATCCAGTGTTTATTCCAAGCTCAAAGTATGGCCCACACTCATTGAGGTTTTATGAATACTTCCAGCCAAGTGCTGTGAATCAAGGAGTGTTCCTGGCAAGGTCTAGGCTCAGTTACAGTTTTAGGCAACAGTAGAAAACATGGTTCCAAGCAAAAGGCAGGAGCAAAAGAGTGTTGCTGATCGCATATTTGGCAGGCAGTGGCAGGGCACTTTTAGAAACTTTGCTGAATGAGTTCCATGTTGCCCCAAGAGTTTCACAAGAGAAGTTTAGACAACTGAACGAAGGGGACCCACTTCATCAGTCCACTATGTGACTTCTAAGGATAGATAGGTGTTATGAAAGAGGCTCCTACCCGTGTTACTAGTTCCTATTTTTCTATTAAATGTTACTACTTAACAGAATAACCTTCCTGGTGCAGATTTAACCAACAAAAATAAATTTAATGAGATCTTAAATTATTAAGGTAGAAGAAACAGAAGATAGAAATTCTTAAAACAAAATGTGACTACACCTAAGAGTGAGGAGGCCAGAAACTGTATTTTAATTACAAATTTTAAAAAATCTCAAACTTGAAATTTTCTTCAAAGGCAATTGTTACTAAGTTTCTAATACTTCTTGTATTCTACAGTTCTTTAATCTTTCTTTTCACTTGTCCTTCCCAGAAGCAGTATTTAATTTACAAACATACTTTGTTTTAAATATTATTTGTAAACTGAAAGTTGGGAACTAAAAATACATACCCATAGAATGTGATAGATAGCAGGTAGAATCCCAGTCAATTGTTAAAACAGTAAAGTTTATCCTAATAATAATATGTAATTACTTCTATAGGAAAATTAGTTTCTCATTCTAATTCGAAATCAAATCTCCATCTAATTAACCAACTCCTCTGGACTGTTTGTTGTCCCAATCAAAAGTTACAGAACAATTCAAAAGGAAAACTATCAAGTGTTTATGTGGATGTAATAATAAGCTCAGTGAGATGCAAAGAGTGGCATGAAGACATTAGGCCATGGCTCATGGGGGAGATGGTTTGGAGAATGGTTAGCATTTGAACTGGTGAAGGGAAAATAGGAAAGCATTTCAGGCAAAATGAGCAAAAACATGAAAATAGAAATAATCATGGATAGGAAACTGGATGTGTTAATGGGGAAGCTCTGGTGAAATCAGACTTGTATTGAGTAGAAGACCATACTGGGGATGTTTCAGTGTTTGGACTACTTTGAATCAAGAATTTGGAATTTAAGAATGAAAGAAGGTGTTTAACACGTGTTTGTTGAATGAATGTCTTATTTATATTATATTTTAGTCCCTGTCTTTCTTTCCCTCTGGTTTATTTTATTTCATCTTCTGTTTTTTTTTTTCTTCCCAGCCCTCTTGAACCTTCCAGTCACTTCCCCCTTTCCCCAGCTTACATAAGACTTTTTTCTACTTTCCTACACAAGGGAATGGAAGAATCTTAGTTATTTTTAATTAGATCCAGTTATTTTTTGGGAATCTTGCTAATGAGGCTTATAATGAATCGTGTCTTCATTTTCTGGCCCTTCATTTCCCTACTGTGCATCTGGACCCTAGGAGAGAGAGTGTTCTTGACACCTTTGCAAACTGCTCACTCATCATGGCTCCCCTGCCCCCAGCAGGTCCCCAGCAGCCCAGAGCTTCATGGCTTCGCCCATATGGCAGGTTGTAGTTGAGCAAAGCTCAGACTAGAAATCAGAGGGATGAGCAATTCTGGCCATGACACTGGCAGTGGAGAATGTGCAGGAATTCGAACCATCTCCCCAGGCAATACCATTCCCCTCTCTGCTCCTATCCTTCTACCTCTGTCAGTCTTTCTGGCTCACTTTGCTTTATCACTGCCCCCAGATATTTCTTACTGCTCCTAGCTTCCCCCAGCCAATGGACTCTATTCATTTGAGGTTTCATAAGGTCATCTTGAAGAATGAATCTTGATTAGTTTTCAGATTACAGTACCTAATTCATGATTGATTTCTCAGGTGAAACAGTCAATCCCTTTTTATTCCACTCTTTTGTTTTTGTTTGTTTACTTGTTTTTTAGTTGTGGTCTTGATCACAGTAAAATATGATTTCATTATCTGTGGAATCTAAAAAAAAAACAAACCAAAAAACAGACTCTTAAATGCAGAGAACAAACTGGTGGTTGCTAGAGGGGAGGTAGGTGGCAGGACGAGTAAAATAGATAAAGAGGATTAAAAGGTACACATGTCCAGCTGTAAAATAAATAAGTCATCAAGATGAAAAGTACAGCATAGAGAATATAGTCAGTAATACTGCAATAACATTATATGGTGACAGATGGTGGCTACATTTACTGTGATGAGCATTGAGTAATGTATAGAATGTTGAATTGATATCTTATACACTTGAAACTAATATAATATTATATGTCAGTTATACTTCAATAATAAAAAAATCTGAAAAAAATGTTGATGGGGGTCTTTAAGTAAATAGAGATCACTTATGGGCATAGTAAACATACTTTCTGTATTCTCAGATTGGGACCCATAACTTCTAATATGTGAATGCAATGGGGACTATGAAACAAAACATTTGAAATTGGTATGGTTAAGCTAGATCTTGAATGTGTATGTGCTATATCAACATTCTCATCAAAATAATCTCCATGAACCCTATAACTGGATCTGAGTTTTCACTCTTAAGAGAATCATTTCTTTCCTTTAGGGCAGAGGTCAGTAAAAATGTAGGAACCTACATGGTTAAGGCTTCTTGCTCATTCAATCCCAAATGTGAATTAGTTTCAGATCTTTGAGCTGTTAGACTCTTGAGAGAACAAGCTCCACAGAGTACAGGAGGAAGAGGAGGGGCCACAAAGATTTCTTTGATTAGCCTTCAGCTGTTGCTTTCAACCTGGGGAGCTCTAAAAAATGCAAATTCTTGGGCCTCACTCTTGGAAATTCTGGTTTGACAGGTCTGGGCATCTGCTTTATAAACACCCCCAAGTGATTCTGATACCTAATTGAAGTTGTTGTAGTCACTAACTATGGCATAGTGCTTTCCGGTAGCAGAGAATCATTATGTTGACTGCTTGAAAATGGAGCCTAAGCCCCAGTGGATGGACAGGCCTGGGTGGGATTCTGCAACAGGGGGCTTGTTTTGAAGTGGGGCTTGGTGTTAAAATGGGAGCAGTCTTTATAGAGGGTTTCTGGCCAGTTTAGGCTAGACACTTGGGGGATAATTTCTGCCGCCATTAGGAAAAGGGGGGAGATTTCTTACCACTTCAGAGGCCTCCTTTGGGTGTGCCAAACTGAATGATATTTAGAGCAGCTGGGGGAGGAGGAGTTAGCAGCTGGCAGCTGGCCCTGAAATTAGCATCAGTATATCAATACTTACAAGCCAGCAGCTTCGGCGCCTTTTGTGACACCTCCTCTCTGGGACATTTCTACCCAGTGACTGTTGTGCCTGCTGTTTGTATAGCAGTCCTTTCATCAGGGCCTACTTTGAGACTTGTGATTGCCACATTTCTTCAGTATGAAAATAAATTTCCCCGGCATAGAAATACTTGGTGAGGGAAGGTAGTCTTGAGCAAAATGATTCGGTAACCTCCCTGGGGGATGGCCTTTTACACGGCCTTTCTCCTCTCACTTCCCCCAAAACATCCATATAAGAAAAATACAAGCTCAGCCCTACTTCTGGATCATTATAATTTGGAGAGTTTGCCCAGGCTGGGTGTAGACAGAGGAAAGAAATGATTTAGAGCAGATGTGCTAGTCTTATGTAACCTGAGCTTGAGGTACCAAAGGGAAATTTTTGAATCACTTAGGTCCTAAAACTGCACTTTTGAAGATCTTTTTTCTTGACAACCACCTTCCTTCTTCTGCCCATCTCATCCCCACCCCATTCCTCAGGAGAAAAGGCAATTGTAAACCTTGCCAAGAGAGAATTCCCGCATGGAGAGTTCATCAGGCCAAGGTGTGGTTCTGCCTTCTGCCCCAGGTACAGGGTGGGAGGTGTTAGTGTGGCCAGCAGAGTGGCCCCCAGAGATGTCAAACCTCTGCCATTCTCCTGCCTCTGTCCAAAGAACTGCTGTCCTTCCGTTTGTGCTCTTTTATAAACAAGTTCCACTGAGGGCCCAAGGGAGATATTCCAATCCCTTGGAGTCCAAACCCTGGGGCCGTGGTATGTTTGCTCTTGTCTCCCACCATCTATCGTAGGTCTTGGCACCTAGTGGGTGATTTAAAATGTTTGTTGTATAAATGGTAATGACCATTCCACATTCTGGTTCTAGTCGAATTCAGGCTGATTGTTTTTCCATTTCACAGCTAGCAAGTTTTCCTCCTCATTTCAGCAATAATCTTCATGCCCTGCCCGCTCCCCTCAAAGACCAGGTTTGGGCTTGTGGAGATGGAGTATAATTATTTTCATATGGCCTTGATGGAGGATTGCCCCCTGTCACTGTGAAGACATGTGGATACAAGTCTGACTTCTCATTTCACCTGTTTTTTCTTAGCAGCTCCTCGCCCACCATTGACAAGCTGAGACTTGTAAATGCTCCTTAAATAAGCCAAAACGGTAACACCAACACAAACAGCCTTAGCTCCAGTCCCAGCCACCAGCCAAACTTCTTGGACCAAGGTCAGGTGCAAGTACATATCCTTTATCTGTAGAATGGGAATAAAAATACCACTTCATTTGTGGTGAGGAGATAAATGTATTTAACAACTAAAATAGTGTCCCAGCTGAGTGTGGGCTCAGGATCCAACTGCCTGGGTGTGGATATGGGCTTTATCACTTCCTGGCTGCGTGACCTTGAGCAAGTGACTTAATCTCTCAGTGCCTCTGTTTCCCCCATGCTAAAATCAGGTTCATGATAGTACCCACCTTGTAGGATTGTCGTGTGAAATAAAATGAAATTACTTGTACAGTGTGAGAGCAGTGCCTGGCACATGGTGAGGCCCGGGATATGTTAGCTTTGAATTGAGAGTAGACGCTCATTGGATGATAGCACTCAACGATCACTATCATTTGGCCAAATTGGAATTTTATCTATGATTTTTCTCACCTTCCTGCTCAAGCAACAGAGAACTACTACTACCATTCTGACTTTGGCATTTAGAATCTACTTAAAGTCTACAGTGAACAAAAACAATGGAACATTTCATTACTTTTTCCCCTTTAGAAGCAGAAAAAATGGAGTGTCTTTAAGTTGAAATGGTACAGAGGAACTGTCAACAGACTGGAGAATTAGTGTTTTGATCTGAGTTAGAAAGAATATGTGTATTTTCTCTCTGAAAAGATAGATAATAAATAATAATAATTCGTGGCTACCATCTTCCTGTTTCACTCTTTTCCTTTTTTTGTTGGAGAAAAATACGTCATGTACACAAAAGACGGTATAACATATATAAATAGTTTAAAGCAGGGGTTTGCAAACTACAGCCTTTATGAACCAAAATTTGTGAACCAAATTTTGCCTATGGCCTCTTTTTGTAGGGTCCATGAGCTAATGAAGGTTTTTCATTTTTAAAGGATTGTGAAAAAACAACAATAACAACAACAATAAAGAAGATATGAGAAAGATCAAATGTGCCCCTAAAACATTTACTGTCTTGCCCTTTACAGAAAATGTTTGCCCACCCCTGGTTTAAAGAATAATAAATCAGCCCTCCTTTCACCTCTACCTATTTTATAGAACAGTACATCACTAATATCTTTGAAACTTGTGCATACCCCTCCCTGGCCACATCCAGTGTCCTCCCCCAGAGCTAACCACTGTTCTGAATTTTATGTTATTCATTCCTTTGCTTGAAATTTTTTTAATCATATACATATATATAAGATATAAGATATTGTATATTTTGTCTTTTTCTTGACCTCTGTATAAATGGAATAATACTCTATATTTTCTTCCATCATATGTCTTATCTCTCAGTATTATCTTTTTTTTCTCATTATTAAGATTTGAGAGCCATCCAGGTGCATATATGCAGGTGTAGTTCATTAATTTTCATTGCTGTAGCATCTTTGTGTGGGCATATACCATGTTTATTTATCTGTTCTACTCTAGATGGACATTTGAATTTTCTGGGATTTTTTCCCTGTTATGAACACTTGCTATCAGCAGTCTTATTCCTATTTCCTGGTGCATATGTGCTAGAGATTCTGTAGAAGTGTAATCATTGGATCATTGGTATATGTGTTTTTAACTTTACAAAATAGCAGTCAGTGTTACAGTTTTCACAGATGGGCTGGAACTGACCTCTTGTTGCACAAAACATGGTGGAAGAAACAGATACATTCCTTTCATCTAAGTCAAGGCAACATTGCAGCTTTTGTGATTTGATTAGCCCCAAAGGGAAGGATGAGAATGCTCTTGCCATCATAGATTTTAGATCACATTTTTCTTAAAGCCTAAATCAGAATCTCAGTGGTCAGTTTTCTGTTCTTTGCTCTTCCTTTTCCCAATGAATAAGAACAAAGCTGGTGCCACATACTCATATCATTCACCAGCCAGACATTTGCAATGAAAATTCCACTTTCTATAGTGTGAGGATTCTCAGGGCAAGAGCCAAAGACACACAAAGACACATGGAGATGACTCATGGTAGAGCTTTATGACCTAGCATACACATTCTGCCCACCCCTTCATTTATGTCATGGATTCCCTCATCCTTAAGGGAAATACATTTCTTGGAGAAATTTCAGAAATAACTCATGAGGTCAAGTCAAAACTGATTTCCATGGGCACATTAAGTACTTAATGCCTGGGATTTTAGATTCCAAACCACTTGGAATCATTCCTTAGATACACTATTCTTTCTTCAGTCTTCAGTCTCTTTCACTGATTAGATTAATCTGCCCCATCTTTCTCTCCTCAGCCTGTTCTTTTCTAGGTACCCGTTTTCATACTCTTATACCCTTTGAGAAGTCTCAATATATGTTCCTCACCTTTATTGCATCTCATCTTAACCAGCTTCTGTTGCATTAAAAATCAGTACTTTCAGGTTTTTACATGCATCTCTTTCTCTGAATGTTGCCCAAAGTGCCTAAGGTTAGAGTTTTATGTGAATAAAATGTGTGAATATTACCCAAAGGGATGGGACATGGGCTATGTATGGGAACACTCATCCTTTGTTTCCTTGCCTTTTCTACCTTCAAGAACTTTGAGTTAGTGGTTTACCAGCCTGGTTTCACTTTCTGCTATCCTGTTATTAATTGAAACCTGGACTGGAAAAGTTCTGATCACATGGAAAAGCTACAGCTGCTACTATGACACATATACACATATTATTGACTTAAAATAGCAAAATAAGAAATGCTTTAAGCTTTAGAATCTCATGTAGAATGCCATTTAGTATCTATAAATATATTTATGGTTTTAAAAAAAATAAGAGAATGAAAAGGGAGAGAATCTGAGCTTTAGGAAAACACACTACCCACTTGATTGTAAGGACTCTTTCATGGTGAGGCTCTAAATCCTGATAGCTATACTCTCCTAGATGATTTAGTAACCCTTTAGTCTGAGAAATGGATTTTCAGTTGGGGTGACCTCTAATGGTGACCATATGACATGGAGTCAGGGAGGAGCTGCAGATGTCTCTTGTGGAGGTGGTGATGCCAACAAAGTGTGAAAACGTGTCTACCTTTTCCGTAAATCAAAGCTAACAGTTCATTCGAAAAGATTCGGCAAGTATTAAGAGCTTTAAACTTAATTTTATTTTAACCTCAGTAGAAATAGGAGCTTTGGTTCTACTTAGCCTGAGGGAAAACATCTTACAAGCTTTTCCCAGGACCTAAAAGAAATATGTCTTATTTCGAACACAAGCAAAATGTGTAAAGGGGTATTGTCATATTTTTCTACCTTGAACCAGAAGTGTTTTCAACACAACCTCTTGGATTTCTTCTTGCTCCAATTCTATGATTCAGTGTAGAATTGAGTCGTTCTTATGACATATGGAGTCAGAATCTTGAGAGGCTCTTTTTTCCTCCTTCTGGCTTCACCAGTTTATCATGATTATTGGCAGCCCCTCTTTAGACTTTTAGGGATGGTAGAAATAAAACACAACACTACAAAATGTTCTCTACAGGCCTCATTGTTCTCTATAGGTTACCACTGGCCTGATATGGGAGAAAGGTGATTTAATTCAGAGCCAGCCACCTTTAAGATTGGTGGAAGAAAATCTCATTGTATAATGTGTTTCAAAGGGGAGTCCCGTGGGGGGGGATGCTGGAATCAGGAAGGCTTGAGGTCCCAGACATTGTGCTCATCTCACACGGATGCTCCAGCAAATGGGCTATTGCTTTTAAGTCTCCTCTGGCAGTCTATTCAGGCTGCCTTCATCTTCTTCCCTCACCCCTCCTCTCAAAGGCTATGAATGATTTATTTGTGTTTGCTTTTTAAGTGAAGTCCTGTTATGCTTAACTATTTTACATACTATATATACCTGAATATATGAATAAAAGACAAGAGCCAAAAAAGGGGATTTGGTCAGTTTGAATTTCTTTATATACTTTCATGAATGTTAGATGAGCCAGTTGTTAACTGATATTTACTTTAATAATACAACTACTTATCTATATTTAAGATAATATGTCTAATAAAATAGAAACATTACTTTTTCCATTCCCAGCTTCCCAAAGTAATTTTATTTACTCTTTACATTTTTTTAAAAAGATTTTATTCATTTATTCGACAGGATAGAGACAGCCAGAGAGAGAGGGAACACAAGCAGGGGGAGTGGGAGAGGAAGAAGCAGGCTCATAGCGGAGGAGCCTGATGTGGGGCTCGATCCCAGATCGCCGGGATCACGCCCTGAGCCGAAGGCAGACGCTTAACCGCTGTGCCACCCAGGTGCCCCTACTCTTTACATTTTTTTGGTGATTTCTGCATCAGTGACCTAACATAGATTTCCAGACCTCATAATTCTCACTTAAGTTATTTAAAAAATAGCATTTTTGAGTACCTGTTTAATGTGATCACTAGAACCACTGTGCCACACAATAAGAACTTATTTGGCTAACATTAGGTAGTTGGATTTTTTTTTTTCAATTTAAAATACTTATTTAGGGGTGCCTGGGTGGCTCAGTTGGTTATTTAAGTGTCTGCTTTTGGCTCAGGTCATGGTCCCAGGGCCCTGGGATCAAGCCCCACATTGGGCTTTCTGCTCAGCAGGAGTCTGCTTCTCCCTCTCCCTGCTGCTCCCCCTGCTTGTACTCTTTCTCTCTCTGTCAAATAAATAAATAAAATATTTAAAAATATATATATTTATTAATGTATTTTAAAATAACTATAAAAAATCTGGCACATGTTAACATAAGTTACATATTTTTACAGTCACTGTATTTTCCAAAACAGAGAAATCTATGAGAATGGTATTTTTACATTTTTACAAATCTCTAATGTTTAGCTTCTCATATCTGCTTGTGCATTCAATCTTTTATGATAACTTGTTTTGATTGAAATTTCTAAAAGCCTTCCCAGGGCACCTGGCTGGCTCAGTTAGTAGGGCATTTGATTCTTGATCTCAGGGTCATGAGTCCGAGCCCCACATTGGGCATGGAGCCTACTTAAAATAGTGAAAAAAAAAAAAAAAAAGAAAGCTAAAATTAACAAGTCAGGAAACAACAAATGTTAGCGAGGATGCAGAGAAAGGGGAACCCTCTTACACTGCTGGTGGGAATGCAAGCTGGTACAGTCACTCTGGAAAACAGTATGAAGGTTCCTCAAAAAGTTAAAAATAGAGCTACCCTATGACCCAGCAATCGCACCACTAGGTATTTACCCCAAAGATACAGATGTAGTGATCCAAAGGGGTATCTGTACTCCAGTGTTTATAGCAGCAATGCCCACAATAGCCAAACTATGGAAAGAGCCCAGATGTCCATCCACAGATGAATGGATAAAGAAGATGTGGTATATATGTACCATGGAAATTTACTCAGCCATAAAAAATGAAATCTTGCCATTTGCAGTGACATGTGTGGTAGAGGGTATAATGCGAAGTGAAAGAAGTCAATCAGAGAAAGATATTTATCATATGATCTCCCTTACATGTGGAATGTAAGAAACAAAACAGAGGAGCATAGGGGAAGAGAGGGGAAAAATAAAACAAGACAAAATCAGAGAAGGAGACAAACCATAAGAGACTCTTAATCATAGGAAACAAACTGAGGGTTGCTGGAGGGGTGGGGATGGGGAAATGGGGTAATTGGGTGATGGGCATTAAGGAAAGTACTGGGTGTTGTATGCAACTGATGAATCACTGAACTCTACCTCTGAAACTAATAATACACTATATATTAATTTGAATTTAAATAAAAAAGGAAGGAAGGAAGGAAAGAGAAAGGAAGGAAGGAACGAAGGAAGGAAGGGAGGAAGGAAGGAAGAAACCCTGCCCTCACACAGACAAGTGGTTGAAAAAGGGAAAGGGAACTCTTAGGGGTCGTCGGACCACACTTTGAGAATCATTTGCTTGCAACCTTGGCACTGTAGATAGTTGGATTTTTATTGTCATGTAGGTATGTATTTGTGATCTCTAAAATGTAACCGCCTGCTGTATTACTTTTAAAAGCTTATAGGCTTATTTTCAACTACATTCAGTAGTTGCAAATATAACTCTTCACCTGTGAGAACAAATGACTAAATTTGGGTTAAATTTCTTTTGTCTCCTTTTTTAAACCAGTTCCACACTAACATCTCTCTGTAAGTACCCCAAACAAGCATGGATTGAGGTTGTTTTAAGGCTTTTGTGCCTTACTCCCAAAAGACATTTAATTCAAAATAAAATAATTGAGAAAACACCTTGTTATGTATGAGATTTTGTAGGAATCTAATGTTCAACTCCTTTTGTAAGGGACATCCCTGGGAAGTGAAAGACAATGTTTGCTTTATAATAGGGCATTTGCAGTGTAGCAGTGAGTTTCTTAACAAGAGAAAGCACTACAGAAATTCTGTTTTCCTATTTAAAGTGTCCATTTAATTTGCTTAATATGTTGAAGTACCTGTTAATCCAGCCCCTTCTTTTATTTTCCACTTACAGATAAGGTTGATGAACCACAGGGATGAAACCTGGAGAAGGCCCCTGTGCTTACTTGCTGTTGTTCTCTTAAGGATTAAAAATGCCTTTAGAAAAGAGACAGGGAGGAGGATGTTTGCTCTGTAAACCCTTTTGAACCTAGCACTTTGGACAGAGAAAGAGATTGAATCATGTTAAAACAGTTTTAATTGAAAATATCATGAATAACTGGCATGAGCCAGTTTTCTAGACAATGTTTGGAGTGACCTCGGGTCATTTCTTGATTTGGTCCTCGCCGTCATTGTCATCAACATTTTAATCATTACTATCATTCGCTGATCGCTTAGAGTGCCAAGGACTGCACATGTTGATTGACACAAATCCTTTCTCCTGGCTTGCATAGTTGCTTGCCTGTGGTGGGAAGGTTTAGACTGGAAAGGAGTGTGTATGTTATAAAGTCTTGCACACCTCAGTAGCTTGTTTCCCGCACTGTGCTGATTTTTGCAATGTTAAAACCCCTAAGGTTGTGAAGGGAACTGGCCTTACGCAAAATAACAAAGTAGGACAGAAAGTCTTCGGGTGCATTTTACTCTCCTGCAAACCCAGCTCCGTGTTCATCCCTCCCTGTCCTCTAACTCTTGCTTTCTTCTGGGATTCTGTCCCATCTTAATACCAAGCTGAGGCAAGCGCTTTGTCATGAAAAGGGTCTAAGCTTAAATTTTGAAGATTTGGCCTTGAAACCTGGGTTTCCCGATTAAGAACTGTGTTTTCTTGGGCAAATCACTGAAGTTTTCTGAGCTTCCGTTTTCTTACCTATGTAAATTGGTCATGTGTGAACTAAGAGATAATGTATATTGCTGAGGCTAAGGTGTGATTATGGTCCCAGGTATCATCTGCATTTTATTTTATTTTTTTTTAAAGATTTTATTTATTTATTTGACAGAGATAGAGACAGCCAGCGAGAGAGAGAACACAAGCAGGGGGAGTGGGAGAGGAAGAGGCAGGCTCACAGCAGAAGAGCACGACGTGGGGCTCGATCCCATAACGCCGGGATCACACCCTGAGCCGAAGGCAGACGCTTAACCGCTTTGCCACCCAGGCGCCCCTCATCTGCATTTTAATGTGGCATTTGTATGAAGGAGTATCTGCCAGTGAGTATCTGAGCTATCGATGCCTTATGAGGGAGACAGGTGTGCATTTGGAGTTTAGGGCCAGGTGCAAAAATGCCAGCACCCCTGGAATAAATTACAGTTTGGGAGGAGTGTTTGTTACCTGTCCACATTTGCCCTGTTTTCTTAATTCTCCAGTTTGAACCACAGATTTTTTTAAAAGATTAATTAATTTATTTTAGAGAGAGCCAGCAAGCGGTGTCGGGGTTAGGGGCAGAGCAAGAGAGAGAGCATCTCAAGGAGACTCCCCGCTAGGCCCGGAGCCCACAGCAGGGCTCAATCTCATGACCATAAGATAATGACCTGAGCTGAAATCCAGAGTCAGATGCTTAACCGACTGAGCCACCTGGGTGCCCTTGAACCATAGATTCTTAAAGCATAGACATGAGACGTCTTCTAGGCCCAGATGAGGTAGCTGAAGCCCAGGGAAGTGAACAGTCTTACTCAAGATTATGTCACTTAGTAGGCATCTGAGCTGGGGTGAGAGCCAGATGTCGCCTCTCTCAGTAGTGGAATTGACAAAATACCAGGTTTGCAAGTATCCATGTTTAGTCTGAAAGAGCCTTGTTAAATTTCATTTCCTCCTAAGAATTCCTCATGGAAGCTTTTAAATATCTAATGCTTTTTTTGTGTGACTTCTCCAGGTGAAATGATTTCACCAGTGCTTTAAAAAGGCAGTCCTCTGGCCTGGACCCTCTTCACCCCAGGCTGGTTAGGGCTGTGCCAGGATGGAAGACTGCAGCTCTCACACCGCAGAGGCCCTGAGGTCCTTGAAGATATTTGGGGAAGTACAGGGAGCCCTCTGATTGAACTCAGTCGGTGTCTCAAGTGGTACACTGATGTTCGTATGAAGACTCTTGTCTGAGATTCTTAACATTTTTATGATGAAATGTTTCAAGCATGCAGTAAAATGTTAAAACACACTAAGAAACACTGTTACTCACTGTAGCTCCTCAAATCTTTATTTTATTTTTTTGCCGTATCTGTTTCACATCACCTTTAAGAGAAATGGAACAGGTACAGTGGAAACGCCCTGAGGATTCCTTCCTCTTTCTTCTTCCCCCTTCCTCCCCACTGCCCCAGAAAACACTACTCTGAAGTTGGCATTCATCATTTTTTGCATATTTTATACTTTACGTAGTGTATCCATAAATATATGTACTTATCTGTAAGTAGTATACAGTCAAGTTTTGCATGTTTTTAAACTTTGTATACATAGCATTATACTATATGATTCCCATACTTTGCTTATTTTGTTCAACATCATGTTTTGGGGATTTATCCATGTTGAAATATGTAGTCCATAATATTTTAACTGCTATAATTTACATTGTATGAATATGCCGCTACTTATCTATCCATTATTTTGCTGCTTGCCTCTCTCACTGTCTTCGTGCTGTACTTTAATCTTTTCTAAATCATTATTTCATTTTGTGACTCCTTAAGAGTTGATAGTAAGGCACTGCTTTCTATCATCACAGGAAAATTCAGGTAATGTCACAGAAGCCAAAGGTGAGCGTGTAGGGTTTTGAGTGGTGATAATGTGGAATTCTATTCTGGATTTTGTGAGGGCCACCTCTAAGCTTTGTGGGGGAAAAGAAATTGTTTTTGTAATGCCAAGTTTCCTTTTTTCCTAAAGCATATTTAAAGTAGACCTCTGAGTGACTTTAAGGTTGTATTTTTAAGGAGCCTTTTTTTTTTTCCTTAAACAAACCATTTCTCTCCTTTGTTCTTGCTTCTTCTTTCCACTTGTGAAGGAGGCCCAGTTGGACCTGAATTGTTGCCCAGGAACTTTGGGCTGATTCATCCTCTATTTCTCACATATTTTTGAAAAATTAATAAAAAGGAGTGGCGGGGGGGAAGCCTGTAGGAATTTAGTTTGGTTGTTTCAGGGAGGAATGTCAGGAAAGATGGTTTCCCCTACCAATGGCTCCCACCAAAGAACCTTCCACCTCTCCCTAACCCCGGTGTCTCAGTCTGTGTGCCCTTCCCTGAGCAGACAGGCTTATTCCATAAGGCTTTCTTTTCCTGAGGTCCCCTTCTGTCTGTCCTTGCTCTCTCCTCCTGGGTGCATAGACCCCACTGAAGTTATCCCATCTGGTTATGAGACTTCCGAGACCTCAGTTTAACTATATTTAGTAAGGCTGGGATCGTGTGTCCCAGTGCTGTTCCGGGAGAGCTATTTCCAGGAAGGCAGAGGGCCAGTGGGGGGTAAAGCAGACAGCACAGCTGCAGGGGAAGGTTGTAAAAAAGATTAAACCCTCCCTACAGCTGAGTGTATTTTACCAATGTAAATGTTGATCTCCTTTTTTTTAAACCCTCAAGGGACCCTGAGGAGAGGGATGTGTCTCTGGAACCTTAACTAGAAAAAAAAAAAAAAGGCATTATGGCTGGGAATGCTGCTGACCCAAGGCAAGAAGCTTCAGGAGCTGGGAGAGGGTCACAGAAAGGTCAAGGGGAAGGAAGGTGGGGGGGGCGGGCGGTGAGGGGCCTCAAATGGAATATTTCAGGCGCTGTAAGCTTTTAAATAAATATTCTCACCCCTGCCCTTGGCTTATCAAGTCCTTCTAACCTTTTGAAGTTAACTAATCTTGCCATCCTTAAACTCACTGTGGTGTAGTTGATAGAGACTGGATCTGGTTTGAACTGTCCTGTTGTCCCAGAAAAGGAGGCAAATGAATGCTGGGAGGTTTGTTATCAGGAGGGCAGTTATATGTGGGGGCCCTGGGGTCTGCTCAGAAAGTCAAAGTAAGGTAAGTGCCCTCCTGACCCAGTCACATCATCTCACTCTGTTCTTCCAGCCTGGTGTTTAAGCACGGGGATGTTTAGGTGGCCCCCGGCCAGGGTCTTATGCCTCCTTTTAACTTCGGAGTTTCTCTTTCTGGTATAAGCTAATGATTTATTTCTGATACCTCATCCAAGATGTTCCTCACTGAATTGCAGGATTATCAAACCAAAGCAGCAAGATCCAGGTATGTTGAGTTCGTGGGATAGAAAATGGTTTTAGGGGCGCCTGGGTGGCACAGCGGTTAAGCGTCTGCCTTCGGCTCAGGGCGTGATCCCAGTGTTATGGGATCGAGCCCCACATCAGGCTCCTCCGCTATGAGCCTGCTTCTTCCTCTCCCACTCCCCCTGCTTGTGTTCCCTCTCTCGCTGGCTGTCTCTATCCTGTTGAATAAATAAATAAAATCTTAAAAAAAAAAAAAGAAAAAAAAAAAGAAAATGGTTTTAAGGGGTGCCTGGGTGGCTCAGTCCTTAAGCGTCTGCCTTCGGCTCAGGGCATGATCCCAGCCTTCTGGAATCGAGCCCCACGTCAGGCTCCTCCGCTGGGAGCCTGCTTCTTCCTCTCCCACTCCCCCTGCTTGTGTTCCCTCTCTCGCTGGCTGTCTCTCTCTCTCTCTCTCTCTCTCTCAAATGAATAAATAAAATCTTTAAAAAAAAATGGTTTTAAGAGTGAAAATATTTGAGAATCATTATTTTTTAGTATTTCCTGCTGGCCACATGGACGCTATATTCTATTTCAGGATACAGTAAATGATATTTAGGAAGGGCTGACATTTTCTGAACACTCTCCATATTTCCCACACTTTGCTAAACCCTCTATATGTATTCTCATTTCATCTTTCCAACAACCTTATGAATAAGTCTTATTTTATAGATAAAAAAGACTGAGGCTTAGAGGGATCCAGTTGTTTCTCCAAGGTCACCGAGCTCTTACGTGGAAAAGCCAAGGCTTGAACCCAGCCCTGGCAGGCTCTGGAGCACGTTTCTACTGCTATGCTGCCATGGCATAGGCTATACATCTGGATGCAGAACTCAGCACATGAGATTATATTTCAGTTTGGTGGCATGAGGATGCCCAGTTGATTTTGAAATTGCCTTTCTATACAAAATCCACAGGGCTTTGTTCCTAGTATTAAAATTAGGAGGAATCTTTAGGTGTTCTAGGAATTTCCTTTTTTTTTTCCTAGTTAAGCTGATCATTTAAATCATTCACTCATTCATTCAGTATTTATTAGGTGTCCAGCATGTGCCAAATGCTAAATACTGGGGAGACAATGGTAAGAAGCAACAGTAGTCATGGACAATGGGCCTGTGAAGCTGGCGTCTAGTGTAATCAAACAATCACACAATTATGAAATTTCCCTTAGGCTAAGTGCTATGCAGTAGAGGGGTACAAGTGGAAGCATTCATGATATGGGGATATGACCAGTCAGTGAGGTTGGGGAAGGCTTTCTGGGACTTGATGTAGGAGCAATGTACGCATGGGTGATTCCATGACTATTTTAGGGTGCTGTCTTTGGCTGTTCAGCAGAGGAGCTCCCTTTGGGAAATTCCTTGGATTAGGGCTTTTACTTGACATCTGCCTCATTGGCCTGAAAAAAGAAGATGTTCAAGGTTTTGAGAAGTCCAGGCTTACTCAGAGAGGACAGCCAAGCATTTCATACACTCAAACACAAGTTAGCATAGAATGCCCAGAAAGCAGGATGCTCCTACTTGTCCAGCCTAAAAATGGACTTGAATATCTCTTATCTGTTGGAGTGTGGTTATAATAGAGACCGGTACAGTTTATCTTGCCTGTATCAGTACAGGAAGCCAATCTCTAGAATAATCTAACATTTATTTAGGCTTCAGGAAGACGTATCCCATGAAATTTCTTCCATACACGACAAAGATCATAGAATCGTGGAATGTTGAGGTGGAAGAATGTTAATGAATCTTAATGGAGAAAGACCGTGTTCGGTTCTAGCTTCCTATTTGGCCTATGAGAGAAATGAAGCCCAGTGGTTAGATTTACTTGGCTAGGCTTATACATTCATGCGCTGTTCTAGCTGCTGTGGCCAGTTTGGTGATCTAACCAGACAGAACTCCTGCCCTCCCTGAGGTACATTCTAGTGGGTCTCCAGCATTTCCCAGTCCTAGCCCTGTTCTCTCTTATACCATACTCACTTTCCAGATCTCATTCCTCATTGGAAATGAGTTCTCCATGAGGCAAGAAGGCATTATTTTGATCAATGACTCTTCTGAAATTTGATGCTAGAGTTGTAACGAGCAAGGCAAATGCCTGGGAGAACCTTCTATAATAAAACAATGCTGACATTTCCCTTCACTAACATACAGTTGTTCTCTTGAAAAATTGAACATAAGCACCCCATGGCAAGGCCATACTCTTTTTGACTCATTGACTCATGGCATTGACTGAGGTGGGCTTTAGCTGTGGGCTATTGAGAAAATATTGCTTTTTTAATTTATGCTTTTTAAAAATTGCATCAGCAACAAAATATTGATTTTTTTAATGGCTGTTTTGTTTACAGTTCTTAAAGTAAGAGTAAGCTCTCCACTGGAGGTCAAAAAATTATCTATTTCTCCTTGAACTCATCTAGGCCTAATATCTTCTCTTCAAAAGATTTTTTCCATTTTATTATTTCTGTGTAAGTGAGGAATTAAGTACTAACAGTCCCCACCCCCATAAATGTCCATCTCCAACAAGTAGTATCTAGTTGCTGAGTGATTGTCACCAGTTTTAAATTAATGGATGACTTTCCTAGTGAGGCCCCATACGTTTTCATAGCTTATGACCTTTTTGTGTTGAACTAGTTTCTTGGATATCTCAGTTCAATGTAATATAAGCTTAATAATATAAGTAATGACTTACGTAGTGCTTGCTATGAGTTAAGAACAGTTCCAACTGCTTTAATAGAACTTGTTTTATTTTTTATTGTATTTTATTTTTGTTGTTTCAAATTTTTATTTCAATTCTAGTTAACATATAGTGTAATATTGGTTTCAGGAATAGAATTTAGAGACTCATCATTTACATGTAACAAGTGCCCTCCTTAATCCCCATCACCCATTTCACCCATTAGAACTCATTTTAATTCTCACAATAATCTTTGGAAGGCTGTGTTATTATTTTTTCCACAACGCAGACGAGGAGGCTGTAGTAGATAAGGACCAAGGTGTTGAAACATCATCTTTAGTTCTACCGTACCTCTATAATTCCTCGCTTCATTCCCAAATCTTCACTAACTATGCTGAACCCATCTCCAAGTCAGTTGTTTGTTGTGCAAACTCACTTTGATTTTTCCCATCTGTCAAAGTCAGAACTGATAATGACTTTGGCTACCAACTGGTTCCACTGCCCTCCCTCTGTGACTCTTCACCAAACTTTCCAGAGAAATCAAAAGCTTCAGGTAAAAGCCCCAGCACACTCTTCAGCCTGCTTCAGTTGCCTTTTATCTAAATCTCTCTAATGATATGCTCTTAATGAGCTGATCTTTGCCGTTGAAATTCTGATTTTGTTTTGCTTTATATTGTTGTGTTGGCTCTAAGGGAGGTCAATTAACACATGAAAATACCCCTTACCCCCTTCAGGGTTGCACACTGTGCCACATTTATCTAGTTAGGATGCTGGCTTTTTGCAAGGAGTGATTGATGCATGGGATTCAGAGGTCAAAAGTGTTACATCTTGCTGCTCAAAGTGCGGTCTGTGCACCAGCAGCGTCGGCATTATCTGGATGCTTGTTAGAAATGCTAACTCCCAGGCCCTGCCCCTGACCTACCATAATCTGCATCTAACAGGTTTCCCATTAAAGCTTGAGAAGTACTGTTGTACTTCACAGTCCAGAGAATGGGATTGGTTGGATTAATTTTAGGATTTTACCCTTCTCCACTTCTGTTTCTCTCGTCTCTCCATCCCCAGGTATCCAGGACAGATCTTCACCATGGTAATGTCTTTCATATTAATACTTTTCTGTAAGTCTTAAAAATGAAAACGGATGTTCCCTTTTGGGTTTTACACCTGTTCTTGTTTCATGAAATGTAAGGTCTCTAGGCAGCTTTACCGTTTTTGAAATTTTTGAAATGCTCTCTGTATTTCACATGGGACTCTATTTCTCTGAGGTTTTTAAGAAATGCTATCCTTGTTTTCCCATGCTTCATATTGGTTGAAAAGAATTGTTTTCTTTTCATAAGCCGAGTATGATACAGCTGCTTTTGATGTGAGATTAGAACCAACATCTCTGAGCCAAATTATTTTGCTTTGAAGTCCTGTAACTGCAGCTTGATTTTGACTAGACGTATTCCTTATCTAAACAAACCAACAGTTAATACTTCGTCGGGAGCGCTCTACTGTTGTGTGTCTGGAGCAGCACTTTACTGATCAAACCAGTTGTTTATTTTTCAAGTGGAAAAGAATATATTACATCGTTAGCCATATTTTAAAGTTCTCAGGATTTAAATGAGAGCCCTCAGGTTTCAGTTTTAAATTTAGTTTTAATCACAAAAAGAAAACTGTGGTACTTAAGCTGAATGGACCCAGCAAAGGCCCACAGCCAGTTGGCACAGTCCTGGGTTCTGGAGCAATCTAGGACTTAGTAAGAAAACTAGCTGAGGATAAGATTTTTGAAGAAAATCCAAAGTGCCATTTGGAATGCAGGCATTTATTGGGCACCTACTGTGTACATAGTGCTACAGATTGCTACAGCTGTGGAGAACTTATGTCCTAGATTTTCTGGAGCAGTCTTGATTTCATTTTTCACGGCCAGACCATGTGTCTCAATTTTTGATCCAGCAAATATGTTCACAACAGGGGAAGCAAGGAGCAGAAGGTAAAAGAGCTGACTCTCAGTAAGGAGTCATGATGCCTGTGCTTGCTGCTTCACATGAGCCCCCTGCTCCACCTGGTAAGTGTAGGAAATGGTTCAGAGGGCACACCAGGCTGGAAAAATCTGTGCACATGGAAAGATTTTTGGAGAACTCTGCTTCCCTGGTATCCGCTGTACCCTATCTTACCCCAGAGGACTTGAGTTATCTCAAAGCCCAATTACAGGCCAAATTAAACCAGTTGCATTGGACCTTGGAGACTTTTGCAAACAATTTGGGCAGGTAATGAAACGGGCATTGGGCAATAAAGTACACACAATAAAATATTTTTGTTACTTTATGTACAGGACTAACAGTTCAAACTTGCCTGGTTTTACAGCCAGTTTGGATTAGCTAAAACAAGTTTAAGGGAGTTTTTAAATTTAAATTTAAAGACAATTAGATCTTTTAAAACAGTGTCCTTTCAACTTTCTTCCCCATCTGTACCCTCCTAATACTCCTCATCTTCTCCTCATCTCTTGAAAAACAGAAACAAACCTATAATTGGTTATAAATAGCAATAATGCTCCATTTGAATTTATTTTTGTGTTCATTTCTCCTCTAGAGTCTTTGGTGGAGGTGCTAGTGTGGGGGACAATGAGGGGATTTATTTGCTGGTTTTAGAGCAAGAATCTGAGAGTAAGGAGGTTAACTGCCGGACCCTTAGTCTGTGCTTTTCTATAAATTGTGCACTTAAAGGGCAGACCGCAGAACAGGAATGTGCCCGGCCCTCTCTCTGCTGGCTTACAGTGTCCAAAACAAAAGGTTAGGAACTTCCAGTTAGACACAAAGTATCCTCACTTCCATTTTAAGTGGTGATAGTTCTTTTCTTTGCAAAGTTATTTGCCATTTATCTTTCTTCCCAGAGTTGGAGGTCCACGGCAGCATCCTTCTTGGCAGGAAATACCAACTCCGTCAGAGCGTGTTGGAGGAAAGGGAGTGTGCTCGAGAACCGCCCTCCGAGGCTGGGTTGGCGCCTCACTGTTTTCTTGCTCCGTGTTTTCTGGTAAGTCACTTAAACCCCAGCTTGCTCACTGTAAAATGTGCACAACTATAGAGATTTCACAGCCTCCTTGTGTAAGATGAGAGAACGTACATCAGTGTACCTAGCAGCGAGAAGAAAGTCCTCAAAGGTTATTTTTCTCCCTGATGACTTCATTTAGGGTTGCTTGTATGCGTGCGGCTGGCATGACACCCTCCTCCACACCCAGAGCGTGGCATATCCTGGGAAATGCCTCTGCATGGAAAAGCCTGCACATCAGTCATTCGTTCATTTGCTTATGCATTCAGCATGTATTACGTATCAGCCATTAGGAACATAAAATCAAATAAGACATAATTTACCCCCAAGGGGCTCCTTATGGACCCATCACAACTTTTGTCTAAATTACCCTTTTAAAAAGACTTCTTTTATGGTCTCAAATTTCTGATCTGCCACCTGAATCGACTCCTCACTTTCATTTTGAGTCCATTAGTTGGTCAACTACACCGGTCAGCAGACCATTAAAAAAAAAAAAAAGACTGTAGATTTTTCTTTATTTTAAATTAATTTTAATTCATATTGATTGTCACTGCTTATCATCTTCAAAGAGAATTACTTCTTATGGGAATTAAAATCCACAGATTCCAGAGAACGATACAAACATACTCTCCTCTGTCTAGTACTTAGTGATGCCTCCTATAGTATTTACAGTCAGGATTGCATTGAATAGTATGGCCCGGCACATAGCAGGCGCTTAATATTAACTGGAGTGAAGTATAGTTCTCAGAGGGCAGATGATACAACATTTACTATCCTGCTCCCTTTAAATTAAGATTTGAATAAAAGAACTCAAGAGCAGTATCATTTGTGGCGTCTGGGTGAACTGGACTTTTTTTTCTTTTTTTTCCCCACCGCATAGGCACCTCTCAGTGTGATTGCTGGGGAAGTATGGAACAGGAGTGAGAGGCTTAGGCTTTGCAGTCAGGCAGACATGCTATGCTCCGAGTTGGGCCACTCACTCTTGTAAGCAATTCAGCAACTATTAGCTGTGATTTGGGGCAAATTACTTGATCTCTCTCAGCTTCTGTTTCCTCATCCGTAAACAGAGCATCTTAACAGTACGCAGCTCTCTGGCTCGTGATGAGAATTAAATGGGGCGCTGTGCGTAAAATGCTTGGCTCACTGCTCACGGGAGCAGCCAGTGAGTGTGGCTGTTCTCATTAAGTCAGGTGTGGGGACTGAGGAGGTTGGAATTTTGGATGAATGGCTTTGCCTTTGGAGATTAACATTCCCATTATTATTGCATAAATCAAATGGACAGTCTTTGAGGGTTTATGGCCCTTCCATCTTCTTAGGAGGCACTGCTTCCTCCAGATGTAGTTCTAACCCAGAGGCCACCTGGAGGGGTTCCCAAGGCGTCATCTATTAACAGGCTCTGGGCTGGATATACCCAAGAGGGAGGGGGCAGCCATCCCTGGGGATGAGGGCAGCAAGTCTGGGGCCACTCCAGGCCCCTGCCCCCTCCCTCATACTTTATTTAGCTTTAGTTCAGGGACGAGGGCACTCAGGCCTGCAGATGGGAGCTGTTTCATCTTGGCTGGGTCAGAGGTTAATGGAGATAAGTAGTGTCTTCTTACCAGGAGGCCTCAGGAAAGCCCAGTATGTTGTTGGAGTTGAATCAGGATCTCAGAGATTGAACAGACTGATACTCTCCTACTTTGGGGAGAGAGAGTGAGGCTCTGTGTGAGGGAGGCTGCAGTGGGCCAGGCTGGAGGCAGGGGCAGCTAGAGGTCCTTGTGCCTCACTGAGTACCTCAGGGTGAAACAAGAGAGTTGCCCACAGAACAATCAGAACTCTGATCTCAGTGCACTTCACTGTACTAAATCGGGAGATTCTGCACAGCCCCATTTTGAAATAAAGGCAGTCCTGCTCCCGCTTCCTGAGCCTTGGGACCAAAATGGGTTTCTTTGCACAGACTACCACTGTAGTAGCCTGTGGTCTGGCTGCCCCTGTGACTAATGGGAACAGCAGCCTGGGGTCTGATCCAATGCTCCCTTTGGCTTGAGTCTGTTCTGATGAGGGCAGCATGTCTGGAAGTCCATGGGCTTTAGACCTGGAGCTTCTCTTCTGAGATGAAGCAATCTCAACAAGTCAATCCAGGTTACTAAAGAGAGGGCAAGTATTTAAATATTAGGAATGTTTCTAAACATCTGGCAATCTCTTTTCTTCTGAAATCCTTCCTTGGTCATGCCATGTAGAAATATTCTTCCTCTGTATTCCTAGAGCACTTTGTATCACTTCTCTGTGGCTTTAATTACTCACTGCTTTGCATGCCAAATTCCCTCTCATATCTTGCTTAATGTTCTGAAAGGGACTGAAGCAGCCTGCCTGCCTCTCTCCCTCCCTTGCTCCCTCCTTCTCTCTTTCTTTTGTTCTTTCCTTCCATCCTTTCAATGATATACATTGGGCATCTGTCTACCTGGTACTTTCTAGGTGCCAGAGACAACTGTGAACAAAATAGACATAGTTCTTGCCCCGGGGAACTGCTGTGCTAGTGGGCATGTTCACTCACTCCTCCCACTAGATCATACTGTCTGGGAAGCAGGAGCCATCTCATACTTCTTGTATCTCTTGTAGCGGCTTATGCCTCGCCAGCCAAGGGGGCTAAAATGCTTGTTGAATGATCATATGCTTCTTGGTACATATGTAGAGGTGGCCAGTTCAGAAGCTCCTGAGACCAAGTAAATGGCTGAATGCCTGGGAAAGACTAGGGAGCAGTGGTGACTCTGGCAAACTGGAGAACATGGAAGCTGGCACACAGCCATTGCTGTCTCTTGGGCGGGCTGTGGCCATCTGGGAACGTGAGCCATGTCTTGCTGAATCTTCTGATTTCTTGAGAGAAGCTTGAAATTAGGATTTTAATGTGAAATCTCATTTTTAAATGTTGAAGTTTAATTCAGTTAAAAGACCTAAGAAAATTCATCTGTGGCCTGGCTGAAGAGAGCAGGCTGTCCGAGTGTTCTTGTTGTTAGGGATTTACTGCTTTGTGGTGTTTGTGAAGTGATGGGATACCATGTCGGTGGCCGTCAGACTAGAAATCGGGGCTAACTCACAGGTTCCTACTTCTCTCCACCCCCTCGAGCCAAGCAGTTACCTCGATGCTCCAGTCTATTTGGGAGACGTGCTTTATCACCCTCCTGTGCCTTCAGCTCCTCCCACATTCTCCAGTGAACACTCATATGTAGCAGGGCGGGAAAGACCTTGCTAGGAAGAAGTATAGCCTGGCAGCGATAAGCCCGGGAATGGCAGTGTTGCACCGTGCTGTCTGTATTCCTTTAGGAGAGAGACAGACCCGCTGCTGGACATCACTTCACGTCTCTGGGCCTCAATTTCTTTACCTGTAAAATGATCATACTCTCTGCCTTGTAGGGTGGTGATAAGAATTAAATTATATATTAAGGTTATAAATAATATATAAGAAGATGAAAGATTAAGACATCTATAATCTCCTTATTTGGTGTTTAAGGAAGCTCTGGAGAGCTACTTATCTTCTCAAGCCATGACTTTGACTGGGCTGGCCTTGGATTTTTCTTGGGGTTTGAGTGGTAGGGCGCTGGTGATTAAGGGGTTTGGGGGTGGGGACAAATTTGGGAGATAAATTGCAACTCATAATTTAGTTCAGCTTCGTGCCTGGTGATGGCTTGGAGTGTAATCAGTATTTTTATTTTTAATCAGTAATCAGAACACTGCTGAGACCACGGAGGTAAAAAAAAATGTTGTTCCTTCCATCTCTTGTTGGTTGTGGTTGCTTTCTCTGTGTTTCAGACAGGCAGCATTGTACCTGCAGAAGGACACAAAGGTTGCTGGTGTTTGAGAATGGTATATGATGAGAAAGCTGGAGAGGTCTTTTTTGTGTATTCCTTGGGGCCACACTGGAAAGCAAGGAGAATGTCACAAACTCTGTCTCAGTTGTAGAGCTAGAATTCAGTACATGGAAGAACCCCAAGGGGGTAATATTTCATTACATCTAGAGTTATCCTGGTTGTGTATGTGTGTGTGTGTGTGTGTGTGTGTGTGTGTATACATACACATTCTGGCTTTCTGAAGATGCTGACGAGCCAAGATATGCCTGAGAAAATAAATACACCAAGTAGAGTAAGAGGCTAGGACCTTGGTTTCACAAGTATTTCTCTAAAGCCTGCCACATCATCACTATTAGGGTTACTGGCTCTTTAAGCTCAGCCTGAAAGAGAAACTTCGGGGAACTTGTGATAATGAGGACTTACTAGATTGGCTTCTACCATGGATAGAAAATAAACAGTATAGGTGAAAGTGGTTAGTGTCTCCCAGTCTGAATGGTGAGTAATCACTCTTCGACTGTGGACTTGGAGTCAGACAGAAAGCTCTAATAAAGCTTTCTACCTGTGAGTCTCATGAAGATCACTCAACCTGTCTGGGGATTAGTTTCTCCATCAGTAAACTGGAGATGATACTACCTAATCTTTAGGCTGCGGCAAGCATTGCACAGAGTAACGGATGGTCACCCCTCTTGGAAAGACTCTGGAGTCTCTGTATACTTATGCATATATTTTAAAGTCAGGGCGGCTTCCATTAAGGCACAGAAATGTATAAGAGTGTGACTTTAATAAACTGGAGAAAATAGATGTCCATTTTTTATCCCGAGCCCCACTCCTACACCCTCCCTGGAAAAAAAGCTAGAAATAACATATGTAGAGCTAGACACTAAGAAGGATGGAAAATGTGCATGGCAAACGGGATCTAAATCCAGTCAGTTGCAGAGAAGATGACTAGCCTGACAGCCTTCTGGGGCTTCTTTGGGAGGGGTGTCTCCTTGAAGGATAAAGCTCCCTGGACCCCCAGTTTACCGAATACCCCACCCCTGAGTTCCCATGGCTGCTGTGAATGGGGAAGTGAAAATGAGGATTGGGGCTGTGAGAGCCTCCTGGGGCTCCTACTGGTGACTTCCTCCTATAAATCAGCCATAGACAGCTGCGTCCACTTGCACCACGGGATAGAAAAATAGACCCTGTTGCTAGACAGCAACACAGGCTCCACAAACATTGTGGGATCAGAGGGCAGGGGGCTTAGCCCAAGCACTAGCTAAACAGCCCCACAACCCCACAGATCCATTTGTTTATTTTCACAGTGGCATTGCCTGTCTGTGCCACAGGAAGGAGGAAGACCCCCCAGCTCCACTCTGCTCTGCATCTGTAGACCACTTACTGCTCACCCCTGCAAAGGCCTGCTGACCTGCTAGCTTATTTATTTGTTTGAGTTGCGCACGGACTGTCTGCTAGGTCTAAGTTTCAAAGCTAATGGGGAAGTGCTCAGTCTGTGGAATAGTCAGCTATTGGATTTTATTAGGTCTGCTGAATCTCTGATTGAGCAAAAAGGGGAGCCTTGTATGGACATATTCTGCTCCTCTCTCTTCCCACTATGCACCCTACCATCCCCCACCCCTGATACTGTCATCAGGGTCTTCACTTTCCAGTTGGCATCTGACCCGGCCCGATAAACAGCCTATGGCAGCTGTGCGGTGAAGCCTCCTTCCTTTGACTTGAATCAGTGTCTTCTAAAATAAAAGCACCTTTCCAACATTTTTAATGAAAAATTTAAAGCATACATTAAAGTAGAAAGATTTTTACAGTGAACACCTGTAAATCCACACTAAGGCTCTATTAACATTATAATACTTGCTTTATCATATGTCTATCTATTCATCTTACTTTTGACACATTTCAAAGTAAATTGCAGACATTGTACCCTAACCCCTAATTACTTCGTTATGTATACCGGTAACTAGACTTCAATATTTGTTTGCAGTTTTTATTTTCTTTTTCTTTTTTAATATTTACTTTATATAGAAGTGCTTCTGTGTTGGGGGTGTAAAGCATATTTTTTCTTTTAACATAAAACTTACATACAATGAAATGCACATATCGTTAGTGTTTTTTTGTGAGTGAACAAATGCATACATCTGTGTAACCCAAACTTATCAAGTTATAAAACACTGGCATCACCTAGAAAGTTCCCTCCTGCCCCTTCTTGGTCAATACCACCTCTATTCCCTCAGAAGCAATTACTGCTCTGATTATTTCTGCCAATAGATTAGGTTTGCCTCTTCTAGAACTTCATAACAATAGACTCATGCACTATGCTTTCTTTGTGTAAAGTCTCTTCATTCAGCATGATGTTTTTGAGATTTTTCTATGTTGTCTGTTTCAGTAGTTTATTCCTTCTTTTATTGGATAGGATTTCATTGCATGAATATTCCATAATGTGTTCTTTCATTCTCCAATTTTTTGGGCCTGGGCTGTTTCCAGTTGTCAGATAGTATTAAAAAAAGTTTCTGTGAATATTCTTGTTCAAGTCATGTTGTGGACATATGTTTTCATTTCTCTTATATAAATATCTAGAAATGGAATGACTAGCTTATAGAAAATGTGTAGACTTAATTTTATAAGAAACTGGAAGATATTTTTCCCAAAGTGATTTTAACATTTCACACTCTACCAACAACGTATGAGAGTTCTGGTTGCCCCACATCCTTGTCAACATTTGGTGTTGTCATTCTTTTTGATTTTAGCCATTCTGCTGGATGTATGGTGGTATCTCATTATGGTTTTAATAAAGGCTTAATTTTAATATATATAAGCTTTTATGTATTAAAGATGTAACTTATATAGTTGTTTAGCTGTATAGCTAAAGGTTTAACTTATATAGTTTTAAGTTTAACTTATATATATAGTTGTTCTAAATACTGAGATTTGAATGATTAGTATCCCTGGCTGGGCTTTTAACTTTAATTTTCATTTTCTAGAAGTAGGTTGGAGCATATAGGTACTTGCCTTAAATTATCCTGGTATTTAGTGAAATATGTATTTTTTCAAATTATTATGATTACTGTCAATACTTACCTGGCATGAGAATATCCATTATAACACTTTCTGGGCAGGACATGTATCTGAGGAAGTGAATAAGGGATGTGCTTTTAGAAATAGGGTTTGATAAGCAGAATTTTGGGGATGTTGTCCCCATATGAATGAAGTCGACAAGCATGTCAGTTTTTAGGGATGTTTGCATTGCATGTTTTGCGGTAGCACTTGGAGCTTTTCCTTGCATTTATGGTCTGAAATGTTCAGAATGGAACTCCAGTCCTCCTCGCCATCATCTTTGGCTTTCCCAGCAGCCTGTTCTGAGTTCTGTCCTGTTTCTCTTGCTGATGCTGCCCAGGCTGCCCTTAAACAGACCTCTTTCTTACCCTGTGTGTACTGCCTATGCTTCGATCCCAGGCTCTTGGCTTTAAGTCTCACATGTATGTAAATTTCTGTCTCTAGTGTTAACCTTTCTCCGGAAAGGAGACACCTCATCAGAGCTTTTTTCTAAAAGTACAAGTCTGTTTATAATTACTTAATAGTTCCCTATCACCTGTAAGAGAAAGCTGGTAACAGCTAACAATTATTTTGCAATGCCCACTCTGAGCATTCTGTAGGAAGCAGCTCATGTGCGTTATCTCATTTAATTTTCACAACAATATCTACGAGGTAGGTCAGAGTTTTTTTTTTGTTGTTGTTTTTAAAGGTTTATTCAATCAATCAATCATTCATTCATTCATTCATTCATTCATTTTAGAGAGAGAGAAGTGGAGGGAGGGGCAGAGGACAGAGAATCCCAAGCAGACTCCCCTCGGAGCACAGAACCTGCCTCGGGGTTCATCTCAGGACCCTGAGGTCGTGACCTGAGCCGAAACTAAGAGTCTGGCACTTAACGACCGAGCCACCTGGGTGCCCCACAAAGTAGGTCATAGTTTTATATTCATTCTTAGATGAGGAAACTGAGACTTAGGGGAGGTTAAGTGATTCACCCGTGGTCACATAGCTGATGAGCTGTGGATTCGATATTTAAACCTGGGCAGTCTGACACCAGAATCCAAGCTTTTAAGTTCTGCGTTGTTCCTTAGTAATAGCACTTCTCCTGCTTCCTGCTTTTGTTCGGACACTTTCCAACTCGCCTCTTGCCTCATGCTGTGCATGAGCCACATGGACAGATTTACTGTTACTTGAAGCAAGCCAGGCTCCTTCGTACCTCCCTGACTTGGCAAACACCATTGCACCTTCCGACAGTAGTTGCTAACCTCGTCATCTCTTCTGTCAGTGGAACCCCTCTGGCAACGGTGAGTCCAAGCATCACGGTGCCTATGGAATCTTCTAAAACAATGCTGGTGCTCACTCCAACTTCTGTTTGTATTGTTCTGGTGTTTCAGCCTGTGAGTGACTTGAGACAGGGGCAAGACCGTGTTTTACTCACCTGGTACTCCTAGAAGTTAGCCTTAGGTGGGTTTCCCTGCGTAACTAATGCCAAGAACAACATGGGGAGGAAGAGAGGAGCACAGCTGGACAGAAGGCAGCAGAGCTAAGTACATTTACTTCAGAAGCCTCAGCTGGTCCATGGGGAGCTCTGTGATTGTTCTTTAGATTGGTTCCTTATTGAGGCAGGGAGTTAGGACTCTGTCCCCCAGTGCCTACCAATCATTCACTGTAAGCTGCTCCAGGAAGGGGCATAATCTTAGGTGGTGCTTAGAGCAATTCTGGGAGAAGAATTTAGCTATGAGTCTGTGGCACCCAAAATACTTTAAGCAGCTCAGAAAATAAGTACCTCAGTAGTTCACCACCACATGCACTACCCTTAGCAAACACGTGCAAAAAGAACAAATACAGGAAGGGAATCTCTCTTCAGCAACTAGATTAAATATACTGTGTAGCTTCTGTTGCATGTGGAAGTCTTTAAAAAAAAAAGAAAAATTTTAGAGAACTTGGGAATGGATTAATAGAGCATTAATGGATTAAATATATATTAAGAAAATATAAGTTGTTGGATTTTGACAGGATAGAAAAGTTCCTCATATACTGAACATTGCTTAGCAGTACATTTGTTATTTCTAGAGGAGGGAGGGGATAAAAAAAAAAAGGCTTCTTTTTTGCTTTATAATCCACTAAACACGTTAAGTGATAAGTATATTGGAGGCGTGTTTATTAACCATTACTAGATTCTGAGATCATAAATGTGCCTTTAGTGCATCTATTAGCTCTTCTGCTTAGGTCACTTAGGATAAAATGGACCTGTTCCAGCTTTTCCTGTTGATTTCCTTTCTCAAATAGAACCAGTGCCTCGAGTTCCAGTGTGGTTTGAGTGTTAGATTTAGCTTTATTCCATAGAGTTTATGAGTCAGCAGTGCCCCTCTGCCCCCGAATTCCTGTAGTTTTGTTGACTTGATACTAGGATATGGTTTGAGTGGTTTACAGCCCCGTTAACATATCATCATCAGCCAGAATTATCATCCCGGTTCCTTTCTCCCAGAAGGAGGCAGAAGTAGCCCTTTGGGTTAAGACTCTGGCCCCGGAAGCCACAGAACCTTTGACCTCAAGCCATCCTGTGGAATCTGAACCACCTCTGGAGAGACTCAGAATGACTGAGCCTGTTAATGGACTCCATCCTCTTTGTGGAGTATCTCAAATTGTGGTCATTTAGAGCATTATTATGGAATTGTTTATTGACCTGTATAAACACATACACTATTTATCACTATAAATGTAACAGGTGCTTCCCAGGCTGCCAGCTGGAGGTACTTTAGGGTCTCTAAAGTAGTAACAGAGTGGTATTTTTCAGGCTCAGCTATCTTCACAAAGAACTGCAGAAACCTGCAGTTTAAATTCTCCCTTTGGGTTCAAGGCAGGAAAGGTTGGGGAGACGGATTCTGTGGCATCTTGAAAATTGCTGCCTTTCTCCACATTCTCCACAGTTACCTGATTTTTCATGGAAAATGACAATGGTGGAACATCCACCCAGAACATCCACCCACAACAGCGTGATGCTCTTTTTCATCGTGCTGGAGGGGAGTTCTCAGTATTTCATATCAATGGCTGCATTAATTCACTGATTCAACAAATTGTGTGCCTATTATATGCTACATGTTGCTCTAGGTAGTAGGGGTATATCTATAAACAAAACAGATCTAGTCCCTCCTTTCATGGTGCTTACAATCTAAAGAGGGGAAAGAGATGCACCATGAATGGATCAGTACAAGTCAGGTCGTGGTGTGAGCCACAAAGAAGAGTAAAGCAAGAAAAGGGGTATAGAGCAATGGTGACAGTGGGCGTTATTTAATACAGAGATGGTGATATTTGAGCAAAGATTTGGAGGAAGTGATGGACTGAACCACGTGTTTACCTGAAGAAAGAGTATTCAAGGCAAAGAGATAGCAAGTTCAAAGCAGTACAAGCAGGCTTAAAATATTTAAGGAACAGCAAGAAGGCCAATGTAGATAGAATGGAATAATGGAGGGAGAAGAGAGGAGAAAATATTAGGGGCAGGTCCCATGGGATTGTATAGCCATGAAACAACTTTGAGTCTTACTCTGAGTGAGACATGAGGCATTGAAGGGTTCCAAGAAGATGACTGACATGATCTGACTTCTAATTAAGCAAAATATCTCTGACTGTTGTGTGGAGAATACACTGTGGGGGATAAGGTGAAGGGTAGAAGTTAGGAGACCACTGCAGTTGTCAAGTGGAGGGATGATAATGTCTTGAAATATAGAGGTAATGGTGAATGTGTTGGAAAGTGGTCAAATCCTGAATATATTTACAAGGAAGGGTTAACAGAATTTGGTGATGGATTGAATGTGAATATGAAAGAAAGAAAAAATGACTCCAAGGATTTTGGCTTTAGCAATTGGTTAAAATAGAAAAGTCATTTACTGAGACAGGGACAACTGAAAGAGGGTTGGGTGTGACATAGAAGATGTTGAGTAAGTGGTTGGAAATAAGAGCTTGGCCTAAAGGAAAGATATTGGGGTTGGAAATGTACATTTGGAGTATGTAGCATACAGAGAATATTTTAAGCCAGGGTACTAAATAAAATCAGAGTGAGTGTAGATAGAGAAGATATGAGGTCTGAGGCCTCCCCAACATTTAGAGGCCAGAGAAGACTGAGGAAGAGTGACCAACTAAGGTGTTTTAGAAAGAAAATGAAAGTATTTTAGGAAGAAAGGATCAGTTAAGTCAAATTCCTGTGATGTTATTAGGTTAGAATAGGACTTAGGAATGAGTATTGCTTTTGGCAATAGAAGGTCATTGGAGACCTTAAGCCATCTTGGTGGAGTTGTGGAATTGAAAGCAAATCAGGATGAATTAGAGAATTGAAGGAGAAGTAGAAATAACAAGTATATACAAGTCTTTGTGGTAGTTTTGCTTTAAAAGGGAACAGAGAGATGTAGCTAGAGGAAGAAATGTGGGGTCTAGGGAGTCTTTTTTACAAAAAGGTGTGGGTACAACACAGTGTTTGTATGATAGTAGGATGATCCAGTAGGGTAGAAAAATAATTGATGAAGCAGGAGGGAGGTGATAGAACTGTAGGTGATAGAACTAGAGCAGTGGGAGGTAGTAGGATTCTGTGCAAGAGTAGGTTTGACCTTTGCTAGGGCGTGGGTAACTCACTTATCAATAAGGGAGAAGGCAGTCGATGAGCACAGATGCAGGTAAGGTGGTTGGCTAAGTTGTGGGAGCATGTGCAAGTCCTCTTTTGATTGCTTCTTTTATCCTGGTGAACTGAGAGGCAAGGCCAGGGGTAAGCAAGTGGATGCAGAGTGCTATGCTGGAGATTTGAAGAAAGGTGAGAAGAAGTGAAATAGTTGTCTAGAAGAGTGGCAGAGTCAACTGACAAAGAAAACAGTAAATTTGATGCAGAGCCAAGGTCTTATTTGAGAATTTGAAGAAAGATCCATCAGTGTGGTTACATACCTTTCTCTGGCCATGTTCAGTTACCTAGGTAGGTATGTAGAGTAGACAAAATGTTGGAGTTTGGTCAGGTGATAGCAGAAGGAGACAGTGGCCAATTGCCCATGGAGTCCAAATGAACAATTAACTACTAGTAATTGTTTGTCTACATTAAACAACAGAACACACCCCCTTGAAGTCTCTGAAATGTGTCCAAAGTGAGCAGGACAAAAATATGACTGTCATTTTATCCAAAAGGCCCTCCCATGTGACACTGTGTATCCTGCCACACTCATGTGCCCCAACATTCTCTCTCACAGGTGATACAAGCCCAGAGAGGGTATGGTTATAGGATAGTTCATGTCCCCCAGTGGCTGAAGGGGCCTAATACAGGGGCTATCTTTACCACCATCTCCACACTCCACCCCAGAATCTAGTCCTTCCCTTTTTCAGTTCAGCCAAGACATTTGTCCTCAAGTAGCAGGAGCCCTTCAGCTGCGCCTGGAACATTCCTCGGCTGCATATACACAGAAGGAGTCTGAATGCTGAGACCTCTGTCATCAAATTCCCCCATTAATTTGTTTTCCTTGTGTGTGGATCCTATAGTTCCCAGGAAACTTGAAGAATAAATAAAGTTGATATTTATTTATCTTGTTGCAACAGAGATTCACTCATGTATTTATTTAGTGATAGACTTAGGAATGACAAGAAATCCTTCTTTTCTTTTCAAAGCCCTTTGAAAATGTTTGTTACAAATAAGATTTTATGTTTAAAGCAACAGTGATATCCCTATCCTATGAACTGAGAATCAGGGGTATATGATTTGGAAATGACTCTTTTGTCATCCTGACACTTAGTACCTGTTTTTCTCCCCAATCAACTGGAATTTTCTGTTAAACAATGATGATCTTGCAAAAATGTTCTTTCATATTTACAGTGTCTTGACACAGTGTCCAACAGTCAGTAATGCAAAATTAGAATCACAGAAATAGCTTTCTGTTATTGTCCTGGGTTTAAAAATCCAAAATCGTAACGGTGTTGCACTGATTCTGCCAAGTGTCCCTACAGTTTTTTTTTTTCCTCGCTACATGCTCCAGCTAAACTTTTGTGCAGGTTTCCTTGCATGGCTTGGAATTATGCATTTTCTTACCATGTCAGATGCTTCTTGTATTTGTGGTGTTCACGTTTTCTTTCCTGAACCCCAGCCCTCTTCCAAATTGTACTCTTTCCAAGAGTGAGAAATAGGACTGAGATATAACCACTATGGAAAACAGTCTGGTGCTTTCTTAAAGAATTAAAAATAGAACCACCATATGATCTGGCAATCCCACTTCTAGGCTTATGTCCAAAGGAAACAAAATCATTATCTTGAGGAGATATCTGCACTCCCATGTTCATTGTAACATTATTTACAATTGCCAACATATGGAAATGACCCAAGTGTCCATCTATGGATGAGTGGACAAAGACGTTGTGGTATACACACACACACACACACACACACGCGCGTGCGCAGACGCACACACACAATGGAATATCATTCAGCCTTAAAAAAGAAAATGCTATCATTTGCCAAACTCACAGAAAGTGGTGCCCAGCGACTGGAGGGTGGGCGAAATAGGGAGAGGTTGATAAAGGGCACACATTTTCAGTTATGAGACAAGTAAGGTCTGAGAAACTAATGTATAACATGGTGTCAGTGTAAACTGACAAAGAAAACAGTAAATTTGATGCAGAACCAAATCTTATTTGAGAATTTGAAGAGAGATCCATTAGTGTGGTTGCATACTTTTTTCTGGACGTGCTCAGTGACCTAGGTAGGTATGTGGAATAGGTAACATGGTGACTATGGTTGATAACACTGCATTGTGTTATTGAAATTTGCTAAAAGAATAGAACTTACATGTTCTCACCGCCCCCCCCACAAAAAAGAAAAAAGGAAATATCTGAAATGATGGATGTGTTAGTTAAGTCAATGATGGGAATCCTTTCACAATGTATATGTCTATCAAATCATCACATTGCATACTTTAAATTTTGTCAGTTATACTGCAGTAAAGCTGGGGGAAAAAAGACAAGAAATGGGACCAAGATGGCTGCAGAACAGAGACCAGCACTGCTCTGTTGATCATTGCAGCTTGACCCACTTAAGCCAGAACTGGGCCTTCAATCACCCACTGCTAATCCTTCACAGCCAGCTCTCATTCAAATGCCTGTGACTTCTCGATTTTGTTGAGGGCTTGGGATAGAGGCTGCCTGTCTGAGCTGTCCCTGACGTCAGTGGAGCAGAGGGGAAGGGAAAAGAGGGGTGATGGATGATCTCACAGCGCCGAGTCCTTGAGGCAGTGCTCAAAGGAAAGTCCCAGAAAGGCTGCCATTCGCACCAGGAGCCCGAGGCTCTGCTGTTTTAGGGCAGGGCAGCTCTGCGCTCCCCCAAACTGTAGAACTAGGAAAACAATGTCTATGCAGGCCTGAGACAAAGGCTTCCACAGAGCAAGGATGCTCTTGAATTCTTCTAGCCCATGCTGGTATTATTCACGACAAATCCACTCCCCACCCCCACTGAAATGATCCACGTTGAGAAAGAATGATGAAAAGACAATGGCCCATTTAGCAAAGCAGATGCTTTCAGCTCCTGTTTTAACCTCCTTCCCATCCTGTCATCACTCCTTAAAGTGCAGAGTTTTCACAGATTGGAAAGGAATTGTCTGGAAGAAAGGCCTGTCCCTGCATGTGTTGGGCATGGGAGGGAGTAGACTTAGTGTGTAAAAGTCTAAGTGGAGATGGTGAGTGGGGACTGGAGGGGCATATGAGGGACGGTCCCAGATGCTAGGCTTTCCATTGTGCTTCATGTACAATCTGACCTTTCGACCGTAGCTCATTCCTAGACCTGCCCAGCTCCTTCCTGCTCAGGGCCTCACAAATGGTCTTTCTAGAAACAGAAACCTCCCATGATTTCCATAGCACCTGTGATACCGGTTAACATCTACCGAGTGCTTACGAAGCATCAGACACTGTGCCACTGTGCTAAGTACTATATGTGACTGATTATTTCATTCAGTTCTCACAGCTGTAAAGTAGGAATTGTTATCCCCAGTTTATAGATGATGAAGCAAATGCACAGAGAGGTTAAGAAATCTGTCAAGATTTCACAGCTAATGAGCAGCTGAATTATGATTTGATTCTAGGTCTATTTGACTTCAGAATGTATGCTCTGTTTTATCATTTATTTAAACACCAACTTTTTATGTTTTTCTCCCATTAGGCCTAAGTTCCATGAGTGCAGGACCTATGTATGTTTTATTCAACATTTCCCCCTGGTACCTAGCATGGTCCTGGCATATAGTAAATATTTATTAAAATAATGAATAAAAAGTGAAATGAAGTGTAGTTGTAGCCTCAGGGTGTTTCACTGTGGATGTGCTGATATTTCATTATGGCTCCTCTTCTCAGGGTTCTCCATGATCCTTAGCCCCTGATGGGTCTCACTACCATCTAGTTTGAGCAGTAATTTGGAAGACAGATTTAGGGAGGAATCCTCTCCTTGGAGATCATATATCCAACCACCATCTTGACATGACCACTTGAATACCTAATAGATTTCTCAAATTCATTATCTTAACTGGTCCTTCCTCATTCTTCTCCACCTTAGTCAATGGCTGTGTCACCCACCCAGTTGCCAAACTGAAATAAACCTGAGAGACAGAGACATTCTTGATGGTTTCTGGATGGTGTTCCTCACATTCAATCCAATTGCAAGCCCTGTTGTTCAACTTCCAAAAGGTATCTGTAGACTGTCTATCTCTTCCACCACTATCCTAGCTGAAGGCACCATTGCAGTAACCTCCCTACCTAAACGATCCCTGGTTTTGACTATAGTTTCTGGATCTTTGTGGATTCTCATTGGCTCATGAATTCCTATGAGAGGAAAAGCATATATCTTGTTTGGTAAGCACCACCAGTTTGGGCAACACGCAGCATGGATGGTTGGGTTGGTTCATTTGAGCATAATAGTTGTACTCAAATATCAGTGTAGGCTGAAGTGGTAGGCAGGACTTGGTGACCAGAGCATGCCTCTCCTTGGCGAAGAGAGATCACAGCCTAGGATCCAACTCTGGAATTGCTGTGGTTAGCTTCTCTCTCTTTCCCACCATCTTTGTGCATCTTCTCTCAGTTAGAGTCAGCTCAGAGACCCAGAGAGCCTTATGCCAAAAGCATAATCCCTCCTGCTTCCTTTCCCTCCTTCCCCTCCTTCCCATCCTTATCTCAGTCCACCTGCATCTTTCCCAAGGCACACAGGTAGATGAGACCAGGACTCCCAGCCCCCAGAAGGGATCCTAACAGAGTTGAGAGGCAGCTGGTAATATCCTCATTAGCTTTTCTCAAATGTCCAGATACTATGAAGCTAGATGATAGCTAGAAAATCTCCTAGAACACCTTGGAAACTTAGAGCCTTGGAGTAGATATGTGGGTTAGTTGAGTCTGAGCTGACCTGTTTATTCTCCTTATTTCCTGGCATGTCTCAAGCCTGAGACTGGAGATAACTCTGGCCACAGAGGGAATGAAGAACTCTCTGGAAGAGAGTTCACTGGTATACCCATCCCTCAACAAACACCCCACCCCCAACATGTGCAAGCACCATCCCCCCACACACGCCTACAACTCCCCCCTTACCTCCAGCACACTCATAACACCCAGACAGTTCCAGAATCTTGGCAAAGCCTGAACAGTAAAGGAGTAAGAAGTAATGTCTTTGATACAGGTAGAGAGTACTGAGACCAAAGACCACAGATGATGGCCAAAGGAAGAAGAGTTCATGTGCAGATAAGATAGTAAGATTCAGGGATGCTTGTGAGAGAACAAGAGTGAAGCAAACCTTGCACATTTAGTCATTTTTTAAAAAATGGTTGTATAGGGGATGCTTGAGTGGCTCAGTTGGTCGAGCATCTGCCTTCGGCTCAGGTCATGATCCCAGGGTTCTGGGATCGAGTCCCACATTGGGCTCCTTGCTCAGTGGGAAACCTGCTTCTCCCTCTGCCTGTTGTTCCCCCTGCTGTGCTCTCTCTCTCTCTCTCTCTGACAAAGTATTTTTTTTTTAAATGGTTGTATAGGAAGAGATGACTATTTCTTTCACATTGGGGTGCAAATTTCTTAAAAGCAAGAGCCATGTTCTGGTCATTTTGTATCTTCCCCACCACCCCCAGTGCCTTGTATAAGCTTACTGAATAGTTGTTGCATTTATACAGAGCCTTATAATAGAGTCTTTGTGAAACATTCTAAACACATCTTCATGGTAGCCCACCATCTAAGCTTCCAGGAGGATGGAAAATAATTTCTATGTCAGAGTGCCTCCAAGATTATTCAGAACCTGGCATGGAGAGGATTATAAGAGTGAGAAATTTTGTAGTCAGGCTCTCTGGGGCCTCTTTGAAGAAGGTGTTTATAACACATTTTGCTGACTGCTTCTATAAATCCCAAGAGCGCTGATAATTTTACATCAAAAATAAAGTGAAAATGAAGCAATTTGGCTGTGAAAACATCCTTGCATTTCTACTAGTTGCTTCTGATGGTAATTTGGCTATGCATAAATTTTTACTGTTTGCATTATGGTATGGAGACAAACACATCCTGATGCTTTAGAATAGAATAGTGTCTAAAAACAGCTCCAAGTTCGAGGGTGAAGAGAAGTCTCTTAAACAAGCTTGGCCAGCACTCTTAAGAACACAGGGAGGAAACTTCTTATTCCCTGAGAACCACTGACCTCAGCCCTCTTTTGGCCTTTGTAGTGCAAATACTGGCTGTGCGGAAGCATTTGGAGGATCATTAATTAGAAGCTGGTGCCCCTTAGCATGAAGAGACAATGTTCAGATTCAAGGATCTGAAGTTTTGGTCAAGGCCTGCTCTCAAACATCGTGTTTTTTAATTGTTCTTTATGAATAGTTAAAAAAAAAAAAACCCGCTTTGGAATAATAAGACCAATAAGAGCAGGGAATTGACATCATAATAGCTAACGTTTATTGAGTGCTTACTAGGTGCCAAGAACTATTTTATGGGCATTAAATCATTTAATCCTCACAGCATCACTGTGTTTAGAGATGAGGAAGTCTAGAAAAAGAAAAGTGAAATAAGCCGACCAAGGCCACATGGTAGAGCCAGGGCTTAGTGTCCCTTGTTAGCGTGAGGCCAAAGCTGAGCTCCTACTGAACAATACCACTTCCTGTTAGTGCCAGACTATAAAGACTGTAAAGGGTGGGAGTGGAATCTAGGACAACAGGCTTTATATATATATATATATATATATATATATATATTTAAAGATTTTATTTATTTATTCGACAGAGAGAGATAGCCAGCGAGAGAGGGAACACAAGCAGGGGGAGTTGGAGAGGAAGAAGCAGGCTCATAGTGGAAGAGCCTGATGTGGGACTCGATTCCGCAACGCCAGGATCACGCCCTGAGCCGAAGGCAGACGATTAACCGCTGTGCCACCCAGGCGCCCCAACAGGCTTTATATTTTGTGCTGGGGTCCGATTCCTAGGTCCCTGAAAAGTTAATCCAGTTAGAAAAATAAAAATTAAAAAAAAAGGCTGAAATTGAAGGGTCCACCCTGTGTCTTCTGCTAGTCCAAGGCCAGGCTGACAAAGCCAGTTTAAGGCAGTTTAAGATTTTTCCCTTTCCATAGCCAAATCTGTTTTAGATAGAATCTTCCAGGTGGTTCTGATTTGCAGAACGGTGCTCAGTTTTCCAAACAAGCCATGCACTGGCATCTCAGAATTCCATTCCAGTTAAGGTTAGTGTGGTTGGGCCACAATTCCCGTATTCTGCCCCCCCCCCCACTTTTTTAAAATAGAAGTGGTATATAATGGTTCATTCTTATTGTTGCATGTTGTTATATTTTTACATGCAATTTTCTCCTTCAGTTCATTGCTTCCTGCAAAGAAGTTTGTGGGTATGATTATTGTATTATGTTTATAATTGAAAACAGCTGACTTCATGGACTTTTACATTTTACCTAGTTTTCCAGCTGGGTCTAACTCTGGCTCATCATGTGAGGCATAAGGGGAGGTGCTTTGGAGGAAAAAGTTGGGGAGGGTGTCAAATCATTGCTTCTGTAGCCAACATCAATAGTAAACTAGCTCCAGAGAGGAAAAGACAGGATTCTTCCAGTGCAACTCTTTCAGAGACTAAGAAGGGTTTCCAGAGAGTAACTTTCAAACATAAAAAGGTAGAGAGAAAATTATAAGGGAGTGCATAGATAATGATGCCAGAGCCATCAGACTGCTGAGTGCTTATTATATGCCAGGCGCTCTGCTAAAGCACATTCTGCAAGCTTTGTCATTTAGTCCTCACACCAACCCCATTTTGAAATCCCATGAGACAACTGAGGCTAGGGAGAGTAAAGATGAAATGCAAGTGAGGGATCTGGGATTCAAGTCTGAGATTTTCTGAGGTCAGAGACCAGGCTCTTAAGCCCTCATCCTACTTTCCCTCCTACTGGACTTTCCTGCCCATCTGGGGTTCTGGCTAGGGAACCATTCAAAGGCCCATTCAGAAGGACACCTCAGCCTTGCTCTACCTCAATGCTTTTCTGGATTTCCCAGTGGTAAGGTGAGTGTCACCGGTGGTGGAGTCACCTCCCTTAGTCTGATAAGAGCTCTTATTCTTTCCCACTCCATCACTTTTAATATTACTCTGTATACCTGTGGACCTCTGTCAATGCCCTGCGGACCTCTGTCAATGCCCTGCGGAATTGTAAGGGACAAGGTATTCCCATTTATAGGGTTCTCCTACATGAGAAGTATTTATAGATGTTGAAGATGTGGGCCATGGATGGCTTCATCTGTGTTTTGTTTTATTTACCAGAGATTCTTAGCACAATGAGTCATTGGGGGTGACCTCTTGGTCCAGCTATTTGCTCATAAGGTGAGTTCTCTGTGAATCATTCAGGATTACAGTAGTTGCTATGGTCTGAATATTGTGTTCCCCTTAAATTCACATGTTAGAATTCTAATGCCCGATGTGATGGTTTTAGAAGGTGAGGCTTTTGGGAGACCGCACAGAGGCTAGGGATCCCTGGCCCTTTTTGCCATGTAAAGATATAAGGAGAAGTCTTTGATAAATTTCAGCTGTTTTTAAGCTACCCAGTCTGTGGTATTTTGTATAATGACCTGAATGGACTAAAACAGTAGTAGAGAGCTCTAACTCAATTGCCCATCTTTTCTTAGACACATTCTTTAACAGTCACTGAATAGCCAAAAGGAAGATGTGCCAGAATTTTATGTTGACTCAAAAGGAAAAAGGAGCAGTTTTCCTTATCAGTCAGTCCTGGGTGAGTGGTTCCCAGGGCAGGCTGGTTTACCAAATGCTTGGCACCTGTGGCCTGCTGTTCTCATGTGTGCCTCCACTCTCTTAGTTATTGGGCTCATTTTTGGCAAGCAATGTTAGAGTATCTTATACTAGTTAGACGGGGGCTTAAATCTTGAGAAGAAGTATATGCAATTCATCAGTTTTTCTTTAGTTTTTCTTTCCCTTTCTGCGATGGCAGTGACATTGAAAAATGATGAGATTATTCTTGGCTAGAGTCTCTCCTGCAATTTCATATAATTATTCCAGATTCTGTGCAACAGAACTAAATTATTAAAGTAAATGTATAGACTTAATGACTTGCCGTCTGGATTTCTTATAGAAAGAGAACAAAACGATTTTTTTTGGCTTTTTCATCATAGATTTGGCCCCAGATTTATCATATTTTCTTGGTTTAGTGAGATGCTTTGTGCCCCTTCAAAAAATACTTACGTCTGCTTCTTTCTTTCCAGAACAGAAAAGAAAACATCTTAATTTTTTTCCTTAGTGGGCAAACTATTCTTTAAACTATAAATGAACATTGGGTCTGATGCCATTAGTCAATGTGGTTTTCCATTGGTGGGACTTTTGCTCTGTCTCCAGCAATGGGGTCCTCTCTCTAAACGAGATAGTTCATTTCCCCTTGGGTATAGTGTGTTTGCATTCAGGTGACTCTATTGTTTAGGCTACAGACTCAAGGTTCAAAGGGCAAGGGTTGTTATACGCAACTAGTGAATCGTGGAACTTTACATCAAAAACCAGGGATGTACTGTATGGTGACTAACATAATAAAAAAATTATAATTAAAACAAACAAAACCAAAGGGCAAGGCTTTCCCCTTAGGTGAGGGTATCTGAGGATATAACATATTTCTCACCAAAGTGAAAGGAAGAATTTTGTTCATCAGAAATTTTCCATGAAATTCATTAACAAAAAAAAGTGGGAAGAATTCCCAGAAGGATGCATGCTTCCTCCTCAGAGAATTGAGGGAGGATCTGGTGACATGGGTTTACGCGGTGAGTTCTCCAGCCAAGTGGCCAGGGAGCAGGTCAGTCTGGGTGGCCACACCTGGCATAGTTAGCCTGGGAAAGGGCTCACAGGCAAACAGAGGAAGTAAACAGAGAGCAAAGCTGTGATGAGGCAACCCAAAGCTGAGCGGACAGGAGAAAGTTGAGCAGTCATATTGGGGATGGAATTTGGAGGATAAGAACTGGGGTCTAAAGATAATTTCTGGAAAACCTCCTGGTTGGTACTCTATATAAAACTCCTGGATGACCCATTTAGAAATAATCTATAGCAAATATTTGCAGTATAGTGCAAAGTTTATGAAGTCAGATTTGTGGTTCCCTTGAATGTAATTCCCAGCTCAGAATGAGTCACATGGGGCCTTGGAGTTTATCTAGATTCAATTACATATTACAAAACATAAATATATTCTTTAGTAAAATATCAATGCAATAATGTCATCTAATCAAGCTACCATGGTGTCGAAAGATTGTTTTGAGCAGGATCCAAAGACCTATGCATAACGAGGCCCAAGCAGGAATTTTACATCAATCTCTGCCTATTATCCATTTTTCAGCATACTCAATAGGTATCGGGAAGAGAGTTTACAGTTTACAGAGCTGTGGACAGAGTTAAGGGGACCAAGAAGGAATGTTGAAGCTCCTAGGGACCAGCAATGTGAGAAGCTGTTTCCTGGGACTGAGGGGGCATGGGAGAAACAGTATTTCTGGGGTCCACTGAGGGCTCACTCTATGCAGAGGTGCTGCCTGACAGGAGCTGTAGTCAGAGAGGGACCTAGTCACAGCCAGAACCATGGGGCTGAAGAGGAGCAAGCATCTTTCTTTTCCCACCCTCTCAACTCCTGCTATTGTCTTTCATTAGCAGAATCCTGGGGTGCCAGAGCTGAACCTAGAGAATACTGTCTGTGAGCATCAGTCCTCTGGGGACACTGGCAGCCAGAGAAACACAGAAGGGCCTGAGCTGGTGCACAAATGGGGAAGAACCAGCACCTAGTGAATTTTGACCCTTCTCTAAGAAGCCACTCAATTTTAGAATCTTTCTTGATGTATGCAGGCTCTGTCTAAGGCTCTAAGACCTTCATAACTCTGACGCACACCATGCTTTGCATTCCCCAGAGTTTTTCTTCTACCCAAGCTGTAGTTTCCAAACCTTTTTTTCTGTCCCAACACACATGAATGACGGAACACATTGTCAGTACACATCAGCACACATCAGTAATGCTGGTGTGCAATGGTTTACTTCTCTCTAGGAGAAGGGAACATGGTACCTTGAGGAAGGTTTAGAGAACCCTGTGGGGTGTTGGGATACCATTTGAAAAAGCCCTTCCAAATGCTGATAAGTGTCTGTGCTTCTCTGAGAATAACTATGCTTTAAACAGGAGTCTCTTAATGACATGACCTTTCTCATTCTGATAGGCAATATAGTTTTTCTTTAAAATACTTGGTTTTATTCTAACTGTGATCTTGGACCAGTCAATGTCTCTGACCCTTAGTATGTGATTGCATAAAGTGTAAATAACTATACTTACCTCCCAGGGTTGTTGAGAAGAATAAGCTAAAATCAACTGAAGTGTTTCATAAATGGGAAAATGCTAGATAATTTTTTTTATATTATCATTATTATCATGATGTCTTTTTGCACAGTGGAAACACTGACTTTTAGTTGCATGTAGCTAGCCTAAAACTGGAAAAAGAATTATAATCATTTATATGATTGATTGAATATATGAAGAATATTATAATCATTCTGATAGAATTCTTTTCCTGATGGAATTCTTTTCCAATCAGAATGGGACATATTATTCTGGCTATTATATTTCTTGCTCTGTTTTTTGAAGTCCTAACCTTATGTAAAGATGGGTTTTGAATTAACATAACATAACTCTTTCCTTAATTTACAAACAGTTCTAACTTCCTTTGAGTTTTACAGCTTAACACTTCAGTCACAGACACTTTTCCCTTAGAAGGTGCAATCACTTTTATTTAAAACTTCAAAATATATTTATGGTAATACTCAAAAAGTAAAAAAAGTCATGTCACCAAGGGTTTAGATTACATGTGAATCCACATTTTCAGTTTGCCTTAGTATTGTGAAATTACCTTTATAAGAAACAAGGCAAATATTCATTTAAATCAAACATGGTAAGCTTTTGTTTGTAATTTATTTCCTAAGTAATGTAGATACATGCATACTGTAGCAAATGTGGAAAATTAAGAAACATTGTACCTATGGACTTTTTCTTTAAAAACAGGTTTATCTTTCAAGGCTGTTTTCACTCTATTTTAATGGTTGTGAAATTTTTCATCTCTTTTTCTCTTACCTTACTTAGAACACGAGTATTCCACACTGTTACTGCAGATTTTTCATAGACAATTTTAATGACTGTCTAACACCCCATTAAATGGGTATACCTTAACATTAGACATTAAGGTGACTTGTTCTACTGGATCTTACTATGTATTAAGAGGAGTTGAAGAAGGAATGAGGAACTTTTCTCCATCTTTTCACAACTTCCTCCTGTTTTACCTGGATCTTGTCCATGTCTCATTAAAATTTAACTAATTTGTTTCATAGCAGCTCTTGGAAGCTCTGACAGTGTGATAGACACATCCCTTTCATGTCTGATCACACAGACAAAGCTGTAGTACCACTCTGGAAGAGGCAGTGAGCCAGAGGTAGGTGTTATTTTAGGAACTTCCCTAGAGGAAATCTGAACTTTCAGAAGTCTGGGCTTAGCAGCTGTTTCTGTTACACACATATATAAGCACACTCACAAATGTTTAAGACTGGGATTCTAGATCGCTTGTTTTCATTATTCAAAGAAAAATTTCTCTTTCCCAAGTTGTCTAAAACACTATGAATTCCAAGAATCATGGAGAGGTAGGAAGTTTAGAAGATATCTATATAGGATTTTTAATATAGATATATGGAATTTTTAATATGTGACATGTCTGCCATATTTTTTTCTACCCTAAATACATGACAGACATTATTAATCAATCACCCTTTCCTGAGATAGCTTCAGACTCCTTCCCAAGATAACACAACCACAGTCATGACCAACATCTCATAAATGGTTTAAGAGAATAGACCTACTCACCATCAAGCGCTCATCAAACCCCCTTATTTTACAGATAAGGAAATGCAAATACTTTAGATTCTGTGCACAGAAAATAATGCATCTGTTTGGCTTGTGAAGCATCCATAGAGGTTTATAATTTACAAGGATTCCCAGGTGATTTGAAAGCACATTAGAGTTTGAGAAAGACGGATATAGAGCCCTGGATCTAAGATGTCACAGGTAGGAACAGATACAGAGAGAGGCTGTGTAGCAGCCATGGGCAGAACCCCATGGGAATCGGTACCTTGAAGAGGGCATCACATTTGATGAACTGAACCTCAGCTTCACAGGTCCAGAAGCAGTTGGGCCAATTACGCGGACATGGCTAGCCCATAGGAGATGGAGTCTCATTAATACTCACAAGGCATTGATGTGCAAATCAGAATTCCTGTGCATGAGATTATGGCATAAACAACATCTGTCAGAATAATTTTTTCTAGTCATACATGGTTTTAGGTGTCCTCCTCCTGGTGAGTACCTCCACGTAGATACCTAAGTGAGAGGCCTAATTGTCTCTTGGTAAACGCAGAATGATAGTAACGAGAGCAGATATTTCTGAGAGATGAATTCTTCAGGTTAGGGCTGTATTGCCTTCAAGAGAGCTTGATAAACATGAAGAAATTTTCACCATTATAGTGCCTTTAAAAACTTTTCACCAAAGTCATCCTTTCCCCACGCTAGGTAAGTTTCACTGAGTTTTCTTTTGTATCAGTTAGATTTCAGCTGTCTTCCTGAGGATGCTCACTGATTTCCCCAGTTTTAGGAGCAATATTCTTGTAAACTATCTCCCAGGTGTGTCTGCTTCCATAGTTATTTAAAGTCCATGTATATTGGTTCTTACTGGCCTCATTCTAGAAGGAGAACATTTCCTAACTTTATACATTCTAGGAGCTCCTTACTGTGGCTCCCAGTAATGACTATTTTAGTCAAATCTGGGCTCCCTAGCTGAATTGGGGCAAATCACTTAGCCTATTAATATTAAAGTTACCCTTTTGAGAAGCAATGTTGGAGAAGTTGGAAGGATTTATGAAGAGAATCAATACCCTAGTTTAAATGTACTTGTAGAGAACAGAGTCAAGATGTTCTTTAAAGCCCAGGCATTATTCTCTGCCAGATGGGGAAAGGCACAGTCTTATGGTCATGAAGGGATCTGTTGGGTTTACATGGTGCTTTTAACTCCACTTAAAGCCAGACTTTTAGTTTGCCAAGAGTAGCTAATACAGACTAAAATGCTAAGGAGCGATTGGGGTACTATAAAATGGTTTGACATGCATCATTTCCAAACATTTCCTAGCCCTGCTAGAAGGGGGACATTCTACTTCTCTAACAAGTGGGAATGGGAGGACATTTCTTGGAGAGTTGCATATATTATGATACATCTATTTCCATAATCAAAAGACAGCCTTTACTATTTTATACTGTTGGATAATAAAAAGCCCTAATGCTCTGCAGTTCTTTACCTCTGGATACTCATGGAACACAGTTAAATACCTACCACTCATTGCATGAGGGAATCAATGATGTGGGAGCTCTTATTTAGCTTCCAAATGGTCTCAAATCAGATCCAAAATGTAAGAAAGAAACCCATCAATTAATCAGTGATTATATAACAGCCAAACGTCTTTTTATATCAAGGCAGAGTTTACATTTCCTAGGGGCCCAATTCCATTAGCAGTGCTTTTTTTTATTCAGCGAGGTGGTGGCTGGGATTACGTAGCCAGTGTTTTAGGGCTGTGAACACTGAACTGCAGGCACTGTCCAGGGCTGGAAGGGGAGCTTGCCTTCTACCCGGTCACTAGCTACAGTTACAAGTCAGACTCAACGAGACCATATAGCAAGGACTTTGCCAAGGTTAAAGTATGAAATAAATGCAAGGGGATTTGCAGCTAAATAAAATGTCTTTAGACCATCAGTTTCCACTAGTCCAGGAACCAGTGAATTCCTTTACTCAAGCTGCTTTAGGAAATAACTTTGTCTGAAGACACTGATTACTGGATCCACAGTGGAAATGTTTTCTCCCTACTATACTCAACCCATTTGCTTTTACATCTTTGAGGGAACAATTTTAGAATCTGAAGTTGCATCTGTACCTTTACTATCCTCTTCAATAATGCTGCTCAGCCTCTTCCCTGTAACCTTGTTTCTTGTTATGAAATTCCTGTCTGTTCAAACTGAAGTCCAATTTTCTCCATAAAGTCCAATTTCTCCTTAAAGTTCCTCTGAATTGTTATATTCCTTTTAGCACTTATTTTCTGGTCTATGAGGTTGAGCCTGGTTACAGGCTGTTTTACTTTGCTTTTTAAATGGTTTCGTGTGAATAAAGCTCTTAACAAAACTATATATTGGTTAAAAGCCGAGTTGGGGGTGCCTGGGTGGCTCAGTCAGTTAAGCATCCAACTCTTGATTTTGACTCAGGTCATGATCTCAGGGTTGTGGGATCGAGCACCACATCAGGCTCTGAAGAGAGTTTGCTTGTCCCTCTCCCTCCACTTCTCCCTCTCCCTCCTCCCTCCCCCTCTCTCTCCTAAATAAATAAATAAATAGCATCTTAAGAAAACCCAAAAAACAAGAGTTTCTAATTCCTCTTTGGTGTTCTCTTGTTTCAATATGTTTTCATTACAGGTATAGAAACCGTATTTCATGAATAAGATAATGAGACATAAATTCAAGGTCTGTAAATGGCAGAATATTTGAAATCCAGTTATCCTGGAAAATCTAGGATATAATGTTTCTGTATTTATGATGCCATTTGTACTCTTGTTATAATCACATATCTTCCCTGCTAGATTTTGAGCAAACTGAGGTCAATAAAATAATATTTATTTTTGTATTTCCATTGCCTACCATTGTTGTCAACATTGTCATCCATTGTTAGCGTATATTTGGCACTCTTTCTGTGTCATACACAGCACATTCCTCACATACCTTATCATTATCATAATGTTTATTTACTGTCTCCCTTTTAAGAATGAAACCTCAATAGTGTGTAAAGAGTAGGCACACAGCTCATTTTGGAATAATGAATGAATTGATGCTGAAATGATTGATAACCAGTACACCCACATGGGAAGATTCTTCTTTTACCAATTAGATAATCTTAGAGACTCAGATCATTTGTTTTTTTGAGGTAGATTAGGGAATATGAGAATATGAATGTTCATTTTGATTCTTTAATGATTTACATAATGTATTATTTTCTTTGTATCATTTTATTTTGAAATAGTTATTGCTTTTCCATGTTCAAGGATACTTCAGTGCTAGAAATTATCAACCTTCCTGTATTAAATGGAGAGATTTGTGAAGGAATTGTGTGGGAGGAAATGGCTAAGAAGAGAAGGGACTGGGAAGAATCAAGTGGCCGTGGAAATACTTATGTTGTTGTTATATATTTAAACATACCTTTTACCCATGGGATTCTAGAATCATTTGGTGAAATATAAATGCCACACCTAAATAAAATTAAATCTTGCAATTGAAAATTGAGATTCCTTATAAAAGAGAAGGAATAAAATAAGTTTAGAAAAAGTTGATTATTTCATGCTTTTTGTGAGTAGAAATTATTTGATAGATGAATATTTCAGGGGAATAGAATTGCAAATACTTTAGTTTTATGGAAGTGATTGCCAATTGGTAATTTATGTTGCTAAGAAGAAAAAATAGATGACATATTTCAAAATTATAGAAGCCTCAGGCTCTATAATTCTTGTTAAATATCCCCTGAGATTACTAAACCGGAAAAAAAGTAAAATTTTTTTCCATATTCTTTTTTTTATAATAATATTTTTTATTATATTATGTTAGTCACCATACAGTACATTTTGCAGCAATGCAAAACTACTGCATGTAAGGTGTTCAAAACTCTACATGACCAAGAATTTGACAATTCTTATGACCTTGTGACAGCTGATCAGATAGAAAACTCTCATACGTCATGGTACAACTGGTTTGGAGACCCATTGCCAATTGTGATTAAATCTCCACTGGAGAAAAGTAATATAACAAAGCAGAAGACATTATTCCCTGCTCAATGGAACGGAACTAGTACTCAGTCATAGGAACCCTCATTAACTACTGCAGATATCTGAGGCTGGAGAATTCAGTGGTTTTCCTGAGATGTGTTCTATTTGAGGTATTTTGGTTTTGCCTGCTTACTTTCAGTTTGGAGGTATTAATCATCTCAGTCAGACTCTATGAGGAGAACCCAGTTTCGTGCTTTTTCATCTTACTCTAGGGAAGGAGGAATTCCTCGCTAGGTTTGGGCTCATCTGAGCCTTCTTTGAGAGTGCTGATGATCTGATCTATGAAATGCAGACCTTGCAAGTCATTGTCTTGGGTTATAGATGATGAAAACAGACCTTCCCACTGAACTGGCTTTAGACAAATTGTGAGCTGCTCTGCTGCTTAATAGATGTCAAAAAAAAAAAAAAAATGCAGCCACTTCTGCTTGGCTGGCATCGCAATTAACTGTGACAATTAACTCATCCACTGAATGTTGTCCTTCTGAGGAGGAAACAGGATATAATAAAGACTGTTTGTTAGTACTGATCTTGGAGAGGGTATGGAGAATGAAAACTGAGGGGAGTGTGGATTTTAGCTGCTAAGAGAAAAGATGGCTGTTTTAAGAACTCAGATTAAAAGATTACTTATATTTGGTGGTGTAACTGACTGCAATTACAGGATAACAGAATGATCCTTTCTTTGGCTGGACATTTGTAGGATTAAACTCTGGAAAAGGGCAAGAGAGAGTAAAAATGTGCCCAATAGGAAAATGCCAACCCTACTTTGAGAATGTTGTAGGATATTAATACTTCTAAAATTATCTCATATAATATCTTGGTCTCTGGAAACAAACTGATTGGAGTTTAATCCTGCTTCTGTCTCTTAATAGCCCCCTGAACGTGGATAAGTTACTCTACCTCTCTGTGTTAAAGTTTCCTCATCTTTAAGATGGGGTTATTGTAGTTATGGAAATTAAATGGAGTAGTGGCTACAAATGCTTTTTTGGTACAGTGCCCAGTATGCAGCGAGAGCTCAGTAAAGCATTTCTCACTCAGTTCTTACAACCTGTTCATTGACTAGGTTTAAGTGAACTGGTGGTCACTTTATTTATTTATCTTTTAAAGATTTTATTTATTTATTTGACAGAGAGAGAGAGAGAGAGAGAGAAAGTGTGTGTGAGTACAAGCAGGGGGAGCAGGGGGCAGAGGGAGAGGGAAAAGCCAGCTCCCCGCTGAGCAGAGAGCCCAACATGGGGCTCAATTCCAGGATCCTGGGCTCACGACTTGAGCCGAAGGCACACACTTAACTGACTGAGCCACCCAGGTGCCCCGGAACTGGTGGCCACTTATGACCATCCAGCTGTGCTTATTTCCTTGATTTCTTTCTAAAGAGCTATAGAGTCCCCAAGAACTTGTGTATTTCAGCAATTTTTTCTTCGTGCCCTTCTCTCCTGGATCTGTGGGGTACAAGAGTCTTTAGATTCTCAGACTATTTTTATTTTATTTCAAAATGTAGTCTTTTAAAATATTGCTGTTAAGTGACTTTGGTGACGACTGTGATTTTCATGTCTGTTCAGAAGCTGGACAGGTTTTTCAGCAGAAAAACCTCCACATGTTGGGTCAAGTGAGCTTAGCCATTCACATTCCAGAGGAATTCAGAGGAGTTTGCTGCTCCTGGATTACTGAGAAGGCGGGCACATCTTGGCTTTCTCCATTTCTTCTTTCTGTAGCCTATTTAAGGGGAATTTTCAGATTTCTTTCACATTCCTTCTATCTTCTTCAGGCTCAAATTCCTACTCTTTTAAGTTTCTCTCTGCTCTATTTTGCCAACATTCAGTTTTCCTAGAAACTTTGATTGGCAGTTTTTTGAGTTAATACATCAATTTAGAGAAGGCTTTGTTCTTATATAACTATATTCAAGGGATGGTTAACACATGTATTGCCTTGAGAAACTAATTGAAATCACAATAGGCATTGTGAAAATAAGAATTGGGCCAAAATGACAGCAGGGGAAAGAGTCCCTGGTGTTCAGTTAAGTGACAAGAGAAATTAGCAACAGATGTTTAGAAGGGGAGTAAATCTATTCTAGAGTGGTCATTTCAATTGTTCTCAATATTCTTCAGGGCCCCGTAGTTTTATGGCTATTGCTTCTAAGTACATGTTCTCAGGGGTGCTGTTCAAATGATTGAACAACTGGTAGAGCCCAGACACAGATGGGTCAAGAAGGATTAGAGTGGATGCCAGCTTTAATGCTGGAGCACGGAACAGACTAAGTTTAGCCCTTTAGTTACTGGGTGGTGGGAAGATCAAAGATTCAGGGACAGGGTCCTGGGTAGCTGGGATGTTAGGGACATGGACATGCAGTGGGGAGCTTGGGGCAGCAGCTACTTACCAAGAAATATAAAAGTATTTCAATATTTTGACAATCAGTATGGACTATACGAGTTTATATCAGCTGGATTTCAGTCTTACATGGTCTACTGTGGTCTGTGAAACTGCACCTAGCATGTTGCCTAAGACCACAGTTGCAGTTTGGCTTCCAGCTAGGATTGATACTGCAGAGGCCGTATTTTGCATTTGTCTCATCACAATACGCTTTGTCCTATTAAGATGAGCACAAACTTTTGGTTACAGTTGAGCCAAATAGAAAGAATTACAGAAGAAGGAGGGGCTACTGGGAAAAAATGGGTCAAGGGGGAAAGCTTTTGCCATCAATCACTCATTCCAGCAGAGATTTCAGCAGAAATTTAATAAGTCAGTCCCCGTAGTGATTGCAGAGCTCTTAGGCGCAGTTCAGACTAAATCAGGGTATAGATGGAGGCCAGCTGCTTTTGATAAATGATGCGACATGGTGGAGTGTTCCACAAAAAGGAACCTTCAGGACTGCAAGCATGCACAGATGATGTCATGAGCCTTTCAAACGGATGGAGGCTAATGGATCAAAAGCAAGACTGATGCCAAAAAAAGTGGCTTCACGGAGTGAGAACTCAGGAATGGAGTTAGTCCTTTACACAAGGGATCCAGCAGCCTTTCTGTTCTTCAAGGCCTTAGTTCAATGCACAATTCCAGTTTATTTAGCTTTAACTAGAAAACACTAAGTGTTCTTGGATTTTTCTTGCCTAATTGATTTGATATACTTAAGTATTTTCTTAATCTAAAGTTTCTAAGGTGAGTAATTGCTCTAGGGATTCTTAACATTATAACAAGAGATTAAGGACTGGCTGGTAAAGCCTAAATACTTGTAACCCTTGGCAAAATTCTGGTGATCTCTACCAATATCTTATCATGTAGATTGGATCTGGGTAGATTTGACTTGGGTGGATGGGTCTCAACATTTAACCTCTCAAATGAGTAGCAGGTTTTGCAGGTATATCTGTTCCACAAAGTACCTAATGCATGATATATGTGATTGTCAAAGTGGACCGAAGCAAAGATTTGGTGAATGTAGTTTATGCTGTTAGAAAATATATGTTGTGCCCCCAGACATTTGTGCAGCCTCTAGTTCTTAGCGGTTCAATTTTATTGTAGGAGAATAGATTCTAGCAGAGAATTTAAGAGTTGTGGTCATCTACCCATTTTAAGAGACATATCATACTAACTCTTACCTGACTTAGTTTATCTGGAGTTAGATAGGACTAGTTGAAATAATTAATGATAATAGGTGAATTAACCAAGAGACTAAATAAAGGTGAAAGAATGATGACATCAGGTCTTAACGCAAATTGCCTGAATAGTTGTACGAATAGTAAGCTTATTGAAAACAAACCAAGCTAAACAATCCACTGGAGTGCTTCCTCAACCTATACCCAGAAACAGCAATTTAGCTTTTGGGAGACATGGTAAAATAGTAGCTTGGACTAGTGCCTAGGGCTCTGCAAGATAAGGTAAAAGGAGAGTGTGTGTTTTGGACTAGAGCCATTTCCTCAGAACATGAAAAGCCAAGACAGAGAATCTTGGGATGATCCTTTCTTATTATAGTGGAACCCTCCCCATCTCTATGTATACCTTAATAACCCCTGGTCTCCAGGGAGTAAATGTATTCTAAGCTCTTCACCCTGAATAAGGTTTAGCTGCATTGAGGCATAAGCCTTGTGTCTTAGACAATAAATATTAGATTTCCATGACTGCTGCTCCTTTTTTTCTGTCAGTTGGTACCCCACCCTCATCTGGTTGCCCCTTCATTTTTGGACTTGAATAAAACACTGCTTTGCAGGTGTGAAATCTGGAGTCTTGAGGGACTGCAGAAGAGCTGGATGATGCAACCAAGGAGTGAATGGGTGTTAGCTTCCTCTGGGTGAGCCTTGACCAATGAGAAGTGGGAGATGGCGGGGGTGGGGGGTGGGGGGTGGTTGGGCAGATAAGTTCCCCCTCCATTACATCTTCCATGGACTGCACTGGGGTACAGTTCCTCCTTGCAGCCCTTCTGGAGAAATCCCAGGTGCCATGTGAACATGCCTGTCAAGTGACCTTCCGGGTCTCTTCCCAGGTCATCTGTGGGAGTGGTATGGGGGAGGGAGATAGCAAACTCCTGCAGTGCATTGTTCCTTGACTCATATTTTTCTTTTCCTTACTGCCTTGGGCTTGCATCTCCCAAATAAAGGGTTAATACTTTAAATCCTTGTCTCAGGCTCTGCTTTCTAGGTTATCTTGGCTTTGGATACCAGACTAATCACTAAACATTTAACTAGCTCATTAACAGATTGGCCTAATCAATATGTGATGTTATTTTTCCTAAGGTCAGACAGAAAACTGATTTAAGTATCTTTCATATTCATAGTTTAAATTTGTGCAATAGCAGGCAATAACAGCCCTTTTCAACCAGAGTTTGAGAGAATTAAGCCCTAACGCCTTAAGGTAACTATTGTATGTAATTAATTAATTAACTCCTTTTCTATGCATCAAAAATGTACCAACCTTGGGAGAATTGAGAAAACAGTTATTCAAATCATTTTCTGGGGGCACCTGGGTGGCGCAGTCGTTAAAGCGTCTGCCTTCGGCTCAGGGCGTGATCCTGGCGTGCTGGGATCGAGTCCCACATCGGGCTCCTCCGCTGGGAGCCTGCTTCTTCCTCTCCCACTCCCCTGCTGTGTTCCCTCTCTCGCTGGTTGTCTCTCTGTCACATAAATAATAAAATCTTTAAAAAAAAAAAAAACAACAACAAATCATTTTCTGCAGGGCTTAATTCTCTTGAGGAATCCTTTCGAAGGGCTGAGATTATTTTGATTACTAGACAAGAAGTGTGTAACTAATTTATTTATAAGTTTTGCAGTTTTAGTCCTTGTCTGGCTACCAAGTAACAATGGAAGCGAACTACCTGATTCTTATTTACCTAATGAGTATTTGTATACCTACTAAGAGCTAGGTCCTAGGAAAACAAAGAAGACCAAGGCTTGCTCTCTGTCCTCCTAGAGCTGAGTCTAGTGGAAATGTAGTGTAGACAAATATCACACCATACGTGCCATAACAGAGGTATGCGGGACACGACCTAAAGGGGCAGAGATGATGTTCTCTTTTCATGTTGTATGTTTGCCTCACTTCTGTGCCACGCTTCGCATATCTAACTGTAAAACATAGAAAATATAACTAAAATAGGGGCGCCTGGGTGGGTCAGTCATTGGGCATCTGCCTTCAGCTTGGGTCATGATCCCAAGACCCTGGGATCGAGCCCCAAGTCGGGCTCCCTGCTCAGCAGGAGGCCTGCTTCTCCCTCTCTCACTCCCCCTGCTTGTGTTCCCTCTCTCACTGTGTCTCTCTCTGTCAAATAAATAAAATCTTAAAAAAAACATATATTTATATATAAAACTAAAATAAACCATGTTTAAAAAAAAACTATGATGGAATTTTCTTGACCATTCCCACTGCAGCCATTTTTCTTGATTCTCTAACAAAAAAAGCTTAGTTCAATGTGATATCAGACCGGAAAAGAGGTTGAAACTTGCTAACACATCCAATCTCGAGTCTACCAGCTAGTTACTCATAATGTTTTTGGTATAATAGGTCATTTTTCCCTGACACTTCTTGTGAAAAGAAAGGTAGACTAACAAAAGTTGTATGTATTGTTTTTCTGATTTTTGATATATCCCTTATTGTGCTAGTCACAAACACTGGGAGACCAGAAGTTTGGTGCCAGAATCAAAAGAATGTCTGTCATTTGTATGTTTTGTCAAAGAGGATCTTCAAAAATTTTTGCCCAGGATCCATTTAAACTCTACTCACATATACATATCTATAAAAATTACTTTGCTAATTCTAGGGTAGAAGAAGTTTATCATCAAAATTCACAATTTCAGAAAATACTCTAAAGCATTTTAAATTATATAAATATCTCTAGCCAAATCCCTTGAGATATGGTCAGGGAGCATGGCCTTGAGCTGTGTTAACTTATGTGCCTCTAAGGTACGGTGGAGTTAATTGCAAAAACTGTGCTGTTTAAGAAAAACAAAGTAAAGACTCATTTCTGCCATATAATTTTTCAGATAACAGATTTATAAATCTCTGACATTTATAAATTAAAGTTGTACGGCAAAGGTAAGGAGGATGAATGCTCTTACTTCAAGTATGATGAACATTGTTTTTTTTTGTTTTGTTTTTTGTTTTTTTAATAATGATTTTTTATTATATTATGTTAGTCACCATACAGTACATCCCCGGTTTTCGATGTAAGGCTCGATGATTCATTAGTTGTGTATAACACCCAGTGCACCATGCAATACGTGCCCTCCTTCTACCCATCACCGGTCTATCCCATTCCCCCACCCCCTCCCCTCTGTAGCCCTCAGTTTGTTTCTCATAGTCCATAGTCTCTCATGTTTCATTCCCGCTTCTGATTATGATGAACATTGTTAAAAACTAAGAGAGGAAGATAGGAACAGTTTTGTTTGTTTGTTTGTTTGTTTTTGCAGTGGAAAACAATTTTATTCTTGGATCTTAAAACAAAGAATTAAGATTCTATCATGGAACAGTCAAGTATGGGAAGTGACTATAAGTAATAAAGTATACCTGTCCCCTGGAGGGGAGAGGAAGTATATGTGGAAAACCTTATTGAAATCTGGCAGAATCCCCCACTCCTTTTTAAATGCCATAGAAGAGAGGATAGAAGTTACAACTCATTAGTCATGATGAAACAGACCATGTCCCTAAACATCCATGGAACTACTCCTTATTTTCCATTGTGCCCATTGTTATTTTCATCTTTGTCAATGAGTGCAAATCCTCTACATTCTGGACCCAACTCAGGATCACAGTTGGAAAGAACACCAATCCTAATCAAATCCTTATTAAACACACAAATCTTCTTAATAGTCATCTTTTCTCTTGGGCAAGTATAGAAGGGGGATCCATTTTTCATTTATAGAAACAATGCCATGAGAAATATAAGCAGCAGAAAATCATTTCAATGGTGATTCTCTGTGATTTCATAATTACCTAAGAATTTGATGCTGACTTAATTAGCTCTGATCCATTAGAGAAAAATGAGCTCTGCACTCTCCTTTCTCCAGTGAGGTTTTCTTATTTATCAATCCCTCATTAAATTTTGGACACTGACAAGAACGCAAAGAGCACATACAGGCAACTCATCTTCCCAAAATTCTCTACCAAGCAAGCTAGGAGAGAGTTACCTGGAGTTATCCAGGTAAAAAAGTCAGAGCTTTTTGTGTGTGGAGTCAAAGCTTCTGTCCTTTGGGCTGCATGATTTGCCTTTCTAGGCAGCCTCTCCCTTGAATTAGTGAAGAGTTCACAGAGTGAAACATTTAGGGCTTGCTTGTTCATGAGCCAGGGATGGCTATGCCTGAAAAGCACAACAAATCTCCAACAAGAATGTGTAAACAAGGATCAACTGACTAATGCCTGGTACAAAATGATGCCTGTATCTGTGGAAATTTGTGCAAAGGAACAACATGATTTTGTTCTTGTTACCACTTTTTTCCATTAGTAGGGTATTGAACTTTCAGGAGGGGCATCATTAATGAAGAATTCAAGTATGAGATGGAGTAGGCTTCCTATGCCAAGGAATTTTTTCCCCTTGTGTAGTTGTATCCTTCTTTCTTTGTTCCTGTTTGAGAACATTAGAAAACTGTTCTTGTTTAGAGAAAAAAATATGGTACCACCTAGACCTACTAATTGTTTTCTTTAACATAGGTTTATCACCCCTATGAAACTTTGGAATGCCTCTAGGTCCCCATGGGAAATTGAGAATAAATGGCACACACAGGGGACACAAGGTACTCAGGAAGCCAACTTTTTGCTAGGAAATATTGACTCATCTCTGTTTAATAGTATTATCAGTTGCCTTTTAATAAGCACATGTGATAGATAATGTCATAATTGCTTTAAAAGAGCTCTTAGTGTGTACCAATTACTCTTCTAAGTGTTTTCCATTTATTAATCCATTTATAAGTTATATTTAAAGTAGCAACCAGGGGCACCTGGGTGACTCAATCAGTGAAGTGTCTGCCTTTGGCTCGGGTCATGATCCCAGGGTCCTGAAATCAAGCCCCACATCAGGCTCTCCACTCAGCAGGAGCCTTCTTCTCCCTCTCCCTGTTGCTCCCCCTGCTTGTACTCTTTGTCAAATAAATAAAATTAAAAAAAAAAAACCTTTAATAAAAAATAAAGTAGCAACCAAACTCTGGGGTTAGGAAGGATAGCGTGATATAGGATGTATGCATAGTACATCTAATTGTGGGAACTGCTATTTACTCATTACCTTCAGCCTTCATCTTATATCCCTTTATGAAAAAGATTCTTTAGAACCTATAAAAGATCCAGGGTAGGGTAATGGAAATTATTAAAATAGAAAAATAAAATCAAAGAAGAAATTAAAGTTATAGGTATTTTTAGCATGCCCATCTTTACATCTAGAAGCTAATTGTAGATTAGATGCACAAAAGAGGAGGGGCTCTAAATGACTTCAGAGTTACAAGTTGGGCTATGCTGGATGAGAGCGATCACAGATATTGGTGGCATGGTGGTTACAACCTAAAGTTGAAAATAAAGGAGGAAGGGCAGAAAGAGATCTTCCAAAAGAACGAGATCTTTCAAAATTTGAAGGCTTCTCCATGGCATAGCTTCAGGAGAGAAGAAGAAGATGTGGGAAAGACAGATTTTATTGGGAAGTTTAGGACTGGAGATAGAAGGGAAAAACAGTCTAAGCTGTGAAGACAATCTCTTGGGACTCTCCCGCTCATATTCAAGTTTCTGTTTCAAGGTCAGAATGGGGACCCTGATCTTTGGATTAAAAAGTCTGGACAGGAAAGAAACATAAACAAAACAAAACAAAACAAAACAAAACAAAACAAAACAAAGGGTGGTGTGTGTCTGGATAGCAGAGAGGCATCGTGTGGTCAGGGAACACATTGTGTATAAATGTTGTGTGTTTTCTAGGGAGAAGGGTCATGGTTTTCATCAATTTATGGAAGCTTTCTGTGACTTAAAAATAGGTTAAAAGTCCCTGGCTCTTACAAAAGTGATCAGAATTATCCTGGGCACATAAGATCCTTCATGATTTGTTTTTTTAATTTGGCTTTCCAGCATTTACCCATCCCCCATGCTATTGTTTCTTGATGATAATGGCCTATGCATCATTTGCCCACTGTTTTTCCCTCACCACGCACAGCCATCCCTGCTGTCTGGAATGCCTTGTGCTTGTATTTCCTTCAGAGAATATCTCCTCATCTTTCAGAGAACCAGGTGAACTATTGTTTCCTCCATATGGCCTTCCTCAGCACCCAGACAGGGTTGGCTGGACCTCCTTTGTAACAACCTCAGTTGTATTCCAGATAAAGTGGCATTAACTCAATTTGTTGTAGGTCTATTTTTTTCCTCTAGATTGTGAGTTCGTTTCTTAGGCAAGGGACTGCCTTATTTTCTCTGTTTGCCCAGTGCTCGGCATATAGCAGGTCAAAGAATAAGTGCTTCTTGGAAGTGTAAACTTAGAAAAGAGTAACTCCGGCCGTGGCTAATCAGGTGTTCTCCAACAGAAGTCACCAAGTAAGGGAAATATTCTTAGAAGCACGTAGAAGTGTGAGTTGCTCAGGGAAGATGCTTATTAAATAAATATGTGTAAAATGAATGTTAAAGAGCATCACAAAAAAATACTTCCCAGGGAATCTAAGACCAAGACAGAAACCCGTTTGTCTTCACAGACAAAGACGTGGTACGGCTCTCACTTTCTTTTCTGTGATTTTGTGACTTAGGATCTAAATTCCACAAAGTGAATAGTTTGTCTAGTGATAAACTAGACAAATATCAGAATATAGATGATAAGAAAAAAAATTTCTTTTGTTTTGCTTTCTTTCCATGGTGTTACTCAGTTACTATTTCCAGAGTGTTTGTTATAGTCAAGGAGAAAGAATGAGTGCTTGTAAAAGGGTTGTATGTTTTGGTGGGGAAACATTCTTTTTTTTAAATCCCATACATTTGGTTAAGCAGTCTTATTTGTGTTCATAAGTTCAGTTACCTCAGTGTTTCCGTAGAACGAAACCTCACTAATTTAGACTAAATTAAGCTACTATAAAGAGAAATACTGTTGATTATTTGGTTAGCACTTTTTAGTGCATCATTAATGGTAACAGAATACAACAAAGCATTGATGAAGAAATCCAGTTAGCATGCTTTAATAAATATATGACTATTTTTTAAAAAAAAGCGTAAACCCTTTGATGTGCAAATAATTGTTATAAAGGTATTTGAAATTTAAGGTCTCACAGTAGGATTAATGAGGTCTCCTATAATCTTAATATATTTGCTTGTATATACACTGTGTATTCGCTTAAACAACTTCTCCTGTCATAGATGTTAAAGATAGAACCTTCAGCTCTATTCTGGTCTAATTCTTAAGAACAACATCAGGGGCTCCTGGGCGGCTCAGTTGGTTGGGCATCTGCCTTTGGCTCAGGTCATGATCCCAGGGTCCTGGGATTGAGTCCCGCATCTGGCTCCCTGCTCAGCAGGGAGCCTGCTTTTCTCTCTCCCTCTGCCTGCAGCTCCCCCTGCTTGTGCTCTCTCTCTCTCTCTCTGTGTGAAATAAAAAAATAGAATCTTAAAAAAAAAAAGAACAACAAAAAGAAGAATTTTTTGCATAAATTTTTAGCTGTGCTTGTATTTATTCTAACTCAACTATTTGCATTACATTAACTATTGACTCTCATCAAGAAAAATAGTGAATATGTTTAGAAACATTTTGAATGCTCAGAGAAGAATTTGGCCAGCAGGATGTCTTATAGTTTAAACAGCATGAGCTCCTGTTTGCTTCATGGTGGGGGTATCTGCTTTCTCAACAAATTCTGAAGGTGAAGAATGGGAGTTGAAGGACTCTTGTCCCGCCGTGTAAGCAGATAATGGCACTTCAACTGCTTCTCTACAAAGGCGGGAGGCTGGACTTTGCGATTTTGTTAGAGGCTTCTTATTTCTTAATATCTGTATCATTAGTTGACAGATGGATTTCTGTCTGAAATCTTATTTCAAGAACGCTGCCTCCTGCTAGATAATCTCCTTAAACTGTAATTGACAAGTGGAATGAATTGCAATTCCCGGAATTTTGGATGAGTATACTAAAAGTCATCCACTCCTTTAAATTGTGAGGCACATTGTTTCCATAAATATTTATTGAACATTTACTATGTGGCAAACATCTTGCTAGCTACTGGGATACAATGGAAAATAAGAAAGATACTGTCCTTATTTTTCAATGACAGTCAACAAACCAGGATTTGGGTGCAAATACTCTTAATAGAATTTTGCATGTTTGTCAAGAAGGTTGGGACTATAGTTCGTCCTTGTTCACCTTTTTAGGTGAAAAAAGGGAGATTTTCTCGAGTATAAGAACTTTGTTTTCTCTACAAAAAACTGAGAGCTTGGGTGGCTCAGTTGGTTAAGCATCTGCCTTCTGCTTGGGTCATGATCCCAGGATCCTGGGATCGAGTCTCGCATTGGGCTTCTTGCTCCGTGGGGAGCCTGCTGCTCCCTCTGTCTGCTGCTTCCCCTGCTGTGCGCTCTTTTTCTTTCTCTCTCAAATAAATAAAATGTTAAAAAAAAAGTAGTCAACCTCTCCAGTTAGCTTTCTCAAACCATATCTTCTCAATTTAGGAATAGTCACAACTGAGATCAGAGAGAAATTCCTTTCAGTTTTGAAGGCCAGTTATAGATGTGTCTACTAAGCCACAGCCCAGCTTCTCAGTCCAGCTTTTGGGGCTTTCCTGCTAATGGTGGGAGTATCTATCTTTATATGGTTCTCCTGCCACTTGCCAATGATATTGGAATAGGAAGTTTTGTCTAAAATTTTGATCTGGTTCAAGGGAGATGCACACAGCATGGGCAGAGTCTCCCCACAAGTGCGCTGGGATTCCCTGGGGTGCTCTGTGTAGAGTAGGTATGTGCCAAGGTAACACTTCTGCTCCCACTCTGGAGGCCAAGTGGGGCCTGGGGCAGCCTCTTGCCGTAAACCTCTTGCCATCTTGTCCTTTTGTACCATGAGTTTATCATACCATGAGTTTATTACGCGCCATGATCAAGGTTGGGAAGGACTGTCTTGGGGTATGACTCTGGGAAAGAATTCTGAGTTAGCAAAGGCCCTGTGATGTGTTCCAATGCCCAGGCCTTGTTGGGCTCCCAGGAGTCATCCAGAATAGGGAGGTGATGAAAAGGGGAACTAAAATCACTGTGCACAAAAACATAAAATATTCTTTCTGTTGTGGGCAGAGAAAAGCTTGACAGATTTTTTGGGTTTTTTTGAAGAAAATATTTTTCTTTGTTATAAATTTGGACTGCACTGCTTGAGAGAATTATTTTTGTTCTTGAGATGTATATGTCTGCATCATACTTGTGTGTGTGTTGCCCAGAAGTTACCTGTAGTACCCTGGAAGACTAAAGGAAGAATCTGGGGCATTTTAGATCACATTTCACATCATGCTGTGGCTAGATCTCCTTGGGGGCTGTGTTTGAAATACCAACGCCCAACCTGGATTATTGACCAAAACACATTCTTAATGAGTAATCTCAGGATTGGAAAGGTATTGCTGGAGACTGTGGAGGCCCACAGATTGCCTCGGTAGGGTAGCAGATTGGCCCCAGAGAGGGGATGGAGAGTCATTCTGGGAAGGATTGAAGAGGTAGCTCTGCCTCCAAGGCGTAAGGGAAAGATGGACTATAAGACAGGGAACTGAGACTTGGAATTGGGCTGTATCCTGAGGGAATCCCTTAGAAGGGTTTATCTCGGTAAATTTCTGTAGACATTGAACAGTCATGCTTAGTGTTCAGTATTAGTTTATTCCTATGTTGCAGTATCCTCAAGCTATCTCCAAACCTTCAGCAAAGTCTGTGGTACCCATACCACCTGGTGTGTTAGATGAAGAACTAAAGGAAGGAGCACTGAGACTTCTCCTGACCCCATCTGCCTAGGCCAGCCTCTTGTTAAAGGAGAACCATCTTCCTAACCTTCTTCAGAGGACGCCCAGGAACATCACAAATGGAAGTCCATGATAGCTTTGAGACCAGTGAGAGGGTCAAGTGATGGGTAGACAGGGATGTGTCAAAGATCCCTTCCCCTAAAGTGTGCTAGAAAAAGGTCAACCTAGAAAGGGTGGAAGATGAAGGGAGGCAGACACCAGCCCACACTTCAGCTCAGTAAAGTCCTGTGCACATATGTCCTTCCTGGGTCCTTTCTGAAGAATGCCTGCTGTCTTCATGTTCTGGAGAATGTGTGTGAGTGTGAGGCGGGGGAATCAGTCATATTCAGCCATATGTGTGGAATGGTGAGAACCCTCATAATATACGTATTTTATCTTTAGCCATTATATTTTGGGAAAAAGTAATGTGACGATTAATTTTAAGTGTCAACTTGGCTAGGCTATGGTGTCCAGTTGTTTGACCAAATACCAGTAAATATGTTGCTGTGAAGATATTTTTTAGTTGTAATAAACATTTATAATCAGTAGACTTTGAGTAAAGCAGATTACTCTCTATAATGTGGTTCGGCCTCATCTAATCAGTTGAATTTTGCTTTAAGACTGCAACATAGAAACCCTGCCTGAATCTCTTGCCCACCAGCCTGCCGAGCAGATTTTACGCTCAAGACTGAAACATCAACTCTTACCTGAATTTACAGCCTGCTGGCCTGCCCTACCGATTTCAGATTGCCAGCACCCAGAATTACATGAACTAATTCCTAAAACTCAATCTCTCTCTCTCCCTATCTAGATAGATAAATGTAGATATATTATATCTATCTTTTTATCTCTCTATATAGCATATATATAATATGTAACATAATTATATATACTAAATATCTATATTATAGCTATATGTTATATAACATGTAATAGAAATATATCTATTTATATCGTATCTGTATCTATATTTATCTGTCTATAGATATCTAGATCTATCTATCCTATTGGTTCTGTTTATCTGGAGAACTCTTACTAAAACAGGAAATCTGAAAGGGAATAAATATTTAGTGTGTGGTACTGGAAATATTCAACATCCTAATAGATTCAGCATATTTGATTCAGACTTCCACCTAGGATTCACATGAACATGCTGCCAAAACCGTTTATCTGCTTAGGAGATCATGTAGAACTCTGCCCTTGGTCCAGGGCTTCTGGTTCAAGGTCTTTTGAAAGCATTGTCTATTTGCCTCCATCTCCTTCATTCTTATCCAGGGACTAGAAAATGGCACTGTTCACACCGTTATGTCATCCTGTATTGTCTTTGTCCTATTAGCCACCGCATGTGGCTGTCTGTGGTAAGTAATCGAACGATCCCTCAGGGAAGTGCACACGCTAATGGTGCATGGCAACTTTACAAACACTGTCAATTTGAGTTAGACCTGAATTGTCCTCTGATTTAAAGATTCTTCTGTGACGATCAGAGTCTTGGGGATGATGCTGGCCAGAAAGAATGTGCGTGGCCATCATTGTGCCAATTTTATAATTCATCTTTTAATAATCTGTAACTGAAGAGCTGAGTGGAATTCATCAAACCCTGCCTTGTTTCTCACTGGGGAGCTGTCTGCATTTTGTTACTGAGCCAAAGCTGAATGCAGCTGCTGGAGCTGTCACCGGCATTCTGGTTCACCCAAATATTGATAATAATTACTCTTGCTTCACATGGAAAGCATTTATTTAAATATGTGTAATGGAAAGACTGTTATTATTGATATTAAAACTTTACAGTGAGTACATCAAAATGTGGATATGACATTCATAAACTATGTTTGGGAAAAGCTGTATCTTTCTCCTGCATAGTATGCAGGACCCTGGGCTGGTATTGTTGATCATCTGTCCTTTATAGAAATAGGGAGAAGTTATTACCAGAGAATAATTAAGCCCACAGAATTGTCCAAATGCTGGCAGGCTATAGCCATCCCCAGCACCACATAACAGCCTGTTAGGATCAGCAAAATCAAACAGCTGGGGCATTGAGTCTGAGGGGGGTAAATAGCATAATGAATTTTCTTTACCCTGTCATTATTCCTCTCCTGGCTTTCCTGGATTACAGACACAAGTAGGTCACATTACATTTACCCACCCTTCATGCAAAGTGCTTTGGAGTGGAGCCTGGGGCCTGGTCCAACTGGGAATGACCATCTTATCATTGCAGGAATGACAAGCTGCTTTTAACCCTTGTCAACCACATTACCAGGAAGCCCTGCGCTAGCACAAACCCACTGCTTTCTATTTCCATCTTATATTTTCCCTTTTTTGTTCTCCTTGCCTTTCTTTATTTGTCTGCCTTGAGTGGTCTTTTGTTTCCTGAATCAAATCTATCTTTGTTCTTTATGATGTGGGACATGTTAGTTTCTCCAATCAAAACGATTTTATTTCATAGATAGTGTCTGATCACCTGCAAGGGAATGTTTGGAGCCTTGATGAAGTGGCTTTGAGTAGCGAGGACTCAGCTGGGGCTTTGCTGTATCTGTAGCAGTTGAGTTGACCTGATGACTGTTTGCAGGGGGCAAAGGAGATCTTGTGAGAAACAGCCCCTGGGGTGGGGGAGGATTTTTTAGTAAAGCCTGTTCATCAGAGAGAAGGAGGAAGACTGAGTCCAGCCATGGAGTTGTTATGAGACTTGAATCACAGCCCAGCTCCTGGAGCCCCTTTGGGCTTGGAAGAGAGGGGTAACTGTAAATAAAAGCCATGCCATGCCAATCTGTAACATCAGGGCTCAGTGACATACTTACCACGTAGGGACCCATCTAATAGAGTGCACCACCAAGGGAGGGAGCCTCCTCTCCTCTGCAGAAGGACTACAGTGCTCGGAGGAATTGGGTGCCGCAGCAGGTCTCCCTTGGTCCTGTCTGCCAGGTGGCCACCAGCACAGGCCTGCTGTGCTTCCTGGAACTGTGGCACCCAGCCATTCCTTGTGGGTGCTATGGGAACCGCACTTGTGAGACACACTCTGGAGACTCCTAGAAATCCATGAACAGGAAGCACTCCTCAGGCAGCTGGAAATTTCTTATTAGCACATTGGACTAGTGTCAGAAAAACTGAGAGATGAATACTAATGAATTAGACCATATTTGTCCAAATGGGATGGTGATCTTTCGGGGAGCCTGAGTTCCATGAGAATTTTCCTGAACACTTGGACAATACACCTTTGCCCTTCTCTTACGCATGTATTAGGTGGTCCATCTTGGGTGGTCAGATCCTTACTCCATGGATTCTGAGTCCTTTGCCAAAAACACTGAGCTGTTTCTCAAGAAAGGCTTCTGGATTTCCCACGTGATCTTGGATAAAAGCAAGAATAAGAATCGTTTTTGCCTCAAAATAGAGCCGAAATAGAAAATTTGACCAGCTTTCTAATTGCTTGTTGGCTAATGAAGAAGTTTGTTTTCAATGAGTAGTTTTTGTGACTTATGTGGATTCGCTGGAAGGAAAAACTGGAGAGAAGTTTAGGAGACATAATATCTTTAAGACAGAAAAACACTGGGTAAAAAAGAAAGTGACGAAAAGAATGTTATGCTTGGCCAAGTCAGCCATTTAATGACAAAACTTCTCTTGTTTAAATTGGAAACTGTCTATTTTGGCTGATTAACGCAGTCTTAAAAAATATTCTGCATTTCTGAAGGCTTTGTTATAATAAAGCCAAATAATCAGGGTTTACTGTTAAATTTTAGAGCACTTCTGTTTTCAGGCAGACTTGAAGTTCAGAAAGATGCATCGTGTAATTTCTGAGGAATCCCTTCTAATGCAGTATGAAATTATGCTCGCAGGCTCTGAAGTGTTTCTAAACAGCTCTGGCCACATCTTGGATATTCATTGTCTGAGAATGTATATTTTAAGAAATTGTAAAGATACAGCAGAATTCTGTTCTAAAGAATTCTCAGGGAGTTGACCTCCTCTCAACTTGAAAGTTATATAAACTCTTTTCTAAAACAATCCTCAACTTCTGCTACCTTCATCCCCCAGTGCACGATTTTCAGAGCTGTCCAGGATGGTTCTTCTAGCTTGGGCTGGTGGTCTGTAATATTGCAAAGAATTTGTTGATTCATGGGACCCTTTCCTCTCATTTGATTCCATGAATTTAAGGCCTGCCTTCTGCTCTATTTTTGTTCTCAGCTGGCTGTTAGTTTCTTGCTAAATTGCTAAGTGATAATTAAGGCTATAGCCTAAGGCAGGGAGACTGACCTACCCTTCCCTGCCCCACCAAATGGGTCAAATTTGGTGTATCTCTGGTAGATGATCATATTTTAAGAGAAATTTTAAATCAGAATCTTAAGGAGTTTTATAACAACAACAACAAAAAGCTTAAAACCAAGGACTTAAGGAATTGTGCTTAGCATTAATGTTTCTCAAGAACTCTAGGCTAGAGCTACCTAGTGATGAAATGAATGGTAATGTGATAGATAATCCGGGGCCTGGGGACATTGAACAACACCCTTTAAATTCTGTTGTTTTTAAGGCTGGCGGTGCTTGTGGGCTCTTTGAAGAGGCTAACAATTTTCTCTTTGTCTTCCCAATCAGTGGTTGGGTTTCTTGACTGAAGCTTTGCTTACAGGGGTAGTTCTTTCAGAGGAGTTATTCCAGTCCAGAGAAGTTGTATGCCCATGAGTATATGATAAATTGAATACTGCTTCAGCTTTTTAAGGTCAGCACATTTTAAAGAATTTTTGTGTGTGTAAAACCTTTGTATAGTAAAGAATGGCCAAATAGTTCATTTACTTGGTGATCCCAGGTTTTTCATGTTCAGATTCACTTTAGATGGGGAGGATCTCTTACAGTGTGGTCTGCCCGGAACCAAAACTTTTATCTGGAACATTGGTTAGGACATCAAATTTTCCATGCTGCTGCTGCTTCTGAATACGATAATTCTTTTCTACTCAGACATTGATTAAAGAAAGTAGAAAAGTGTGACTATAAATTTGATCTGTAAGGAATGTAATAGATTCAGAGAGGAAACTCTTGGAGAATTAGAATTACTAGAATTTTTTTTTTTGGATGGAAAGCATACAAATTATACATTTCACAGGAGAAAAGATAGGTGCCTAGTGCCATCTTTTTAATATCTTGTATTTTTTTATTGAAGGCATGAATATTTGGAAACAAAAGTGTCAGGTTATTCAACACTTAATTTTTAAAGTTGATTTTTAAACATACACATTGGTGTTTCTGGAATATATTTGGATAGATAAATATTTATGTCTTCCTCTTCCATTTTGCTTTTGTTGCTGTTGTTTATCCCCCACAGAGCATTTGCAGGCATCAACTTTCATGTGGGCCAGACTGAGGCAAGGGTGGGGTCAGTGCCCTGGGTCCGGGGAGTGTAAACAGTGAGCATCCAAGATGCACAACCCACCCAATCCTGGAAGCCTTTGCAGGGTTGGAGTTGGCTAGGAGTTGGGGGATGGAGGGTGGGAGGAGCCCCAAAGTAAGCACAGCAGGAGGGCCATTGTGGCAAGAAAATGTGGAAAGGCTGAGAAGAGCTAAATTAAAGAAAATACAAAGGAGCTGGAACAGAGGGTTGGTCTCAGAGGGCGAGGAAGTAGTTTTCTAGAGTGTTCTGCTTCTGCTTTCTTTTCTCTCTCAAACTGAGAACAGGGATCAGGGGGCCATGAGGAGACCCTTTTTCACCTCTTCCCAACTCAGGACAGGATGTATGGGACAGTCCTGCTGGTGGTAGAGGCACCAGACAGAGCTTGTAGAGTCTGACAGATGCGTGTTTGGTGCCAGCTCTGTTATTCCTGCCTCTGTGACCTGTGGCAGGTATTTAAGTCCGTGAGACCCAGGCTTTTCATCTGTAAGATGGAGATGAGAATATCTACCTCCCCAAATTGCTGCTGGAAATGAGGTATTGTGCAATGTACTCGAATTGAATTCTTAATCTCCTCTCAGCCTCTTTCAGAAAATTGCCGCAGAGATAGTGGGAGTTACTGCTCTGTTAGAATGCCACGGGACAATCACTGAGGGGCACACGATTCCCTGGGGGAGTGGAGTGGCCTTTAGTCCATCACAGGCCGGGAACCAGTTCCCCAGCATCTGGTGGAGATGGAACTTCAGGGGTTCATCTGTCTCTAGCACAGGTGGCCCCGGGGCACTAGTTCCCCAGGTCACGCTTCCCGGGATGCATCTCAGAGTGAGCAGTGTGTTGCATCTTTTTGGGCTAACCTGCTTAATTACTCTACAACCCAAACATGTACAAAAGTGAACATAGCCCATCAACTTCTAACTTCTACTTTTTATTGTAATAACCACATATTTCCTCTAAAATAGTCTCCTTGAATATTTGAGACCTCCTTGCCCTGAGATCAGTTATAAATGACAGTGGAATAACTGGTAATGGCATTGATATTTTGGGGCCTGGCATTGATATTTTGGGGCCTGGAAACCTTAACTAATATCTTTTAAATTCACTAAGGCTGGCTTGCCTGTGGGTTCTTAAAAGAAACTCACAATTTTTCTCTTTTATATGAATCAGTGATTTTGGTGTTTTGAACTTAGAGTTTGCCTCCAGGTACACTTCTCTTCCCTTCAGGCTTAGAGTTGGGATTTCATTTATTTCACTTTGCCATGTACTCTTCCGTGGGCTCATTCTCGTCTTCCTGCTTTTCATCTTCAAAAAAAATTGAATATATTTGACATGTGACATTGTGTAAATTTAAGGTAGACGGTATGTTACTTTGATACATTATATATATAATGTAGTGATATTTACCACATTACACAATTATAGTACAGTATTATTTATATCCATTAGATTGTACATTAGATCTCTATGGCTATTTGCTACTTGTTACAAGCTTGTTCTTTTAAAGGCCATCCATTTTATCCTCACCTCCAACCCCAACCCCTGGTAAGCAGACATTTTACTGTTTCCTTCTTTCCTTCCTTCCTTCCTCCTTCCCTCCTTCCCTCCTTCCCTCCTTCCCTCCCTCCCTTTCTCTCTCTTTCTTTTCTTTTCTTTTTTTCCTTTCTTCCTTTCTCCCCTTTCCTTCCTTCCTTCCTTCCTTCCTTCTTTCCTTCCTTCCTTCCTTCCTTTCTTCCTTCCCTCCTTCCTGACATTTTTTTAGACTCCACATGTAATGACATCATACGATACTTGTCTTTCTCTGACTTCTCTTGCTTAACATAATGTGTTCATGGTCCACTCATGTTATTGCAAATGGAAAGATATCCTCCTTTCTCATGGCTGAATTTTGTATCTCCATTTCCATTTTGTATCTATACCACATCTTTTTTATCCATTCCTCTGTTGATGAACACTAGTTACTGGGTTTTGGCTGCTATTTATTCTTCTTTCTGTCTGAGACTCAGTTTGGATCTAGAAAATGGAGCTAATATTACTTCTTTTGTCAAGTGATCATGAAAATTAAATGCAGCTATGTAGTTGTTAAGCACCCAGAATATATATAGGAGGTCCTCAATAAGTAATAGTTATGAATGAATGCAGTGTAGACAGATTCTGCTTATATTTAAAATATTAATTTACTAATAACGTGATAAGAGATGACACAGAAAAAGCAACTCAGCCACGAGTGAGGAGTTCTAAATTCTAGATTCCCATGGAACATTTAGTCCCATACCCATTTTCTGGGAATTTTCCTTCCGACCACATTGTTGCAGTGGAAGTGGTGATGTTACTGTGTGACCATGTTCCTGGGTTGTAGGTTGTTGGTTGAGGAGTTGGTAACTGAACTAGGCTGGTTCAGTGAGTTTATTCTCCAAAATCTTCGGGCTTCAGTTGCAGAAGTCAAGGAAGCAGGTTGTGAGAGAAAAAGAGAAAAAGCACATTGGAGCAGCAGGTATAGAGGAAAGAGAAACAGGCTGCATTCTGGGCTTGATTCCCTGATTCTATCAGGATCTGGTGCCTGCCTGTATTTCTACTCTTGAGTTCCTGGAGGCACTTCCATATCCATATGGTAATTATACTCCTTTTTTACTTAAACTAGTCCGAGGTAATGTTCTGTTGCTTGCAACTAAACGGCCTAATACAATGACAAACTAGACATATATGTATCTCAGGACCTCAGTTTTTTCATCTGTAGAATGAGCAGTGTAAACTGAATTATCTATAAGACCCCTTTGATTTCTGTAATTTTAAGTGTGTGTGTGTGTGTGTGTGTGTGTGTGTGTGTGTGTGTGTGATTGTGGGAGGGGATGAGGGTTTGGGCAATCACGACATTCTCCATCTGCTGCCAGATAAATGTTGAATGGTCCACCAATGGTCAATGCAAGTTATGGACAGTAAACACTTTGAAGGCGTTATCAGCTGCATATAGGACATGATTACATAGAAACACAGCTTTCAATTACTTTCCTTGAGTCACTTCTTAATTCTGGGTGTTGATGAGCATAAGTGTAAATGTGGCAAAGAAGGATTTTTAAATTGTCATTCAGGAAAATAAGGAAATACAATTGGAAATTGGTAAATATGGTGTTCTAAAATGAGGTAATAGAAACACCAATTGATTGTCCCTGAACCCTGAATCTGGGACACCTCTTCAGATAATTTCTGAGAGATGAGCGGTGTCCTGACTTTGAAGCAGGAAGAACGGGTGTGCTGCAGCTGTCCCTTCAGAAGGGAATGTGCCAGGTGCACTATGGCATTCTGGCCTCTTGATGATGATTTATGAGCTTTGGGCTTCAGTTACCATGTGCTTGATGGAGATGTAATTTGTCATTGTTTTAGGGAATGTAGTTCCAACATTTGAAAAACTAAAACTCAGCCCTACCTTATTAGTGTTGTTTGTTTGCTTGTTTTTTTAGGGGAATCTTTCTGCTAATCACTTTAGGTGGGTGACTTTTGCTGCCTTATATCAGGGCTGAAAGAACAGTTGCTGTCTTTGTTTTTTAGCTAGAATTAGCTTTTATCTATTCTAAGCTCAACTTTGCTTCCCACCACGCACATTAAAAGCCATTAATTTATCAATACTCAAGTGCAATGTATAGGGTGGAGCCTGTCCACTATGGGGTAACTCTCTCTTATCCCACAGGCTGTCTTGGTTAGTGGCTAAGGGCCCAGACCATCCTTGGACTGCCTGGGTTCAAATCCTAGCTCTGCCACTTATTATTTGTGTGACCTTGGAGTTACAGGTATCTTTGTGCCTGAAGTTCCTCATTTATAATATAAAGATAACCTTGACTGAATGGGTAAACATAGGCCAAGCACCTGCATGAGGGCTTTGCAGCTGACAAATGCTATGTAAGTGTTTGCTATAATTATATTGAATAAGGGACAGGGACTTATTTCTTCATTAGAAGAATGGGTTTAGAAATAAAATCTCACCCACCCTCACCCCAAAAGAGATTACCTTAAACCACACGGAGGTAAAATTTGTTTGATGTCTGATCTTTCCTAAGACTGGATCCTGATGGGAAGGACTGGGAAATCTAATGTTGAAAGAAGGTCTGTGGAAAAGAGACCATCCCTGCGTAGCAAACTTAGGCTTCCATGGAAGGAGCTCCAGGGCAGTTGAGAGGTTTGCCTCTTCTTCTGGTTCCTGCTGCTTTCTCCCTGGACCCCTGCAAGCCGGGGTTCCCCCATGGAGACCCCCAGTCAGAACTGTCACACCATGCTCCTCCCAAACAACGGGACAGCTATAGGGCAGGTTTGAAATAAGCCGTCTTCTGATTTTTCACAGTGTGTCGATCGAGAACAGGGTTCAGGTGAAAAAAATTACCTATCATTCTTCATTATCCAGGGAATCACTCACCCGCTGCAAAGAACACGATCCCGGCAGCTGTGGGGATGCAAAGCGTCAGGCCCCAAACCAGCTGGCACATCAGAAGGGGTGTTTTCTGTCTCGGCAAGGCTGAAGGTTTGTGCATTGTTAGTGCTGGCTCCTGCAGAGATCAGCCTAGCTCCAGGCAATGGGAACTTCTAGTCAGGAAAATGAAGCCTTGATATATAGGTTTCACGATCCTAAAGAGATTTTTCTGAGTGGCATTTTCTTTACCAACATGGGTGACTTGAGAAGTTTTATATACATCTTGCTGCATTGTTAGGCAATCATTCTCCACGGGTCCCTCACCATTGCTGCGTATCTTGTGAGCAGTGACACTGGCTGCCCTTTGTTCCGGAGGAAAATGTGTGCACAGTGATCAGGCTGAAAGATAGTATCTCCCTCTTGGGCAAAGGGCAGGCATGCTTATTGTCCGTTATAATAAAGACTGTGTCCACCTCTGGAGGAAAGGGCAGGCAAACATTCACTACCCATTATTAAAGATTTGGGTTTCCTCAGCTTGGGACTCTCCTCTCACAATACGACCTCCTATGTGTGTAGATGCTATCGTCCCCTTTCTGCATGGCCTCAGGGGTTTGAGAAACTGGCACAACCAAATGCCAATACTCTGGCTACTGCTGTTGCTGTGAATAATTAACTGTCCTTCATCCCTGACCCAGGAGTGTTGCGTCTTCTATCAGCATCCATGAAATTGTGGTAGGCTAACTTGCTAGCATGCAAGTTGGAGAAAAGCTCAGATCCTTTGTAATTTTTGACATGCATTCTTTCTAGGCTTGTAGAGATTACGGAGCAAGTCATAGCATACGAGCGGTTCATACAACTGGATGTGATTCTCAGTGGCACACATTAGCTGTATGAATCAAAAATCTCTTTTCTTTCTGTCTGCTTTCTGGTCTATGTCACTTTTTGGAGAAATTTTTATTTCTGTTTAAAGATTCAATGTCTTTGCTAGGGTTTAAGATTTAGTATAACAACTTACACATTATCATGGCTTTCCTGGAAAAAAAAAATCTACTTTCTTCCCCCAAGATCTATCCTGGCTTTACCCTTCTAACCCCTCCAATAAAGAATCCAACCTCTCCAAAATTCCCTTCCTGGAAGACAGTTCTGTATTTGCTTAGTTCCATAAATAGGAAGTAATTGAATGAAGCCTTGTATATCCTATCCAAATCTCATATGCTTTCTGCTAAATCATTCCACTTTTCCATAGTAAAAAGAGTAACCACTAATATTTATTGAAGACTTACTCAGGCAAGTTACTGAAATAAGAGCTTCACATGTATTCTTCCCACACCTCACAACAACTTCACGAGGCAGATTCTTTTATTATCATGTCCATGCATACGAAAACACGGAGGCTTAGAAAGTTACCTAATGTGTGCAATCTAACACAGCTAATAAATGGTAAAGATGCAATGGGAGCCCAAGTAACCTCCAAACCACACTGCCTCCCAGGGAGGCCCTGCCCTATCGGCATCCAAATAAAATACTGAATGAAGGAGGCTTTATTGGAATAAGTTATACCACCCACAAAATATTCATTTTAGGCTTTAAAGGTGACCTAAAGTTAATTGCAATGAAGTGAAGATTACATGGTTTCGGTTCTCTCTTGCAAAGAATCAGGAAGAGGAGCACCTGGGTGGCTCAGTCAGTTAAGCATCCAATTCTTGGTTTCGGCTAGGGTCATGAACTTGTGGTCATGGGATTGAGCCCAGTGTTTGAGATTCTCTCCCTCTCTGTCTGCCCTCCCCCCGCCCTGCTTGAGCTCTCTCTCTCTCTTTAAAAAAAAAAAAAAATCAAGAAGAAACAGTTATGTTCCTTGTTATATTTTTTCCAGACTTGTTATTTTGGCACTGATAATGTTTTTGAATCAGTGTAGAGGTCTTTTCCCTCACCAGTGATGAAAATTGAGTAACTTATTCGTCTTGGCTTGGTCAACTGGGAACTATGTTGCTTATATACTGATGATAATAGTTAACATACAGTTTAACCATAATATAATCAGGGATTCATTTTCTCTTTTATTTATTCCAGTGTCAGGTAGAAATGGCTATCTGATGGTCTATCAGCTAGGATTAATTTTTGTCTCTGTTTGCTTACTTGCACAAGCTTTATCTCGTGCACTATTCTTTTTATTTAGTTCCTTTGTTAGATCTCTTAAGTTCCATTCAGTAAATGGTGTATTACATGAGCTTTTTTGTATGTCATAATATTTAGGAGGCATTATTCCAGACAAAAGGAAAGAAAGCCTGATTGAGGCACATGAGGTACTTCAAGGTATTATAGAGACAGCAAAATAAACAAAGAAGAACAAGGTAGGTCAAATACAGGTCCAAGCTCAGCTTCTCTGTTTATTATTGAGCAATCTGGATAAGTTTTTGAATCCCTACAAGCCTCATTTTTTTTCCATTTGTAAAATGGGATAATATAATCTAGCCCACAGAATTTTTGTGAAGATTAGAATTAATGTATTTAAGGTAATGGCAATATTAAGCACTTAAAAAGTGAACATCATTGGTATTTAAGAGAAATCATTACCATTATTATTATTAATGTATAGGATTACTAAGTGTCTAGTATGTGTGAGATGTTGTTCAAAACATTGTACATGAATCTCATTTCATTTCATCCTCACAACAACCCAGTGAGGTAGGTGATGATTATTCCCTCAGATCACACAGTATGTGGGAGAGCTGGGATTTCAGTTCATTTCGTTCTGACTCCATAGTCTGCACTCTTCATAACCACAGTAACAAGGAAGTGTCATTTAGAATAAAATAACCCGTTCATTGATATTTAACACAGCACCAAGGAACGTGTATATGCAAATACGGCATCACCTCTGAAAACACATGAGACCTACCTACTCTGTGAAAACCACATCTCTGAAGTAAAAAGCTCTCACTACCCATCTGTTAGATCACCTTGCAAATGTTCCACTAGTGTAAATTAATTACAAATTTAACTCAAGTTTGGTACTAAAATGATTAGATTCTGTTGTAAAAAGTGAATTCGAGTGTATCCCAAGATGGAAGGAAGGTTCTGTCAAGACTGAACACTCCATTCATGTACCAGTGAAAGTGGTGGTTGAGTGTGGTGTGTGTGTGACATGTTTCTGTGCTGTAGCTCTGTATCTCTGTAGACCCAGTTGTATAAACAGCTCTAGAGTCTGACTAACCAATTCATAATCATGGAAATAATTCTTTTTTTTCCCATGCAAATTTATATATTTTGCTGACTTTTTAGCTTCATGGAACTTAAATTGAGATTCTCTGGGTACAAAATAATATTTTACTATAAATAGATATACCATACCAAGCATTTAACCTATAGCACTTTAAACTTTAAAATGAATGAATTTGGCCACAGACCTGTCTTAATTTGAACTTTCAGGCTCTGGGATACCATTTTCTTGCCCTTACTACCAGCTGGGGCACCTAGCTTCCTCTATGGCATATGACTAATGTATTTCTATGGCAGCTGGCTTAGCATTTTACAAGACTCAGAAGAATCCATATGTTAAAAGCATCGAACAGCAATTATCATTTAACATGAATTCCAGTCTTTCTTTCAATGTTTTCCCCGCTTCAAACCCTTCCTTCAATTAACTTTCTACTAGTTACTGAAAGCATATCACATTTTCTTGTTTACTTTTGTTCCTTTTTCTTAGAATGTCCTCCCTCTACATTTCTCCTGTTGAAATCCATCCACCTTTCCAAGGAGAACTACAAAATTGTTTTTCCTGGAGGCCCATTCTACCATCATACAAGCCAGAAGGTTTTTCTCCTTTTATAACATTGAGGTTTTCCTATTAACTAGACACTTAACTCAAATATCTTCAAGCTGGTTAGCCATTTGTGCATTTTAATCTTCCAGAGAGAAAAATTGTTATCCGCACATCTTTATTGCTGCCTAGAGCCTAAGAGAGTCCTTCACAATCAATAGTCGGTGCCTGATTCAGGGTTCTTGAAAGAATAACTAAATAAATTTTGATTTGTTTGAAAACAAAATAGTCATACCCTGGCTGGGGTAGCAGGAAAGCTACAAAAAACCAGGCTGGAGACCTGGTTCTATTGCCTATTACGTGCATGACTTGGGAAAGTAATTTAACCTCTCTGAGCTCAGTTTCTTCATCTGTCAAAACAATGATCCTGCCTCCATCCTTGCCCTGCCTCCTTTTGGGATAGTTGTGGGAACCAGATAAAGAAATGTATGCACGTGCTGAGGTACACTGTAAATGCGGACCTAAGATATTAGACGTATAGACAGCCAGCCAACTAGCTAACATTAGACACTTTATTTTATTTTTTTTGAGAGAGAGAGACAGAGAGAGACACAGAGAGAGAGAGAGTGTACACGTGTGCACATGAGTTCGGGGGGCAGGGCAGAGGGAGAGACAGAATCTTAAGCAGGCTCCATGCTCAGCATGGAACCCCTCGCAGGGCCTGATCTCATGACCCTGAAAAAATGACCTGAGCCAAAAATCAAGAGTCAGATGCTCAAATAACTGAGCCAGGTGCCCCAACATTGGATCCTTTAATAACACTGTTTACCCATCAATACACAATTATCAAACTCTTCTGCTATGATGTAGCAAAGACATTTCACTTACCCCCTCATGTGTTTTCTGTTCTTTCATTCATTCAGCAAATATTTATGAAGTACTTCTACCTACCAGACACCATGGTAGGCATTAGGGCTATAAACATGAAAAGACAGATAAAGTTCCCTGCTCTCAAGAACTGTGCATTCTTATAGGGGAGACCTAAAATAGATGGTCCTACAAACCAATGAGTCCACTAATAAGATAATTTTAGATAAGGATAAATGCCAGTAAGAAAATGAAACAGGGTAATGCACTACAAAGTAAGTGGGGATGGGTATCATTAACATGGTCAGGAATGGCCTCTCTGGAGTGACCAGAAGGAAGGGAAGGAATAAGCCCTACAAGGGTTTGGGGATAGCAAGTACAAACACTCTGAAGTGGGACCAGGGTTGGAATAGTGAGAGTGGAAAGAAGGCCAGTGAGCTGAAGGAAAACTACCTGAAGGAGTAAAGAGGTATTGGAGACAGGTTAAGATGGCAGAGGAGTAGGGGACCCCTTTTTCAGCTCGTCCCCTGAGTCAAGCTGGATAGCTACCAGACCATCCTGAACATCCACGGAATCAGCCTGAGACGCAGGAAGATACATCTGGATCTCTACAAACGAACATCTCCAGCGCTGAGTATTGAGGTACGAAGCGGGGAGCAGTGAAACCGCGCATAGATATCGGAGGATAAATGGAAGGGGGAGGGAGCCACCACGTTCGGGTGCCGGGAAGCAGTAGCCACCTGCACGGGGGAGCGGGCGGACTCGCGGACCAGCACCCGCGAGAGAGCGGACTGAGACCGTGAGCCAGGAACGCGCGCGACCAGACTGAAACGGAGCTCCGGAGCGCGCAGGGACGGCTGGCGGCTGGCGGTGTTAGAAACACAAAGGACAGAGACGCGCCGGCCCTGGAAGTGAGGGCTAGGACTCCGGCTGTGGTGCGCACATCCCGGGATGCTGCAGGGTTGAGCAGCACCAACAGAAACAGAGTTAAAGTGGCCAGAACATCAGTGGAGAACGGTCCGCGTTCCCTCTGTTCTGAGACAGAGGCTGAGATTCAGCCACTGATGCTCTGACTCTCAGAAGAGGTATAGCAAACCACCAGGGAAAGCCGCCAGAGAACAAAAGCCTGGAAATACCGGCTCACAGTGTGCCCATCCCCATCGCCCCTCGCAGGGGACACAGAGACTCTACCCAAACAGGGCAGGCCCCTCCCTCAGAAGGCAGGCTGAAAAATCAAGAAGCCCACATCCCTAAGATCCCTATAAAACAAGTGCACACTGCCTGTGTCCTGGTCAATAATTTGGGCTCTGGGCATCCCCACAACCTCTCCTCATCAGAATGACGAGAAGGAGAAATGCCCCCCAGCAAAGAAAAGACAATGAGTCTGTGGCCTCTGCCACAGAACTAATGGATATGGATATAACCAAATTATCAGAAATGGAGTTCAGGGTAACAATGGTCAAGATGATGTGTAGACTTGAAAAAAGTATCAACAAAAATGTTAATGAGAATATAGATTCTCTAAGGGTGGAAATGAGAGTGAATCTGGCAGAAATTAAAAATTCTATGAATCAAATGCAGTCAAAACTAGAGGCTCTGATGGCCAGGGTGAATGAGGCAGAAGAACATATCAGCAAATTGGAGGATAGGTTAGTAGAAGAGAAAGCTAAAATAGAAACTTGGCTTTAAAAAAATCCAATCTCAAGAATGTAAGTTACGGGAGATTACTGACTCAATGAAATGTTCCAATGTCAGAATCATCGGCATCCCCGAGGGGGTGGAGAAAAACAGAGGTCTAGAAGAGATATTTGAACAAATTGTAGCTGAAAACTTCCTTAATCTAGCAAAGGAAACAAGCTTTCGTGTCCAAGAGGCAGAGAGGACCCCTCCCAAGCTGAACCACGACAAACCTACGCCACGTCACGTCATAGTGCATTTCGCAAATATTAGATCCAAGGATACAGTATTGAAAGCAGCCAGGGCAAAGAAATTTCTCACGTACCAAGGCAAAGGCATCAGAATTATGTCAGACCTGTCTACACAGACCTGGAATGAGAGAAAGGGTTGGGGGGGGGGCATTTTTAAAGCTCTTTCAGAGAAAAACATGCAACCAAGGATCCTTTATCCAGCAAGGCTGTCATTCAGAATTGATGGAGAGATAAAGACCTTCCAGAATCGCCAGTCATTGACCAATTTCATAACCATGAAACCAGCCCTATAGGAGATATTAAGGGGGGTTCTATAAAAGTAAAAAGGCCCCAGGAGTGATACAGAACAGAAAGTCACAATCTATAGAAACAAAGACCTTACAGGCAACATGGCATCATTAAAATCGTGTCTCTCAATAATCAGTCTCAATGCAGATGGCCTAAATGCTCCCATAAAACGCCACAGGGTTGCAGATTGGATAAAAAGACATGACCCATCCATTTGCTGTCTACAAGAGACTCATTTTGAACCTAAAGATACATTCAGACTGAAAGTAAAGGGATGGAATACCATCTTTCATGCCAATGGACCTCAAAGGAAGCTGGGGTAGCAATTCTCATATCAGACAGATTGGATTTTAAAGTAAAGACTATAGTTAGAGACACAGAAGGGCACTATATTATTCTTAAAGGATGTATCCAACAAGTGGATATGACAATTATAAATATCTATGCCCCCAACAGGGGAGCAGCAAGATACACAAGCCAACTCTTAACCACAATGAAGAGACATATAGATAAAATACACTAATAGTAGGAGACCTCAACACTCCACTATCAGAAATAGACAGAGCACCCATGCAGAAAATCGACAAAGAAACAAAGGCTTTGAATGCCATACTCGACGAGTTGGACCTCATAGATATATATAGAACATTACACCCCAGAACCAAAGAATACTCATTCTATTCTAATGCCCATGGAACATTCTCAAGAACAGACCATGTTCTGGGACACAAAACAGGTCTCAACCGATACCAAAAGACTGAAATTATTCCCTGCATATTCTCAGACCACAACGCTCTGAAATTGAAACTCAACCACAAGGAAAAATTTGGAAGAAACTCAAACACTTGGAGACTAAGAACCATCCTGCTCAGGAATGACTCAATAAACCAGGAAATCAAAAATCAATTTAAACAATTTATGGTGATCAACGAGAATGAAAACACAACAGTCCAAAACCTATGGGATACTGCAAAAGCAGTCCTAAGGGGGAAATACATAGCCATCCAAGCCTCACTCAAAAGAATAGAAAAATCTAAAATGCAGTTTTTATATTCTCACCTCAAGAAGCTGGAACAGCAACAGAGGAACAGGCCTAATCCACGCACGAGAAAGCAGTTGATCAAGATTAGAGCAGAAATTAATGAATTAGAAACCAGGAGCACAGCAGGACAGATCAACAGAACTAGAAGTTGGTTCTTTGAAAGAGTAAATAAAATTGACAAACCACTGGCAAGACTTATCCAAAAGAATAGAGAAAGGACCCAAATTAATAAAATTATGAATGAAAAGGGAGAGTTCCCCAGCACCAATGAAATTGGAAGGATTATTAGAAACTTTTATTAACAACTTTATGCCAATAAATTAAGCAATCTGGAAGAGATGGAGGACTTCCTGGAAACCTATAAACTACCAAGAGTGAAACAGGAAGAAATTGATTTTTTAAACAGGCCAATTAATTATGAAGAGATTGAAACAGTGATAAAAAAACCTTCCAAAAAACAAAACTCCAGGACCAGATGGTTTTCCCAGGGGATTCTACCAAACATTCAAAGAAGAAATAATACCTATTCTCCTAAAGCTATTTCAAAAAATAGAAACAGAAGGAAAGCTACCAAACTCATTCTATGAGGCCAGTATTACCTTGATCCCCAAACCAGGCAAAGACCCCCTCAAAAAGGAGAATTACAGACCGATTTCCCTAATGAATATGGACGCCAAAATCCTCAACAAGATCCTTGCTAATAGAATCCAACAGTACATTAAAAGGATTATCCATCATGACCAAGTGGGATTCATCCCTGGGATGCAAGGGTGGTCCAACATTCGCAAATCGGTCAGTGTGATACACCGTATCAGGAAGAGTTGATACGGTCAAGAACCATATGATCCTCTCAATCGATGCCGAAAAAGCATTTGACAAAATACAGCATCCTTTCCTGATTAAAACCCTTCAGAGTGCAGGGATAGAGGGTACATTCCTCAATCTCATAAAAACCATCTATGAAAAGCCTACAGCAAATATCATTCTCAATGGGGAAAAGCTGAAAGCCTTTCCCTTAAGATCAGGAACACGACAAGGATGCCCAGTCTTGCCATTATTATTCAACATAGTACTAGAAGTCCTTGCAACAGCAATCAGACAACAAAAAGGGATAAAAGATATCCCGATCAGCAAATAAGAAGTCAAACTGTCTCTCTTCGCAGATGACATGATACTCTATACGGAAAACCCAAAAGAATCCACTCCCAAACTATTAGAAGTTATAGAGCAATTCAGTAATGTGGCGGGATACAAAACCAATGCTCAGAAATCAGTTGCATTTCTATACACGAATAATGAGACTGAAGAAAGAGAAATTAGGGAATCCATCCCATTTACAATAGCACCAAAAATCATACGTTACCTTGGAATTAACTTAACCAGAGACTTAAAGGATCTATATTCTAGAAACTACAAATCACTCTTGAAAGACATCGAGGAAGACACAAAAAGATGGAAAAATATTCCATGCTCATGGATCAGAAGAATTAACATAGTTAAAATGTCCATGCTACCCAGAGCAATCTACACTTTCAATGCTATCCCGATCAAAATACCAATGACATTTTTCAAAGAACTGGAACAAACAGCCCTTAAATTTGTGTGGAACCAGAAAAGGCCCCGAATCACCAAGGAATTGTTGAAAAGGAAAAACAAAGCTGGGGGCATCACAATGCCGGATTTCAAGCTGTACTACAAAGCTGTGATCACAAAGACAGCATGGTACTGTCACAAAAACAGACACATAGACCAATGGAACAGAATAGAGAACCCAGAAGGGACCTCGACTCTTTGGGCAACTAATTTTTGAAAAGCAGGAAAAAACATCCAGTGGAAAAAGACAGTCTCTTCAATTAATAGTGCTGGGAAATTGGACAGCTACATGCAAAAGAATGTGAACTCTGACTACTCTTCACACCATACACAAAGATAAAACTCTAAATGGTTGAAAGACTCTGATGATGACAGAATCCATCAAAATCATAGAGGAGAGCATAGGCAGCAACTCCTACGACATCAGCTTACAGCAACCTTTTTCATGAACATCTCCAAAGGCAAGAGAAACAAAGAGAAAATGAACTTGTGGGACTTCATCAAGATAGGCTTCTGCACAGCCAAGGAAAAGCTTCAAAAAAACAAGAGGCAGCTCACAATCGGAATGGGAGAATATATTTGCAAATGATACTACAGATAAAAGATTGGTAATCCAAGAATACAAAGCACTTCTCAAACTCAAACACGAGAAACAAATAAACAAACCTCATAAAATGGGCAGAAGATATGAACAGACACTTTTCCAATGAAGACATACAAATGGCTAACAGACACATAAAAATGTACAAAATCATTAGCCATCAGGGAATTCAAATCAAAACTCACACTAAGATACTTTCACCTTCGCAGTTCTAAGAATGGCAAAATATAGAAGGCAAGAAACAACTTAATCTGTTGGGATGGTGTGGAGAAAGGGGGTCCTCCTACATCTGTTGGTGGAAATGCAAGTTGGTACAGCCACTCTGGAAAACAGGTGGAGGTCCCTTCTTACATAATTAAAGATGAGCTACCCTATGACCCAGCCATTGTACTACCTGGGTTTTACCCAAGATAGCAGACGAGTAGTTGAAGAGAAGGGCTCACATGAGCGCATCATGTCCATGCAGCCTGGGTCCATAGCTAAATCGTGGAAGGCGTTAGATGCCCTTCAAACAGATGACTGGATTAAGAGTTGTGGTCCAGTATATACAAAATGAGAATATTATTCAGCATCAAAAATAAACAATTTCAACATTTGCGGTCAACATGGACGGTACTGGAGGAGATAATGCTAAGTGCAGCATAAGCTAAGCAGAGAAAGACAACCTATCATATGGTTTCTCTCATCTATGGAACATAAGAACTAGGAAGATCGGTAGGAGAAGAAAGGGATAAAGAAAGAGGGGGTAAACAGCGGGGGGAGTGAAGCATGAGAGACTACGGACTCTGAGAAAACGGAGGGCTTTGGAGGGGATGGGGGTGGGGGAATGGGATAGGCTGGTGTTGGGTAGTAAGGAGGGCACGTATTGCATGGTGCACTGGGTGTTATATGCAACTAATGAATCATCGAACTTTACTTCGAAACCAGGGATGTACTGTATGGTGACTAACATAATATAATAGTAAAAAAAAAAGGAGTAAAGTGGTATTGATGGTGGAAAGATGATCTCTCTATTTGCACAGAAAGATTAAGAAAGAGGAAAGCCATATCTTTTCTTTGACAATAGAGATCAAAGAATTTAAAACTGGTTTAATTCTGGTGAAAACTTAGCTTGCAGGATAGTTACATTTACAAAACCATACCATTAGTAATTTTGAACTTTACTAATTTTAAAAAATTATTTTAACATTAAAGCAAGGAGATCTTAACATTGTCCATGATTGTCAATATTTTACCAGAATAATATTTTTCCTTTCAATATATGTTATTATTATTTTGGTGATTTGCTATACCTTTTATTATCATTTCTTTATAACCAGTATTTAATGGACAGTCTGAATTAAAATATTTTAAAAATATTTCATTTTATTGCATTCATAGTTACTAGTTGAAGGGAAAAAGCCACAATCCCTTGTGGAATCCTCTTGGAGTACAAAAGCACACATACACAGAAAATCAAATAAAATTTTTAGTTGTGATAAGTGCTGAGAAAGAGAGGTTGTATGGTATTATGAAAATACTTAAGAGCAGGAATTAACCAAATCAAAAAGATCAGGGAAGGGTTAACCTACATAAGTATTATATGCTAGCAACCCTACTTTAATGAGTGGGTTAGAATGATCTCAATATGCTTTTATCCCTACGATAGCTTTACCTTTCCTCAGAGATAAATTGCAGGTAAATAAATATATATGAAAGTGCCTCAAATCAATTTGGTCTCTTAAGTATGTAATTTTTCCTTTGTAATCTGCTTCTGCTTTTCATTTGCTCAGCAAATCAATAGCCTCTCTCTACCTTTTTCATAGTCACAAAAGGAAAGTCAGCTCTCACATACTGCCAGTAATTAATGATCACTGATATTTGATTTATGGAGCGATTTATCCTGTGTCCTTTGAATCCTCTTCTCCCTGTGCACACACCACTGTCCTAGACATTCAGGACGCAGCTGCCAGAAGCTTCTGTGTATTCAAACATCACCTTCCTTCCTCATTGCCTGGCACTCCATGTCTCCCCACATGTCATCCCTCTGGTCACCGAAGTGCCCCAACCTGGCATGGTCCCTGCAGCTTCCTGATGCTGAAACCCACTCAAGCAGATGGGATGGCTCCCTCCAGGCAGCAACTCTTGCCAGGCATCGGTCTTCCAGCCTCATAATGTGGAATCTGTCAGGCTGAGAACAGAAGTGCTCCAGCCCATTATTAGCTGATAGAAAGCATATAAAAAAGGACTTTATAAACCAAGGCATGAATAAATAATTTCACGAGCAAGGCTGCAGTGTGGCAGTCCTCGGTTTAAAGCTGAAAGCCTTTCTAATGTGTTGCCAGAGGATTAAATGCTATCACCATGTTTCAGGCAGTAATTTTTATTGCATGTTTCAGTCAGGATTTGGCATTGGAAAAGAAAGAATTCTGCACACATCAAATTGAAATTAGAAGGCAGTCGCTGCTATTTGAAGCTTGGATGCTATTGTTGGGGGGGCATTATCTTCTGTTGAGGAGTTTTTCCCCCTTGCTTCTCTTTCTCTCTCCATCTCTGTCTCTGTCTCTGTCTGTCCTATTTTTCTTTCTCTCTCTCCTCCTCATTCTCTCTCCACAGAGAGTTACCACCTTTCCAGTTCCTGATAAACCCTTTCCATATGCCTGGTACTATTCGAAATTATTCTTCAGGAAGACATTTAGTAGTGGGTTTGCGGTATTAGGAGAGCTTGTGTCAAACTGCATAGAAAATCAGAGTTTAAAATAGGCAGAGAAAAAGATCTGGGACTCTTGTCTCTTACCTTTTTTTTTTAAAAAAGCATTCCCAGCCCAGGCCATTGGGCACAAGGTTATGGCTTTGGATTTGTCACTGAGTCAGGGAGAAACTGGAGGGTCCATCTCATTGAAGGTTGATTCAGGCCCTGGTTTCTTGAGCCCTTTGAAGATGTCCACACTTAGGTTTACCTCAGGGATGATGAGAGAAACTCCTGAACTCCTTGCCATCATCAGCTCCCCTCCCTCTTCTAATATTTCTTACTCTCACTGCTTCTGTCTAATAAGGGAACACAATTTTTATTTTCTTCATGGCAGGCACCCAAATTCTGCTTCACAGGGTAAATTTCTTTGTTGGGAAAAGGTGTGTGATACAAATAATAACAGTCATGGGCAGAAGTTGAAATGCAAGGCTGGGGAGTGGGCTGGTGCCCACACCTCGTCAAGGAAGGCAAGAGAGAAATGGGGCCTGAAGGGGTGGCGAAGGAGATGACAAAACAGAGAGTGTGGAGTGAAGGGCCTGTGGGGCCCTGGAGGTGGAGGGGCCAAGCACACTTCAGAACTGTAATGCTAATGTTTCTGTTTGAATTTCTGAGATGGAAATGCCCCTCCATTTCCCTCCGAACACTTTGAGTAAAGAGGGTGATGCTGATTCATTNNTGAGTGAGCAGAAGGGCCTGGGGGACTCAGGAGAGGTAAACAGCACATAGTAAGCCTGTAGCAACCGGAGGCCAGGAGGCCATCACAAGGGTTAGGCCTTTAAGGGGCTTCGTGAAAGTCTTGGGGTGGAATCTGGACTGGTCTAGGCTACAGAATCTAGAGGTTTTTTTGTTTAGTTTAGTTTTGTTTTTTTAAAAGATTTATTTATTTTAGAGGGAGAGAGAGAACAGGGGGAGGGGCAGAGGGAGAGGGAGAAGGAGAGAAAGAATCTCAAGCAGACTCCACACTGAGCACAAAGCTGGGCTCAGGGCTTAATCCCAGGACCCTGAGATCATGACCTAAGCTGAAACCAAAAGTCAGCCGCTTAACCAGCTGAGCCACCCAGGTGCCCCCAGAATCTAGAAGTTTGAGCCAATTTTCCCTAGGTTTCCAAAGGACAGGAGAACCTTTTATTGACTTTGAGTTATACTAGATTTTCAAGGGGCCTACAATGTAGTACTTTGTAATAAGTGCCATGAAAATGAAATAGTAGTGAGGTAGTTTGCAAAGATCCTGGCTTGCAGCCAGGCAAAATTAGGGAAAAATGTGCTTAGTGCATATAGGCAATTAAGAGAATTTTTTTTTTATTTCAAAAGGCTGGTTCATTGTAGCATAAAATGCTGCTGCATTCTGTTTATATAAGCGTTTTTCTATTGGCACATGTTAGAATCCATGGAAAATCAGTCAGAGGAAATCCAGTTATAACTCTTCACGGGCTCATGGTCTAACAACATTCTTAGGAGTAAGACTTTCAGAAAGAAAGTGTTATATTTCTTATTCCACTTACTCTGAGGGAACATTCTCCTACACATTGCTTCTTTCCTGGATTTCTTCTTGGAACTCTTCTTCCCAGCCGTTCCTCTTCTGTCAGTCACAAATATGGAGGCAGCACCCCTTTACCGTGGACAGCCACAGTGGACTGCTGCCCCATTTTCCTCCTGGGCCGGTCCCCGGGAGGTAGCATAGGGTGTCCCTCAGGTCTCTTCCCGCCCTTCCTGACCTGCCTCAGAGATTCTGCCTCAGCTTCTCCCGGAGGACCTTAATGACTCTTGACTTCAGAGCTTTTCATTCAGTGTCTTCACTTAGGTGGAGACCTATGGGAAGCACAGTTCAGAATTGCCTGAGGAGGCTTTTCTTCCCACACAAAGTTAAGAGAATCTCAGAATGTAAAACCCTTTGAATGGACTTTCTTCCCTTCTGTTTAGAAAAGCGCCGTTAGCTTAGAGGGGTGGCTATGCCTTTCTCTTTGTTGTGAGGGAAAAATAATGTGAGGTGTGTAGTTGTGTGGGAATGCATTTGTGAGAGAGCCATATGTGTGTCTGTGTAGAAAGATTATAGAAAAGGAGGGGAAACTTAGTAGCTTGGCTCAGTAGTGAGCAATCATTTTTCACATAGGACAATTATGGAGCTATATATAAGAAGCATTTCCTTTTCTACCAATATATGCAATATCGACAACACAACTTCAAGCATTCTTTTTTTTTATTACCTAAAGGGTTTCATTTTAAGGGAGTCAAATATCAAAATGATGGAAACAGCACAAACTCCAGAACTTGACTGTTATACTGTGCCTTTGTACACTTTTTGTTTAAAACTGGGGGAGCTGAAAGGACAGACTTGAGGAATTTGTGGGTGAGGATGTGAATTGGTACCAATATTCAGCCATAGATCAGGGAATGGTCCTTTGGTACCTGGGAAGCTGGAGGACAGAAGCTGTCATTTGAGAGAGCACTGTAAAAAAAATGCATTTTTAAATGCTCTGCAAGTACCTGCCTTACTTTTTTACCCATAATCTATACCATTTAGGCTTCTTGGTTGCAAGCAACAGAAACCAGCTCTGTTTATTTTAAACCAAAAGGAATTTGTTAGAAGGCTATTTTGGGCTCACAAAATCACTGAGAAGCTGAAGAACAGTCTTGAAGAATGGGAAGCCTCCAAAGTCTCCTGAAGATAGGCTACATAAATGTAGCACCTCAGGTCCCCGGCCAGGGTGGGCTGCCCTGCATACCACCTGCACAGCTGTGAGAAGTGTGACCCCCAATCGTCCCATGCTTTTCTCACGTGCTCAGGAGTTCTGGGAGCAAACATTTGTTTGGCTCAGTCTGACCCAAGGTCTCTTCTCCCTCCCTGAGAGGGCTGCACAGGGCTGGGGAGGAGGGAGGCCCTGGCCTCTTTGGCATCTGTGATGCAGCAGGTAGCAGTTTCCCTTCTCACCAGAGCCATACAAAGTGGGGACTCTCCAAAAAGGAAGTTTGGGTACAAAAGGAAGACATAGGAAGTTGGAGGCTGTCAAGCTGAAAAGTGATTCATGTCTACCACATGCTTCATAACTCAGCCAGAAGGAACTGGGTTACTGCAGCACATCCTTACAGGTTTCTTCCTGGTGGCGGTCTCTTCTCCCCTCTGCTTCAGATCTAGTTCCAAAGGCCACATTTCTGGAGGCAGCTGTCCAGGTGGGGAGACAACAAGGAGAGGCTGGCTTCTGTTTATTCACCTATAAAATGTGGATAACACCATCTCTGTCAGAGTGTTGTTGTGAGGGTTGGGTGGGATATTTGTGAAGTGCCTAGTACTGGGTCCGACACTGGGCAGTATTCAACAGATGTTCTGCCATTTCCCTCATTGTGCTGTCTCCTAAAAGGCCGTCTGCAGGTAGATGTCTTCCACTCGTCATGTTACTTATTCAACAGATATTTATTGAGTGCCATTGTCCTCATTTTTCTCAGGTTTTAAAGGACTGGTGAAGACTTTGACAATGTAAAACTAGTCATGCAACTCCAGACAAGTTATTTAACTTCTCTGAGACTCAATAAAATTGTCTGTAGAGGGGAGATGATAATCACACCTGCACTGAAGAATTCTTCTAAGTGTTAAATGAGATAATCTATGTCAGGTACTTAGCATAGGACCCAGCAATAGGAAACACTCAATACATATGAATTATTAATAAGAACCCCAAGAGTTTAAGATTTTTTCTTGAATCTGCCTATATATTCAGCTTCTTCTATCAGAATAATATATTCTACATGTTTACCACAGGCTCTGTGTTCTAAATACAGTTTATTTTCAAAAGACCCAGGTAACTACTCTGTAGACTTAGAGCTGGAAGGGTATTAGGAATATATGTATGGTTCAGCCTCTTTGCTGTGTGAAGGAGGGAATGTGGGCTGGTCAATGGAAGATTTGCTGACTCCCAGTCTAGGGCTCCATCAGCCCCATTTCACTGAATTATTATCAAAGGGAAATAGGATTCATTTCTGTTTCTGTCCAAACTCAGTTAAAGCAAACAAATCAGATGTTGGTGTGAGGCAGGGTTCAGTGACCATGGGGTTCTGCTCTAAATTTTATCATTTTTCTTCCCACTGTCTGTGATGGAAGTAAAAGACTGTGTAGTTAGGAAAGACTTGTCAATCTAACCTTATCTAATCGTTGACATCTGCTTGTGGCAAATTGCCACGAACGTGGCACTTTGGAAAAGCAGCATTGGCCCACTTTCATTTCCTATTGCTCCTTTTTTTTTTTTTAAAGAGTGATTTATTTATTTATTTGAGAGATGTAGGGGTGGAGGGACAGAGGGAGAGGGAGAAACCCAAGCACACTCTTTGCTGAGCACGGAGCCCGTAGGGCTTGATCTCACAACCCTGAGATCAGACCTGAGCTGAAACCAAGAGTCCACCGCTTAACTGACCGCGCTACTCAAACACCCCTCTTACTGTTTTCTAAGTGGCCACTTAAGATTCTGTCTACTGTTCCTTATAGAGTATCTTTGGCGTTACCAATTGCCATGTTTTCTCCTGGAATTAAATTAGTTTCAAATTCTTTTTCTCATGCTATGGTAGCATGCATTTTTCTCTGCTGACTCTAGCTTATCATTTTTTGGCTTTAGTTTCAATCCCTCAGATCTTTGTGTATTTAAGCATGATCTTTGCCTAGTCAAAGCAGAACTTCTAATATCAATAATCTAATGCTCATTCTTTATTCCAAGTCATTAATAAAATTTTTATTGAGACCAGAGAGAATAGACCTTCTGCCAAATATCTTGTCTCAATTGGATACTGGGCCATTTATCAATTTCCTTTGTTTAAAATAACTTAGCCAACTTTTAGTTTATTTGACAATGTTTATTTCCAAGCTAATTTAAATTTTCTTCAGATAACATTTTATTAAATGCTATATTGGATGCTTTCTTAATGCTTTCTCCCATATAATTCTGTATTATTTCCTAAACAAACTTTAAAATTTTGCCAAGAACAGTTGTTATTTTACCTTGAATGATTTGTTTTAATAAATGCTTGATAGTTCTTGTTATTGCTTGGGATTTTATAATTACTTTTCCTTAAAGTAATTGTTTTAAATTAACAATCACATTTGAGGTAAAAATTTTAAGGTTATAGTTTGCATTTTTCTTATCCTTTTTAAAAATACGTGAACCACACAGTTCCCTTTAACCAAGAATTTGCAAGTTATAAAAATTCTTGTATTTCCATACCGAAAAAATTAGATAATTCCTTAAAAATTGATGTTTATATGGAGATAGTGATTTTTCTTTCCAGTTATACACTTTTTGGACTTTAGGAACTGTGGATTTTTTGTTACTGTTGCAATTTTTCTAACTCTGTAATGTACTTCAAACTACCCTTCAATTTTATTTTTAAAGACAGATTTTAAAATGACCGAACCTAATGTAAAGCTTTTTGAAAAAAAATGTTGTCACTCGTTTCATACAGGTACTCATTTATATTGTGGATATTCTCTGCAATTCCTATTTTCTGATATTAAAGGCTAGGATTTCTTAGGTGACTCTCATCAATGCAAGATTTAATGTAATCACCAACTATAGATTTTCTTTGGGTTTATTTTTGTGCTCACTGGCTCAGAATTGCTCTTCATGTAATTTGGGACTTTTTGATGCCAAGTGATGGGCTGTGAATAGTTCAACATGTCCATTCACATAGCATCTGAGACCTATACCATCCATATAGTCAGTCTCATTTCTCTCTGTCCTTGGGGGTTTAGAATCAGCATCTACTGCAAATTCTTTTCCCTGTTTTCAACTCCATGCTATTTTATTGGACAAGAGATTATTTTTTTTTTAGAATGTATCCAAATAGCTTCTAGACACTTTGCAAAATCACAGTCCTTATATGTCTAAGCACACAGTATTGATATTAAAAATCTTTCTGTGGTGCTCTGCTATCTTTTGCTTATTTTTTATTGATAGATTTAATGCCATGTAAAATGTAGTGATTAGGCCACATTTTTAACTTTATCTCCACATTCAGCTTAGTACATTTCTCACAACTTTAGCAGATGAGACTAAAATGACCTGGCATTTTTCTTTTTCACAGAATTTAAGGTTCTTGATTAAGCTTACATTCTCATGCAGCATTAAGCAAATATACATTGCATTTTGGGAATTAAATGTGTAGGTGATCTTATCTCTTGTCTTTTACTTACTTGTATGGGTGAGTTCCCTTCCTTCACCTGGCAATTACATCTAGCATTTTATTAAAATCAACTTCTGAGCCAACTTTCACTTCCATCAAAAATGGTCAATCCTTGATTTTTTAAACTTTGTATTTCTTGTTCTCCACAAAAGGGCTTTCTTTTACATTTTTTTCTCTTTTTACCAATGTTGTAATAATAAAAAAAAAACCCAGTGAATACATGAAGTTTATTCAAATTCTACCAAGAAATAGCCATTTATGGAGTGGCCTTTTGGAAAAGAAAGAGACAAGGATGAAACTTAAAATAAGCCCACCCTCTTTGTTACCTCTTCCAGCTTCACAAGGCAGTGTTCTTGTCTGGGACGTCAGGAGAGGTCTGTTGCTGACACTTTGCTGGGACGCAGTGCTAACCTCTCAGCACATTTTTCAGGGAATTTGGGTTTCCTGGGTGTTCAGTTCCAATTTAAACGTCACTGATTATTTTTTTTTTAAGATTTTATTTATTTATTTATTTGAGAGAGAGAGAAAGTGAGCATGAGTGGGAGGAGAGGCAGAAGAAGAGGGAGATAAGCAGACTCCCCGCTGAGCAAGGAGCCTGATGTGGGGCTCGATCCCAGGACCCTGGGATCATGACCTGAGCCAAAGGCAGACGCTTAACGAACTGAGCCACCAGGCACCCCTAAATGTCACTGATTATTATTACAGTGGAACATGCCACATTTTTTTTATTGTGGTAAAATATATGGAACATAAAATTTAACTTTTTAACCATTTTTAAGTATACAGTTCAGTGGCTTTAAATACATTCATGTTGTTGGGCAGACACCAGCACTGTTTATCCCCAGGACGCTTGCCCTCTTGTAACACTAAAATTCCAGCCCCTTACTCAGTAACTCCTCAGTACCCCTTGCCCACGGCTCCCCGCCCCTGGCAACCACCATTCTGCTTTCTGTCTATAACTTTGTCTACTCCTCATTGAAGTGGAATCATACAATATTTGTGGCTTTGGTCTGATCTATTTCACTCAGCACAATGTCTTTAGAGTTCATCCATGTATTGTAGCATATGTCAGAATTTCTTTCCTCTTAAAGGCTGGATAATATTCCATGGTATGTATTTACCATATTTCGTTTATCCATTCCTCTGTCAATGGACATTTGGGTTGTTTCCACCTCTTGATTATTTCTAATAATGCTACTGTGAATACTGGTGCACACTTCTCTTTTTGAGTCCCTGCTTTCAGTTCTTCTGAGTATGTACAGAAGTGAAATTTCTGGTTGATATGCTAATTCTATTTATTTTCTTTTGAGGAACCCACAAATTTGTTTTTACCTGCAAGATGATCATTTCTTCCTATCATATTTCCTGCTTAGCAAAATTTTAGTCTCTTTTGACTTTTGAATTAATTTTTAGGTTTTTTTTTTTTTTTTTAAGTGCAAAAACCCTGGTTCAATAAAGAGCCAGAGTTTGTGGTAGTTCTGGTTTAGTAATTTTTCTTAAAGGAATAAAATTAACCTTTAGGAATAACAAGGTATAATTTCTCTTTCTGTAGATAACAGTTTCACAGACCAAAGCAAACAATTTTCTTTATTTTTGCCAAAATTATAATTTTAGAAGCTGAATTTTACTCATGGTCATCTTTTTGTAATGTTCTAATATTTGAAGTTTTCAAACTACTTTTTGCTGTTCATAATGCTTACTTTGAAAGGAAACAAGGAGTTGTATGATATCTCGATGAGCCAAAATTACAGGTGTGTCCTTTTTAAAATAATCCATTGCTAAAGGTCTGTACTCAGAAAACAAGTCCATCAGAAGATAATTATCAGTGTTCTAAAAAAATTCTTGGATTGATCCAAGGTTTCTTTTAATGAGCTCCTGGTGCATTTTAAAAAAAGAATTTGATTTATTAATAATTTTCTAAGAAGTCATCATAAAGACATTCTAGTAAAATTGCCTTGATTTGTAGTTGAATAGCTAGAATTTGTGATATTTGTACAGGGGTCATGAAGTTGGCTTTTTTTTTTTTTTTTTCCAAAAGTTGTTTGGGGGAAAATAAAAGCCAGGGCTATGAATAAAGTTCAAAGGAAAATTATTGCCTAGTGAAGAGAACTAAGTGTTTTCAAGCATTTAAGAAATAGTAATTTTGAGACAAACTGCCATTTTAGTGTCCTGTAGAAGCAAACAGTGTTTATGCGGAAGCTGTAATCCGCTAGCTTCAAGCCATTCTTATTGATTAATGCTTTAATAGGCTTTTTGCTACATAACATTTGGTTAGCACAGTTATTAATGTTTGACTCCATTCAATCAAAATTTACATTGATTGACTATCCAGTGTTAGGAGGTAAAGGGGAAAATTACACTTTTCTTGAATTGTCTCTGGAATTATGTTTAGGTTAGTGCCTTTTGCATTGCTTGAAATGAAAGCTTCTGTCCCGAATTACCCAAGTATTTCTACTTTATTTTCTGATTATGGTCTGTTAGTCATAGCTGTTGACAAAGAATGTGAGATAGCCGAGTTAAGTTTAGGGAAAGAAAAGGAAAACTGGTTGGATTCCCTGTAGATCAGAACTTTTGGTTTTAGGGATCGACATTTACCAACATCTGTTTCAAAAGAGGAACAAAGTCCACCCTAAAAGTCAAAGGGTCATCAGGAAATAGACAAAAATCAGGATATTATATTAAAGCACATCTGTCTCCACTTTGGCATGGAAAGCCTATCCTTAGATATTATTTTAAGAGCTATGTTTAAAGTGCTGATAAAGTGGATTCCACACTCATTTTTTAGTTAACCGTGTTATTTTTCTTTTTCACAGATGTGCACACTTGGTACTATACCCTGAAATATATGTTCTACCAAGACCAAAGTTTAAAAAATGAAAGTGTGGAATTTTTCTCTTTTATAGTCTGGCTTATAAACTTCACAGCAGCCCTTGAATAGTTTGTGTACCCTTGGTGGAAAGTCTCCTCATTGTTACTTTACTGCATCTGTACACGTGCATGTGTATCATATTGTCTTTGCCCAGGAGCTCCTCTGTGTATTGTAATGCTAATCTTTAATCACCTGGTCCTACAAAGGCCTGGCATAGCCCCAAAGCATTGGTGCCTAGTTGAATCAAGTCTGGTAGCAACCTTCTGTAGGTCTAATTCTTTTAGCTGTGAGTTGTCATGGAAAAAGGAACTGTTTGAACCTGAGATCTAGGTCAGGCTCTTACCAGCTGCCCAGGGTTCTGGGTATAGATTTGGGCTGGTTATGGAGGCACTCACTGTATGTGCTGACGCAAGATTTTGGCACAGTCAGTGGAGACATGCAAAACAACATTTGCTTCATAATTCTGGACTTGAACGGCCTCATGGGTTGGGTGTACAGTTTTCATGTGATATTTAGTATAGTTTTTGATTCTTACAATATAAACTTTATTTGGATTTTTCCTCTTCTTTTCCTAGTCACTGGTTTGCTCTGTCATTTTGAAGAAGACTAAGAGGTATTTTATTCCCATCATAGTTTATTTCTGGAAGTCTGACGAACCTGTTAGGAACAGCAAAGTTCCTCTACAAGGAAGCAACAATTAAAGGAGTGTGATTGGCTTTGTTTCCTGAAAGAAAAAAAAGTTTATTACTATTACTCAGTTATAAAGAAAGGAAGAAAGTCTCAGTTTGGTGCTAATATGTCTTTAACATCTTTCCATAATTTCCTTTTCTTATGGAAAGAGAGAGCAGGCCTCAGGCTAAGTTTTAGCAGGCAGTTGTTTTCAGTGAGAATTTAATAACGTTGTGCCTTCATTGCTTTTATTTCTTTAGTTTGCTTATATTTATTGCAAATTGTTTTTTTTTTGTTTTTTTTTTTTAACCATTGCTATTGTCCTATGGGTAGCACAGAGATTCATAGATGCCCAATTCCTCCTGGTCCCAGACTAGTTGTGGGAATGTCATGTACTTAAATTCAAGGAATTAACATTCTCAGGGAGTCTTCTTTTTTAGAAGTGGGAGCTGATGAAAATAAAGCTACTTTTTCCCACCAGTGCTGTGTTTTTACACAGAGAGAAAGATAAAATGGAAGGAAAAAAAGAATAAAAATATTCAACCTGATTTATGGTCAGTCATGAACAGCTGGATATAGTGGAAGAAACATTAGACCATGCACCAGGGAGGAGCTATGGTTCTGGACCCAGCACAGCCCCAATCCTTTGTGGGCAGGTCTAGAAACCACTGGGCACTTCCATTGCTTCACAGACCTAGGCGATGGTTAGATTAAAACAGTGATTTGCAAATAGTTTTTAAAAAATCAATTATGTATTTCTTTTGGGAAATAATAAGCTTTATTTTAGAATAGTTTTAAATATTGAGAAAAATTATGAAGATAGTGTAGAGAGTACCCATATACCCCCAACTACTTTTCCCTATTAATAACATTTTCCAATAGCAGGATACATTTGTCACAATTAATGAACCAGTATCCTTATCATTAACTGAAGTCCATGATATATTTAGATTTCCTTTGTTTCTCTCTAATGTCCTTTTGCTGTCCCAGGACCCCATCTAGGACACCTCATTACATTTAATCTCCTTGTCTTCTTAGGCTCCTCTAGAGAGTCACAGTTTCTCAGGTTTTCCTTGTTCTTAATCACCTCGACATTTCTGAGGAATATTGATCAGTTATATTGTAGAATGTTTCTCAGTTGGGATTTGTCTGGTTTTTTCCAGCTTTATTGAGCTATAGTTGAAAAATAAGTATATTTCTCAATCTTATGTACAAAAATGAATAAAAGTGGAGCCGTTCTGAGTTCTAAATTAGGAAGGTGTTATAGTGCTGGAATCTGTTAACTTAGGTTTAACTCCCAACTCTCCAACCCAACTTCCTGTCTGTGTGACCTCAGCAAGTCGGTTAAGCTAAGTCTTGGTTTCCTCATCTATAACATGGGGGTAATAATAGCAATCACCTCATATAGTGGTTGTGAAGATAAATGTCCTCATCAATATAAATGCTTAGAACAGCACCTGGTATATAGGACCATTGTTTTTTGTTGTGGTTTTACTTTTATTGGAAGCCAAAGGAAGACAGTAAAATTACATTGTGATTTTACTTTTTAGAGGAACTGTGTGTGGGGGGGCGCGCCTCGGTGGCCCAGTGGGTTAAGTAACAGACTCTTGATTCTGGCTCAGGTTATGAGATCGATCCCCGGGTCAGGCTCGAGGTCAGTGCCAAGTCTGCTTAAGACTCTCTCACTTCTCCCTCTGCCCCTCCCCTCCTCTAAAATAAATAGATAAATCTTAAAAAAAAAAAAAAAAAGAAGAAGAAGAAGAACCTTTTGGCTTAATTGCTCTTGAAAGTCTCAGAAATCTATGGGTTTTTTGCTAGATTTTTCTCAAGTATAACTCAGAAAGCCAAATTTAACAAGAAATTATTGGAGTACTTAGAAGTGTTTTCTGCTTGCTTCTTAATTTTATGTTTTAAATTCTAAGAACTGTTGTTGATAATTGTCTGCTTTTCACTGTTGTACTCTTTTTTGCAATGGGATCAGTCTCTGGGAGGCTGAAATCAAAATGTTTTGGAAGTGACACCAAAGAAAATAAGTGTAGGCTATCTTGAATGTCCCTATTTGTTGTGAAGCTCTCTGACAATCAGGATGACGCTTGCACAGAGAACCTGCTTTCCCTGATCTCATACACTGTGTTATTTATTCTATCTTGGAAACAACAGTATCTAGTGTATATTGCTGAAGTGTTTAATTAGCTGAAGTCCCTTGATTTCATCAGTACCTCTGGGTCCTCGACCCCTGACCTTTTTGGCTCCAGAAAGGCTGCAGGTACAGAACTATTTGCCTGTCAGGAAGCTGGGATTGAGTCTCTTTTTTGCCCCTTCCTAACCCTTTTCAGTAAACAATACAGTCTAATATAAAATAGATGGGATGATAGCTTATCAGGGAAATTACCAAGACCTCAGAGTCTCTGTCTCCTTGGAAAATTACTAAGCCACATTTAATACTATAGAAATCAACTTCCTGAGTCCCAGAATTAGCCTGCCCTTTGGTATTAAGTGGCACTGCTGATACAATCTATGCTAAAGGCAAAAGAGAAATGAGGATCTCTATCCTACTGTCTCAAAATAAGCACAGGCAAATCTGTTGGAGAAATTCATCACATTTTAAAATGCAGAGGGATGTGAAAATAAGCATAAGTAGATAACTGTGAATGCAGAGAGAATATATGCCTTTGGCGCAAATTCTTCATTAGATTGGAATTAGACTAGACGCTAAGAAGAATCAAGATGTTCTATATGCCCTATCTCCAAAAGTTAATTATAATTTAAAAATAATGCAGTGGAGTGGCTAAGATTATAGGCTTTTGAGGCAGGCTGCCTGAGTTGCCATCTCAGCTGCACTAGTAATTAGGCATGTGATTCAGAACACCTTCCTTCATTCACTGTGATTTTGCTTCTGCATCTGGAATATGGAGTTCCAGTTATCTATTGCTGTATAAACAGATCACCCCAACAGTTAGTGGCCTAAAACAATGAGCATTTTATTGAACCTCATGATCTTGTGAGTCCGTAATTTAGGCAGGGCTCTACTGGCAATTCTTCTGCTCCATGTGGTACTGACTGGGCCATTCAGCTGGGTCCAAGAAGAGTTCCCTTAGGGTCTGGCACTTTGATGGGCCCAGAAGGAAGGCTGGACTCAGCTGTGCCCCTCTCCCTCTCTACATGAGCTCAGAGCCTCTCCAGGTGGTATCTCCTGCAGGGTGCTTGGGCTTCTCACAGTGGCAGCCCACGGCTCTGAAAGGGAGTTTGTAAGAGGTGGGAGTGGGCAACTCTTGAGGTTTGGGCCTGGAGACTGGCACTGTATCCCTTCCCCCACAGACTACTGGCCAAAGCAATCTTGGAGCCTGCCCAGATTCAAGGGAGGGGACTCAGACCTCACCTCTCAATGAGACGAGTGTCAAAGAATTTGTGGGCCTTATAAATCAACCACAGGTGGTGATTACAGTAGTTCTAATCTAATAAAATAATTGAGAGGATTAAGTAAGACAGTATATATAATGTGCTCAACAGCATCCATCACAGACTAAATGTTTCATAGTGTTAGATGTTATAACATGTCTCTCTCTTATCCAATTTTTACTGATATTTATAAAATTTATAAAATATTTATTTGTGTATTATCTGATATGTACACAGGCTATAGATATGTATAAATGACATGTTTACTTATATTTATAATTACCAAAATGGTGGCCGATGTGGATATCAACAATCCTTAGGTTATTTCTGTATCTTAGTATTCACATGGTGAATCACTTTCCTTATGGTGGGAAGTAAAAGGATCCTTGCAGGAAGAGTTCTCTTATTTAGTTGTTACCTTTTAAATGCAGCTAAGTGTAACTGAACAGGAGAGCAACTGATCTGCCCTGTGTGTTGATTTCTGAATAGCTGGTGGCGGAGACGCTCAGCCCATTAGCCTTTAAGAGAAGAGCCAGAACGTCAGGCAGTATGTTTCACAGGGAACAGAGAACGCTGGCAGTATTATTTTACTTTAGGAATTATTCTACAGTTTTGTGATTTCAGGTCTCAACTTAAAGAAAATGCAATGTAATCAGTTATTAGAGAGCAAGCTTCCATGCCCAAAAACCGGGAGAAAGCAAATAATGAAACAGGATCACGCGTGGAAAGGTTGTTGTGACAAATGTGCCACAGTATTACATGAGGGTGAAGGATCAAGAAGAGACATGGAAAATCTTGTACATAGAAATAGCACGGACAGCCTATCCTTAAAAGAAAAAGTATCAGACCAGAGAATCGGGACATTCAAAAGCCTGAATAGTTTTCAGAAAGAATAACCACGCTTCAGCAGAGACCCTCCGCGGAATGTGTTACATTACAAAGCTGTTAGCGTCATGTTTCAGCACAGGAGATGGCCCTTGCTGTCAGAAGGGGACAGAAGGGGAAGGAAGAAACTCAGTCAGGTTTAGGCGACAACTACATCAGGATACAGTTCTTTTTAAAGTTGAAGCTTGAGAGCACCAAACTAAGAAGTAATTCTCCATTTCTCATACCGAGCTCATCCGCGTGAGTTTGACTTACTATACCACGCTGACGTGAAAGCCAGTATCATCCTAGTAAAAAAAAGCACAGAAAAGTTGTGGGTTACAGCATAGGGACTTGGTGGGCCCATGAACCATCCACGCTGTGTGTCCTGCCAAGTGAGATGTCCGGTCCTCCATCCCCTCGGTCTTGCCTGAGGTCCTGCCTGATTGTTGGGACTTGTTTGTGCTCGTGCATTTGCTCCTGGTGTTCACTGCACAGTAGAACTTCGTTTCTACCCACCGTGGTCATGAGCTGATGGCCTTCATTCATTTTATTTTTCAGTTGGGTTGTCAGGTTTCCTCCTAACGGATTTGCATGAACTCTTTGTGAATTAAGGAAACTAGCCCTTTTTATATCTGTTGAAAATATATTCCTGGTTTGTTATTATTTGACTTTATGGTATGTTTTATTCTAAACAAGTGTTTGGATGAATAAACATTTTAATTTCTTTTATGGTGTCTTGGCCTGTCTAGGCCTAGAAATCATTTCTTATTCTAAGATTATAAACTCATCTATGACTTCCTCTATTCCTATACTAAGTTGATTTTTTAAAAAATCTGATTAATTTTATAGTTTTAGTTTAAAAATCTCAGATTAATTTGGATTTACTTGGTAAAAAGAATGAGGAAGGCATTTATCTTTTGACATCTATCTGGTACGCTAGTTTTGCTTTGTGATTTACAGGTTAATTCATTTTTCTCATTTTGATTTGAATATGTTAAATTCCCACATGAATTAGAGTCTATTTCTGAATTCTCTATTCTATCCTTTGATCTTCTCATTTCCTCTTCAGCACCAAACTGTTTTTAATTATCGTAGTTCCATAACACATTTTATCTGGTATGTCTCGTCCCCCTCATAACTTTCCTATATATAAACAAGATCAAATAAGACAAAATAATGGAAGAAAAGATCCTATTTATAATATTAATATAAAAAATAATCTTGGAACAAACCTAAGAAATGTGCAGACCCAAATAAAGAAAAAAATTTTAATTATATTGAGAACATAAGAAAAAACTCTGAAGATGTGCCTTGATCTTGGATATGAGGGCTCAGTAGTATGAAAACTGTCTGTTTTCCCTCAACAAATCCATAAATTTAATACAATGCCAATTGCAATACAAGATTATGTGGAAAACTTAATAAAATGATGCTGACACTTTCCTAGATGAGCAAACATTCAAGAATGGAGAAAACTCTTCTTTATTTTTATAACCTCATTAATTTTCTCCATTCTTCTCCTTTGGGCTTTTAAAGATTTGCAGAAGTGACTCCCACTTGTGCTTGAATGACAGCAAATGTTACAGATGTGTGATAATACTGCTAACAGCTAGCTGACTGTGTGATGGACAGTTCTAGGTGCTGGGTCCTGTTCTGAGTGGTATTTGGATGAAATGTTCACAATCTCATTTCATCCTCATGACAGCCTTATCAGGCTAGTGTCCTCATTTTACAGATGGGTAAACCAGGCACAGAGAGGTTAATTAACTTATGCAAGGTTCCTTAAGTGATGCAGATCCTGGGTTTTTAACCACTGTACCATTTCACCTTCCTCTGGGTAAATAATAAAAAAGAAAAATCCCTCCTATTCCCCTGCCCCATTTCCCAGACTCTGTTGTGTAGCTGGTTCGTTTATGTACATATAATCATCTAAAATATTCTCATAAAATAGGACATTTTAATATACACAGTGTTTTGCCCTTTATTACTAAACTCCAAAGATCAGTTTCTCCATGTCAGCACATAGAGAACCATTATATTCTTTAAAGCAGTCTCTCAGGATAGAGTACCGTAATTTATTTAGCTAACTGTCCTTTATCAATGTGCATTTAGGATGTGACCACAAATTGTTAATGTTTCCTCTTTCCTTAAGCAGCTATTGTTCACCCTCATTATTTCATTGTGGAGCTTGTTTCAATCTTCTCTCATACTTCATTGAAGGCAGGATGCTGGACATTCTCAGTTGTCTTATTAAGAACCCAGCGGTAAGTCTGTTAGACCCAGGAGTCCTTTCCCGTCAATAAACAACTCAACAGCGCAGCTCACTTTTTGAGCTGTACTTGTTAAATTATTTGAAAGTTGTCCTTTTTTTTTTTATTGATTCTCAAATATGAGTCCACATCTCTGTGCATTTTTTCCCCTTGAAATATTTCCTCGGACATGTCCTATAGTATCTGCAGTTTCTCTTTCAGTGCTGTTTGCTGGTTTTTATCTTTCAAGGTTATCATAAATAATTAATCATCAATCATGAACATTTATTGACTCTTCCTGATGAGCCAGGCCCCATGTAAAAAGGATCATAGGTGTCATCTCATTTTAGTCCTCATTTTTTATCATCTCTAGTCCAGACTAGCGAATGTAATATAAGTATAAAAATCTCCCTTTTATCCAATTTTATACATAAAGAGAAACTGAGGCACGGAGAGTTAAGAAAGCTCCTTTAAAAGAGAAAAAAAAAAAGAAGAAGAAGAAAACTGCCTAGGACACGGGGCTGGGAAGGAAGCCCATGTGTCTAACTTTTAAACCCAGTTTCTTCACTTCTCTCCAATTTTATTGCCTCTCTTTTAAGCCATCACCGTTCTCTTTGCTCTTTGAACACTAAAATCTTCGCTGAAGATATGTTGCTCTTACTTGATCTCCTTTTTCTTCTCTCATTACCTTGACTTTGTCTTCAACTTTTCTTATTTGTTCATTTACTTGTTTTTTTGGCTCCGGTTTCTGTCCTTTCCCCCTTTTTCTGTGCATTTCATTAGCCATTACCACAGCTGGGAGCATTTATTTGTTTTTAAAAAAGATTTTGGCTTTCTTCCTTCCTTTGAGTTTTCTTTGTATCATTTTTTTAAACATGTCCTGCCATTCTCTTATCCTTTCCAAAGCCAGGAGGGCTTTCATCAGCTTGATCATTCTTCTTACATATTTATTTCTTCTTGTTTGAAGATAATTTGATTGTCTGCCATATACCTCTGTAAAATATCCTTCATTTTGATAAATTATTTTCAGTTATTTCCTTATCATTAATAAAGTAGCTTTATTCCTTTTATGGTTCTTAAGCTTCCTTGGCTCAGTGCCTTTCTGGGGGACCGTTAGCATGTGTGCTAAATAAGTAACTCTTAAATTATCCGTCCTTACTGAGGGATTCTTAATGTTTGGATTTGGAGGCCACTTTGATTTACTTCCAATACCATCACCTTTTCCAAAATCTCATTTGAAATTCCTTCTTGCTGCTGCCACTCTTAGGATTATATGTAGGAAATGAGAGTCGAGGCCTCTCTCTCCTTCCCCTTTCCAATTCATCCTTGTGACCATGCATATTCCCACAAAAATCCTACCTTTTCAGCTTCCAGATTGTATGCTTAAGAAGAGGAAAAAAGAAATAAATCTGCCCCCAGTTTCATTCCCATTCTGCATTGACCAGAATGGTGGAGCCCCTGTTACAGGCCTTTCATTTACAGCACATTTTCATATTTATATTTATCCCTGCGTTCTCATCTTACCCTTTATGTTTTTGGGAGGTCATGTGATATACTGGAAAAGACCAAAGCTTTGGAGTAAGACAGAACTGGTTTTGAATCCGGTTCTGCCATTTACTATCCAGTGTGACCCTAAATAAACTACTGAGTGTCTTCCAACCTAATTTTTCGTCTTAGTGGTAAGAAAATTTACCACTGTGGTGGTTGTAAAGGATGAGAGGAAATGAAGACAAAAGGCATAGCACAATGTCTGGGTATAGCAGATGCTCTATAAATGACAGCTGCTGTTATTAGTGTTGTCATGAGTATTTGTTAGTAATGGCCTTTGGCATTTACATTCTGTAGCTTAGATTTGATTAGTCAGACTTTTCAATTTTTGTTCCTTTAGCAGATTCTTTGCATTTTCTCTGTCCATTTTTTTTTATTCCCTTTGATTCTTTGCATCTTATTTTTCACCCGTCATGTTTTTATTTTTTTTAAGTCACTTTATTGAGGTATCACTGACTTTCAAAAAACTGTACATATTTAATATATACAACTTGATGAATTTGGAGATAAGTTCACACCCATGAAACCATCACCATAATCTACGCCATAAACGTATCCATCACCTCCAAAAGTTTCCTCCTGCCCTTTTTACTGTGCTTATTGTTGTCATCGTTATTTTGTGATAAGAACACTTAACATAAGATCTACCCTCGGCAAATATTTATATTTTACTTCTTTATATCCACTATGATCATGTAATTTTTTCTGCACGTGTCCTTCTATTACTTTTTCTGGATGCTTCCTTTATTTCCTTTTTTGTGGCTGTTTTATTTTCACTATACAGGAGTAGNTATTCCCAATAAGATAATAATCAGACTAAAAGAAATTTACCAAAACACCAACAATTGAGTGAACAATGAGACCATGTATACCTGCTTTCGAAGGCAACCAAAATGTGCGTGGAAGTGATCTGAAAGGAAGAGAAGGGAAGCTGGTCGGTAGTGTGATTCCAAGAGAATTATAAGAGAACACTTAAACTCTGTTGCTTCCTGTTTGGAAAAAGACCATGAATAGAAGATGGGTAATGTCAGCTTAAAAGAATGTTTCTCAAAATGTGGTCCATGGACCTTTGTGACAGAAAAAGTAAACCTTCTGGACCCGACTTCATATTTATGAGTCAGAACTAAATATGTTCTGCTGTGGTAACAAACAGCCCCCATATTTTCATGGCTTATACAACAGAAGTTTATTTCTTGGTAATCCAAACTCAGACACATGCCTGGCAACTCTCCAGAACAGCCTACTTCCATTCAGTGACTCACTGATCCAAGTTGCTTTAGTCCTGGGTCCCCTCTATCTCAAATGAGGGCTCCACATTTGTGGCAGCAGGGGAAGAGGGATAAATGGAGAAAAACTAGGAAAAACCTAGGGTTTCTCGCTGCCTGTGTCTAAATGGTGGCACTTGTCAGTTTCTGATCACATTTTATTGTCTAGAACCAGTCATGCAGTCCTGCCCAAATCCAGGGGAGTTAGTAAGTATAATAGTGTTCCTTATGCCAGGAAGGAGGGGAGAATTAGATATGTGGGCAAGCACCAGTAATGTCTTCAACCCCTACTGAATTGAACCTTAATGTGTGTGTGAATTTGGGGGGAGGAAATCTGTGTTTGAACAAGCTCCCTCACAAAAGGGAACTCTTATGCACTGTTGGTGGAAATATAAACTGGTACAGCCACTATGGAAAATAGTATGGAGGTTCCTCAAAAAATTGAAAATAGAAATACCATATGATCTAGCAATCCCACTCTGGGCACATATCCAAATGAAATGAAATGAAGATTTGAAGAGGTATTTCCATGTTCCATATTCCATGTTCATTGCAGCATTATTTGCAATAGCCAAGATATGGAAACAACCTAAGCATCTGTCAATGGATGAATGGATAAGGATGTGAGATATAAATATATTTCACCCCAGACACAACAGGTGCTACACCAGGACTGATGGGAAGGTTTTCCAGTTTCTTGATGCAAAATGCAGGTTGGCGTTCCTTTCCAAGAGAGGCAAACTGGACTGTCCTCTACAAAACAAACCACAAAGAGGGAGAGTCAGAAGAAGTTCAAAAGAAAAGAACCTGCTGGGCAGTCAAATTCCAGAGGGCCATCATTGGTGCATCTCTTGCTGATATAATGGCCAAGAGGAATGAGAAACCTGAAGTTTGGAAGGCTCAACGAGCATCAGGGCTGCCAAGGAAGGAAAAATGGCTAAGTAAGCCTCTAAAAAGACAGCAATGGCTGCTGCTGAGGCTCCCTTGAAGATAGTACCTAAGCAAGAGATTGTGAAACCTGGGAAGGTTTCTGCACTCCGAGCTAGTGGAAAATGCTAAGTTGATGGATCAGGTTTTTAAATAAACATCTGACTATAACTGAAAAAAAAAAAAAAAGTCCAGGTCTCTCTCACACACACACAGACACACACACACACACACACACAGTGGGATATTATTCAGCCATGAGAAAAAAAATCCTGCCATTTGTGATAATATGGATGAAACTAGAGGGTATTATGCTAAGTGAAATAAGTCAGATAGAAAAATAAATACTGTATCATCTCACTTATATGTGGAATCTAAAAAAGTCAAACTTGTAGAAAGAGCAAGTGGAATCGTAGTTAGCGGGGCTTGGGGGTAGGGGAGGTAGGAAGATGTTGGTCAAAGGGCACAAACTTCCAGTTATAAAATGAGTAAGTTCTGGGGATCTAAGTACAGCATGGTGATTATAGTTAGCAATACTGTATTACATACATGCAAATTGTCAAGAGACTAGATCTTAATTGTTCTCACCAAAAAAAAAAAAGAAAGAAAGAAAGAAAGAAAGAAAGAAAGAAAGAAAGAAAGAAAGAAAGAAATAGTAATTATGTGAAGTAATGGAGTTGTTAACCAACTTTATGGTGTGAATCATTTTGCAATATATAAGTTTATCAAATCAACATATTGTACACCTTAAAATACACAATGTTACTGGGGCGGCTGGCTGGCTCTGTCCGTAGAGCATTAATCTCAGGGTCATGAGTTCAAGCCCCACATTGGGCGTGGCACCTACTTAAAAAAAATTAAAGTATACAATGTTATATCTCAATTATATCATAAAGAAATCAAATAAACAAGATCCCAGGTAATACTAAATGTTGAAAACCAGTTACCTAGGGGACAGAACATGAAAACTCCAGGGGCCTGAAGTTGGCAGTTCCCCTTTAAGGACTATTTGAGGCAGACGTGACTGTATACGACTTGTGTGTGGGAAATGTGCTGCTGCAGTGGGCACCAAGTACACTACCACATGGCTACACGACTACATGAAGAATCATGAAACAGAAAGGTCCACAGGCCACATTAAGGCACTCTAATAATCTGATTTATTTTTACAGATCAGTTTAAAACTCACAGCAAGAAGCAAGATTTCTTTTTTTCCCCCATTTTTTAATTTTTAAATTCTTCACATTACAGAACTAAACTGAAATTTATTAACATTCCATCTTACATTTCTTATTGACAAACAGAAATAAAATTCATGAGCCAAAAACCCAAAACTAAACTATAAACAGAAAAACAGGGAAAGAAGCAAGATTTCTTAGTCTCCTAGAGCTGCCATACCAAAATTCTACAAATTGGACAGCTTTAAAACAACAGACATTTATTCTCTCACAGTTCGGGAAGCTAGAAGTCTGAAATCAAGATGTTGGTAGGTACATATGCCTCTGAAGCCTCAAGGGGAGGACCTTTCTTACCTGTTCCTAGCTTCCATTGGTTCCTGGCAATCCTTGGTGTTCCTTGGCTTGTAAATGCATCACTCCAATCTCTGCCTGCATCCACACATGACATTCTCCCTCTGTGTGTATTTCGCTATGTGTCTTCCTGTAAGAACACTAGTGATTAATTAGGGCCCACCTTAATCCAGTATGACTTCATCTTTGCTTGATTCCATCTGCAAAGACCCTACTTTCAAAAAAAGATTCACATTCATGTGCATGTGCAATGAGGACTTCAACATATCTTTTGTGGGAAAGATATGGGATAAATTAACATATGTAGACATGGTGTGAGGGTGGGGAAGAGATCACACCACCAAATTCTTGAGTTATACAATGGCCACATGACTTTCCATCTCTCTGTCACATGAACCTCCTCTGCTAATAATGTGGTTACAAGGACCAAACCTGAGGTGTGAGTAAGGGGGTCCAATAAGACAGAAGGTGTCAGGGCTCAATGACAAGTGCTTATTTTAATTGGAGAGACACAATTGTACCTTATCAATTAGCCTACTGAGCAGCTATAGCCAGAAAACACAAGGGGCCGGGATGGGTGTCACCAGGAGATGGTCAAATTAGCCTTGATGAACAGAGAGCCTCATATATCTCATGTTTTAGTGTATCATGGATATACACTAATATTTGTAACATTCCTGATCAGATGTTATTTGGTCCTTCCAGCCTTTTTATCTCTTTTATCTTCCATCCTATTTTTTTCTTTTTATCTAGAAAATGTAAGTAAAGCATATTGAACACTTATTATGCTCTGTTTACTTGTTCTATATCTAAATATGTCATCCAAGTTGCTAAATCACACACACAGACACACACACACGAAACATCTTATGAGACTCATGCATCCCGTTTGTTTTCTTGTCTTCTATAGAAATATTGAATGTTCTCAAGCAATACATCAAACATACATTACAAGCATTTAAATAACAGAAAACCTTTACTGAGTCCTTATTATATGCCATCAGCATAGTCCAGGCATTAAGTTGATCATCATGATAGTTCTATTAAGGACATAGTTATTAATGGAGTAAATTATGAATTGATTCATAAGAAACCAAGATGATTTTGGTACCTACAGGTGGTGCTCTGTATATCAAAAACTTAAAACATGTGGAATTGGTTTGAGACCAGGTGGAGGGGAGAAGGTGGCTGGGCCTCGAGGAGGGTGTTGGCAGAAGCCCGTAGAGCCTGGAGGAAGCTGCTGGTGAGGGCAGAAAGGAAATTAAGGAAAATGTTATTGGAAGCTAGAAGAAAGGGATCCTTGTTATGCAGTGGTGGAAGCTTTGGTAGCACGGTCGCCTGAAGTAGTATGGAAAATAAGAAATGTACCTAATGAATGCTCTAGCTAAGGAGACTTTCAGGAAGAATATTCGAAGTGCTGCCGGGTTTCTTCTCACTGCCTCTGGTAGAAAAAAGAAATGAGAGGAGATAGGGAGCTGAAAAACGAACTATTAAATATAAAGAAACCAGGACTTGCTGGATTTGAAAATGCAGCTATTTCTCTCCTAGCTTCTCCAGATGGCATACAATTCTCTAATGAAGAAAGGGCCTCAGGCCAAAGATCAAATCCAGGGTGGGACTATCAAATCCTTTGTTAAGACTTGAGAAAGATCTAGAAGCAGTGCCTAGTAGAACTTTTCAGACAGACAAAAGGTCCTCTAAGGTTTTGAAAGAATGCCTCTTAGATGCTCCTCACTAAAAACAAAGGCTTCTAGGTATCGTGAGGGTGTTTGTCCTATGGCAACCTCACAGGAAGCCCTGGGAAAGAAGGACCTGTTTTGAAGAGATTTGCAGTTAGGGCTTTTGTTGAAGAGAATGACCCCAATCTGATTTATACAAAACCCACAATGTTTGTAAGAAAATTGTTTAGTGGAATACCAGCTTGGCCTAAAGAGACAGAAACAGTACAAAACGAAAAGAAATTTGATGCTGTAATGGGGGTCTTGGGAGAGTGAGTGTATTTTGCATGTGAGAAGAATGTAAATAATGTGTGGCCAGAGGGCAGACTTTTGCAGTTTTAAAGCATCACCCTACAATTCTTTGACACGTTCCCCTGTTCCCCGGTTGAGAGGTGTGTATGGCCCTATGTCCTCTCCTTTTTGAATCTGTGCACTATGGCTTCTGAACTTTTCTGGGCAGAAACCTTAGGAGATGGACAGCTTTTACTTTCTGTCACGGGGATGCTTGCTCTTAGAATCCAGCCACCAAAGTTTAAGGAAGCCTCAGAAAGAAGCCTATGGAAAGGCCCACATTGAGGAACTGTACCCTGGGACCATAGTCCCAATTGAGCTCCAAACAGCGGTCAGTAGCAACTTGCCATCTTGTAAATGGATCCTCCAGCCCCACATTGGGCCACCCCAACTAATGCCTTGTAGTATATATACGAGTTGTCCCTGTCAAGTCCTGCCAAATGGCAGATTCAAAAGAAAAAGAGATTATTGAGTTGAGTCATTGAATTTTGGAATGATACATAGGAATAGATAACTGGAATGTCTTATTTTACAGATGAGAAAATTGAGACACAGATTAAATCAAGTGCTCAAGGCCACGTAGCTAGCAAGTGACAAACCCATGTGCTCTGTAGTCTGGGCTCTTAATTCTGTGCTTCAGGACTTCTCTTGTGCCAGTGCCATCTGCCCGAGTGATCTTCCAATTGTTTGCTTTCCCCTGGAGACTGTGGGAAAGAGTGTACTTGTGCGTGTATATATCGGCATTCGGGTTTATATATCTCCGTGAGCCTGGACTTTGGACCTAGTCCCAGCGCTGACAAAATCCAGCTTTTCGAAAGGCTGAAGGCCAGACCGTGGAGCTGGGTGGATCAGCACATCAGCACATGCAAAGGCTTCAAGAGGCTGGCAGCCAGCACTGGCCCACAGGCTGGCATGGTCTTCAAAACAAAACAAAACAAACTCACTTCTGTAATATGTATTCATGTATCTCCGTTTTGTTTCCCAAGTTCTGTAATTCCTGCTAGATTTTTTTTTCCTTGCGTTTACTAGATTGTGTTGCTCTCTGACCCTTCCACTCTCACTCCTAAATCCTAAATTCACCACCTCTATTTCTCATTTTCTGCCGGAAGCCTCTTCTTTGCCTTCTCCTCTTACAACCTCTGGAGCCTTCTCTAAATTCATGTTGGCAGATGTTACTGGCTTAGTTGTTCATTCACGTTAACTGGCCTAGCTGCGTAGGCCTCTTCTCATTTTGATGTGAATTGGACCGTTTACATAAATATGTTTTAGTTTTGCCATCACAAACATGGTATAAAATTCTATTTTTAAAAGGATGCAAAACTGGAGACTTGTTCTCTTAAACTACCTAAATAGATTTTTTTGCACATTGCCCTATCTTTTGCATTTACCCATTAGTCATTTGACCTATTTACCCATCCATCCACCCACCCATCCATCCATTTCTATTCATTCTTTCACCATGCCTCTGGCTGTCCTGTTGTAACTTTTTCATCTCTAAAGGAAAAATACATTGTGGGCATTTAACTCCACTTCTCTTTCTATTATTTTTTCTCACGTGTATTCTCCACATATAAATTCCAAATGTGTTTTTATTTTCCCACAACTGTTAAAACATCACAATGTCCTTTTACCTGAGCACAAATGGCTTCTTTTTATTGCCATTTTTGAAGAACTGAAACATTGGCATTGGCCTGCTAAACAGAATTGCCATAAATTTATTTTTGTAGACCTTGTCTTTTTCTTTGAAATAGGCTTTAAATAATCTAGTTATATTGATGATTTGAAGCTCTTCTATTTCCTGGAATTTAAACGATTACAAACGACACTCCCTGAGTTCATCCTGATTCCATTAATAACTAGAGTTTCTACCTCACTATCTGTCTCTGGGGAGCTGCTCTCATCAACGTTGAGTGAATCCACACCACGAATCTCCCCCGAAAGGCCTTCCTGCTGTCCTCCCTTCATTGACGTGGCTTAGAGTTCCTGATCTTCTGCCGAAGCCTTAATGGAAGGCACGATCAGCGCCTCCCCTGTTCCTTCTGGCTTCTCTTCCAGGGCTGCCCTGCCCTTCTTTGTATCTTCCCTTCTTTCTTCTGCCTCAGGTGTCAGCTTTATTTAGTCTCTCTCCTTCAGGGTCCCCATCTGCTGCGGACCACGGATGTTTTCCAGATCCCTGTGGGAATGGGGAAAAAGCAATATTTAGCCCAACTACACATTTATAGTCCTTTCTACTGCTGTGTCTGAAGTTCCTACTTCCCCACTCAGGTGTTCACATCTTGGTTCAGAGCTTACTGAAGCTGTCACTCTCTGCCTCTGTTTCCTGGTGTTGACCGCTGCTTTGAGTCTTATATTAGCATATCTGCTGTAAATTATTTTCAACTCTCTACCCTTACCAAAACAGGAGACAGTTCATGTAACAATCTGTACGATGAGCTTACCCAGTAGGCACATGTCCATTTCTACTTCTTTCCACTGCAGTGGGTTGTTTAGGGCTGTTGAAAACTAGTAGGGCTCTGTCTGGGGCACCTGGCTTGCCTGGTCAGTAGAGCGTCCGACTCTTGATCTCAGGGTTGTGAGTTCGAGCCCCACATTAGGTGTACAGATTACTTAAAAATGAAATCTTAGAAAACAAAAAAACAAAAAAACTATTATGGCTCTATTCGTCTTGGCTTGAGATGAATGCAGCCAACTTATTTATTATCAATACAACTAGTTTTTCTTACTTTCTCTGTCTTTCAGAGTCATTAAAGTATTTTTTTTTAAAGATAGAAACAGAAGATTTTGAAATTACAAGACGAACTCCATGTCAAAAATATTTGAATAGAGGGGCGCCTGGGTGGCACAGCGGTTAAGCGTCTGCCTTCGGCTCAGGGCGTGATCCCGGCGTTATGAGATCAAGCCCCACATCAGGCTCCTCTGCTATGAGCCTGCTTCTCCCTCTCCCACTCCCCCTCCTTGTGTTCCCTCTCTTGCTGGCTGTCTCTATCTGTCAAATAAATAAAATCTTTAAAAAAAAATATTTGAATAGAAATTCCATTTGAATAAACATATTTTGATTCTGTATGATGGTTGGATTAAGGTGGGTGAATGACTTTTGTAGACGTTCACCTGTAGAAGATATTATTACTTTTTCACTCATGGGAAATTTTTAAAAAAGGAGAAATAGAGACTATTTTTCTTTCCTACTTATTTCCAGTGAAAGCTATATGTATAGCTTTTTATTTATAATGTAATTTTACTTTAACCCACAGACACACTGGAAACTCACATAGGAGGGGTGTGCAAAATTCTTTCACAAGAGGAAAGGATCTTTGCTATAAACTGTACACCTCACCAGTTTACCACACAGCTGAGAAAGGCCTGCAGAGAGCACTTCGTCCTCTCTGATCCCTGGAGACTGGGCATATGCCTACATGTAAAATTGGGAGGCCAGAGAGCTTATTTCCTGGAAACTGAGAAGCGGCTTCTTTCTACTGTGTTGACAACAAAGCCGGAAACAATGGGCTGTTTTATTAATTTATTGTAGGTTGAGTTGCTTTTGCCTCTGGGCATTCCNGTGTTCAACTGGGGCTTTTGCCAAAAAAGCCAGAACTCCCTTAATCTCTTCTTTCCTCATTAAACTCACAGCTTTGGTTCGCCACACATCTTGCGGATCTTAGCCGTGTTCTCTTCTCCCCAGTTTTGTCTCAGCACCAGATGGCTTTTGACAAAGTCAGCCCACAGCTCCAACCTAAACAGTTTAACATTATTGAAAGCCCAGCCTACTGAGGAAATAACCCTTGTGTGTTCCTGTAGGTCATGTCGCTGTGAGTGGGAATAGGGTAGGGCAGTCAGCACAGGGAGGGATGGGGAACCTGTGAACGAGGGGCAGAAAAGCGGTGGGTGTGGGGGCAGAAGGGGTGCAAACAGACAAGATGTAGCTGAGGCTGAGCAATATTTTCCAAGTCCAAGAAAAACACTTTGATCACATTCATTCCTTTCTAAGGATAAGGAACTTTCACCTGGATTTAGAAGAAATGAGGATCCAATGTCTGGTTTCAATTACCATGTTTTAGAATACACAAGGAGTGTTTTCCATATTGTTTCCATAGCTTACATTTGATGTTTAGGATATAACCATACGTATGTGCGCCGACGTGGGAATGTGAATGTCGAAATCCTCTGGGCTGTGGTGGGGGTGGTTGCTGTTTGCCGGCACTGGGGTTCTGTGTTCCAGACCTCACCCAGCTATGTGCTAGTTTTGGCTTGTAACCTCCCTTCAGGCAAGCTTGGTGAACATCTAACATTAAGGAAACGGGGACAGAAACAAATGGAAGGAGCCGGATATCTCCTACCCCCAGATCATTTCCTTTAACTCTGTAAGACCTGGAGAATCAGAAGCAAGTTTCAAACCTTCCCACTAAGCTCCACAACAAATTCTGAGTCCTGAGCCAAGAGGATTCTAATGATGGCTAGAAACCAAGACGGCCAGATGCATCTTTTTCTGGTCTTGTAATGAAGAGACAAATGATACATCCATCCAGGGTATGATTTCATGAACTAGCGGAATACTTGGCCTTCAGTAAATAAGAGGTCACAAAAGCCAGAAGCAGAGAAACCAGCAGAGGAAAGCAATTTTATTTTTTATATCCACCGATGAATTTGAAGTTGAAAGGAAAACGTGTCATAATAATTACTTTCAGTAAAGTTGTCATAATTACTTAGGCCACTTTTCTAACAAGCTGAGGAAGGGGACTGAGTTAATATGCTGCTCTTTTAAAGGTAGGAAACTGATAAGCAAAGGAGTTGGGTTTCCCAAAGTTACCTTTATAAGTGCCAGTCCGGCACAATGCACATTCATTCATCCCCAGCAGTCTCCCCTCACTGCTCAGAAAGCTGCCGTGGCTCACTTCTCTCCCGGACTGCATTGGCCTGACCACGTCTGGCTCTAACCCATTTCTCTAATTGAATGTCCCACTTTTAACTCTTTCTTTTCTCTCCAAGTTCTATATACCTAAGCCACTTTGGTTTACTCACGCTTCTCCCAGGGTACTAGGAATTCTCCAGACTCAGGTTTTCCCTCCAGAATTAGAATGTCCCATCCCCATCGCAGACTTCATGTGGAAGTTTACTTCCCTTGGGGAAACAGATTAAATGCCATGACTTCCACAAAGCTTTCTCTAGTTGGCCTATTTAGTCTAAAGTCTAGCGGAGTGAGTCAGGAAACAGGCTCTAGCTAGTCGTGCCTAGGGTCAAGTTCTTTTTCCTTTGCTGACTGGGTGACCCTGGCATGGTTCTTAACCCCTCTCTGAGCTTCTCATTCCCTCATCTGTAAAAAGGATAATAAATTTAGAATGAACAAATGGTATTAATAAAATTGAGATGAACTCAACAACAATCATTTCATGAGTTTAAATTCCAGCAATAAAAAGGAATGTGAAATCATCAATAAAATTAGATATTTATCTTTTTAGCCTATTCCAGAGAAAAATTTTAGGCCTTTGAGAATAATTTCATAGCAGTTCCATTTAGTTCTATTTGTTTGTACATTGATTTAACAACCATTTATTTGGCAGCTAATATATACCAGAAATAGGACTAGGCACCAGGGATATAGCAATAAATAACATACAGTTTATTCTTTTGTGGGGTTTATTGTTTAGGGAGTAGCACATACACTGAATAAAGTGCCACATATGATACAAGAGAAGTGCAGGGTATTTGAGAATAATGGAAGGGGGAGCTGGCGATCTTGGGTTTGGGTTATGAAAATAACCTCCTCACTGGCCTTTCTGCTTCTAGTTTTTATTATTACTAATTATTATTATTATTTTAAAGGTACACTGAAGCCAGGGTGATCCTTCTCAAGGTAAATCTACTTTATCACACCTCCCCCTCCAAATCCTTCTGTGGTTCCCTGATACTTTTGCAAAGCTGTTTTTGAATAAGACATGTCACAAAAGTTTCTTGTGCTTTTCTCAGACAAGCCATCTTTCCTGTTTTTCTGCTGGTAGACCTGGCTGGCAGACGAGAAAAACTGTCTGCTCTTGGGGACTGGATACATAGCCAGCCCTAAGCATTCCACTATAACATTCTAAATTTCATTGAAATCTTTGAAAAGTTATGCAATATTATAGTCCATTCCACAAGAGTTTATTGTAACAGGAAAATAATGCTGTATGTTATCACACCTGTTGTTGAGTAAACTATACTGCTTTTTTTTTTTTTTTAAGATTTCATTTATTTTTGAGCTCTGAGAGTGTGTGCACACATAAGCAGGGGGTGGGGGGTGGCTGAAGGAGAGGGAGAAACAGACTCCCTGCTGAGCAGGGAGCCCTCCCCGGCTTGATCAGATCATGACTTGACCTGAAACCAAGAGTCAGACGTTTAACCAGCTGAGCCACCCAGGCACCCCGAGTAAACTATGCTTCTAAGGCTGGAAGTTCTCCTTGGTGTGCCCTCCTAAGGCTCCAGGTTGAGAGAAAGGGGAATTTACAGGATCAAGTTAGAACTCATGAGCATGAAATATGAGGGACTTCACAATAGATCTCTGCTGATGTTTCCCTGCTCTTCTCCCCTTCCCTTTCTCCCCGTACCAATCCATGTTACAGCCCGCCTGACTCTGCTCTATTCTCCCCTGCATCACTCCTCTCCATGCATTCACGTGTATGACTGAGCAGCCTCGAATGCCCTTCCTCTCCTTTTCCGTATGACAAATTCCAATTTACCCTAAAGACTAGACTCCCAGAGGGGAGAGAGTATGCTTTCTTTGGCATCCTCAGGCCAAGTTAAATACTCCTTCTTCGTGCTCCTGTTGCGCCTTGTTCATGTCTACAGTGCTACACTTAGCACGCAGCCCTAATGATTTGTTTACACATTCACCTTCTCTATTGAAAAGGAAGCCTTTGGAATCCAGGGAATTTTTTTCTTCATGTCTCTAGTTTCCAGCCAGCCCCTGAGTAGCAGGAACAATAACAGCTGGTGTTTATTGAGCCCTTAGGTTCCAGACATTGTTTTATATAAGTTCTAAGTAAGTAAATTAAATAAAAATGTAACTTAGTCTTCACAGAAACGTTCTAATGCATTCACTCCATTTTATACCTGAGAAAACGGAGGCACAGAAGGAAAAGTGGCTTGTGTAAGGCCACCCAGTAAGAGCTGCTGCTGGGATTAGAACCCAGGTAGTATGACTCCAGGGAAGATACTCATTTTTTTTTTTTTAAGATTTTATTTATTTGTCAGAGACAGAGAGAGAGCACACAAGCAGGGGGAGAGGCAGGCAGGGGAAGAAACAGGCTCCCCACTGAGTAAGAAGCCTGATGTGGAACTCGATCCCAGGACCCTGGGATCATGACCTGAGCCAAAGGCAGACACTTAACCAACTGAGCCACCCAGGCATCCCTGAGGGTGATACTCTTACGATCCCTACTGCATGTGATGATTATTTGGGAACGAATGAAGGAATGAGAATAAAGCTGATAATTTGTAATCCACTCTAGAAATATTAGATAACTTTTTTCATCCAAAAATGGAGTTTGAAGTTTAATTATTAAGGATGGTACCCTTGCATATGGATTCTTCTTGTCTGTTATCTTTACTTTGCACACTAGCAGGGGAATCTCCTCCATCCTGCTGACAAAGAAAGGCTTTGACAGTAAAATGGGGGTGAGCTACGTTGGCCCTGCTGGGCTCTGGGGGCAACAGCCTGAGTTAATTGCCACTGGTTCAGGGGACCTCTCAGGAGCTAAGAAAGGCATATCCTCCCAATAGACTGGAATAGCCTCTGAAGGAATCTGCTCACTCTATCATTCTCCCATAAGCCTGGGTGGCCCCTGATAGAAACTTGGCTCAGAGGACCTCTGAAATCAGAACTGTACCTTTCTTTGACTGTAACTCACCTTGACCTGCAAAAGCCCACGCTCCTTAGATGAATGATCACAGACAAGCCAGTCCTGGTTGGGGTTCCTTTCCATTACTGTAAGTGGGGTTGGGCAGCCCCTTTGGGAAAAGTGTACTAGGGCAGTGTCTGCAGGAACACACCTCTATTCCCTTTGAAAAACAGCAGAATGTTGCAGCAATTTAGTAATCACAAGAGCTCATTTTTGCTATCTATAATTGTGGTTACTAATGTCAGTGGAGCAAAGCAATGATGCAGCCTACCAAAAAGCATTTATGTCTGACTCTAGATCTGTAAGATTTTGATTTAAGAAAAGGATACTCTGAATCACTGTTGATAGAGGGTAAACTGACTGAAATTTCTTGGAAAGCATTTTAAGAATATGTATCAAAAGCCTTAAAAACTTACATACACTTGGATCTGACAAGTCTGCGTCTAGAAATTTATCTTACATAACAGGTATGTGGAGATTTATATTCAAGGATGGTCAATAGAACATTCATACAAGCAACTTGAAGTTTAACAACAGAGATTTTGGTTAAATAAATTATGGTTTAATCATAGATGGACCATACAACTTTTAAAGAACAGCAAAGATTAATATTATTGCCATTTAAAGGTGTTCACCATATATTAGATTTATAAAAACAATAGGTGTAGCATAATCCATTGTTCTTTAAAAAAAAGAAAAATAGAAAAATTCTGGAAGTATATATAATAAATGTTATCTCTGTGGAATGGGATTATAAGTGTTTTAAATTTTCTTTTAGTTTATTTGTATTTTCCAATTTTCTACAATATAAATTTTTATCTTTAATTTCAGAACTAAAAAACCCCACAAAAAACAAAGTAGACATCACTAGGCTCTGTCCTATGCACTTCATGATCAAGTGCTTTGGCACAGCTCATTCTGCTCTTGTGTGGATTTGCTCTTGTCTGTCATTAGCAGGGAGAGGAGCTCGGCAGCCCCAGGCTGGAAGGCCTTCATGGGACCATGAACAGACCCTTGTTCTGCTCTCTAGGATATGAAATGAGGCGTTGCAAGACTGTAGAAATTATTCAAAGCCTTGCTTGTAGTGGGTTGGAAGCTTGCCATATACTACTGCATGAGGTAGTTTTCTTTTTTGAATGTTATAATTTTATTTAATCTTGAAAAAAAATCATTATTCTTCTAAAACTGCCCAGGGCTGGCCTGCGATGGTTTAAAAAATCAAGCAACATATATTTTGGTCCTTCAGTATTATCAGTTACAAAAAGAATCCCAAAATCTGCATTGTGAGTCCAGTAGAGGAAAGTAAGTGCAGGATGTGGCAAGTCAGGAAAAGACACACGATCTCAGGATCTCAAGCAAAAGAAGTATGTAAGATAGTGGTGTTCCAGAGACTCCTGAAATGGCCAAGGGCCAATAGTTCAGGGAAAAGCTTTCTCAATCTGGAATCAAACACTTTTTCCCCATCGGTGCATATCAAATCACAAGCAATAAATCACATGTAAGAGGCTCCCTCCCTAGCTGATAGCTATTAACACCAAAGCATTTATTTCTGTTGCTGCTTGCTCTCACTTCTGCCTATCAAGTATTCAAAGTAGCCAAGAGTTTCCCTTGCAATTGGGCAAAAGCAAGAGCATGTTTTTTTGTTTTGGGCACAGTACTAACAAGGGATATTCGTTGTGAAATCCCGGGGAAGTTACTTAGACCTATTATGTCATGTTTGAGTAGGGAGGGGGTAGACATGGCCCCCTGGAAATGGAAGACAAAGAGCTATCAGTGGGCACTTGAGGATGATATAATTTTGAAAATGGACTTCCTTTTCATTCTTCCTCTTAAGCCTACCACAGCACGAGTCATGAATGGAAATTGCTTGTTGATGAATGAGAATGTTCCCTGAAGAACATTTGGTTTCCAGCTCACATGAAACTTTTAAAAGCTATGCATTTATTATTTAAGCAGGATGATAAATGTAGGGTCTCTTCTTTTGCAACAGGTTTAAAAACATCATGATATTGAGGTGCTCCAGAAATCATCTGGGGTAGTCACCCAAGATAAGCTAATCCTTTGGGTTCCCTTCAGGAAATAGACCTAAATGATTTGGCTGCACTACTTTGTTTCTACCTGAGAAACATTTGTGTATTCAGACAAATAGAGAAATGTAGTTTATGGGTGGCTCTATAGCAAGCTAGCCACCACAAAGTGGACAGGTACCCCATTTGTGATTTTAGTGTGAGTTTAGGGCTTGTAGAGAATCCAACGGGGTTTCTGACAGAGGGGCAAAATGTAAGAAAAACAGCCCCATGGTCCGTGTTTCAGCCTCAGCCTGAAGCCTGACTACCATAGTGTGAGGGGACAGCTGTGGCCCTCTTCCTTCCATAAGCCCAATTGCAGAATATCTCTGCCCAGGGCATTTTGTACCCCACAGGGACATGTCATACCCCGCACACATACTTTGCATAGCCGCGCCTGGAAGAAAGAACATTTAAAATGTCCCTGAGGCATATCATAGTTCATGAGTTAAATGTTAACCAGTTCAATTAAATTAAAGAACTTAAGTTTTAGCCAAAGACCAGAGCTAGGGAAGCGTACTCAAGCAGCATTTCACCACAGTGAAAAGTGCTGGGTTTGTATAAGGAATCTCCCTCACAGATCTTATTGGCTGTCGCTTAAAAGGGATAGTGTGAATGAGCTTCTCTCAACCTGACCAGCTTCCTTGTCATCTCAGCAATTGGATATGGGATGAATGCGGGGACCAGTTGCCACAGCAACAGCATCTTCCAGTAAAGGTGATGAGAGAAATAATTTCTCTCTGAATGCTAATAGGTTGTCACTTTCATTTTGAACCGGCTGTTTCCCACTGTTTCCCTGATTGCCATAAAGCCAGAGAGATTATTTACAGATTAAGGGCTGCTACTTGATCTGATCATCTATGTCCTTAAATTGATGCTATATCATCATCAGAAGAAAAAATTTTCAGCAAATGTTAAAGGTTATGTTTTCAGAAATTTAAGGTCTGTGACTTTTACTCCAGAGAAGTAAGATTTTTCTGTAGCACCTAGAAAGTCAAGCTTTGAGCAGAAACCACCTAGTGTTGAAAGCCAGCCAGCCATTGTCTGTAAATTACCTGCCCAGCAGAGCCTGGCTTTGGTAGCCTGTGCAGAGCATGGGGTTGGCTGTGAGAGGTGGCTCTCCTCACTAAAAGGCAGTGGTGAGGTTGTGAAGGAGATCATTCTAAGAAAACATCTACATACAAGACTGTATTTTTAAATCCTAGAAGTCACTTGGAACAAAGGATTTCAGTTTTTCTCATCATTTTCTCCAAACCACAGGGTTAAAGACTTCATTCACTAACACAAGTAAAGGATTATACAAGTTTCTCCCACTTTATGAGTTGTTGAGTTAATTGTGATTGTGTGATGGGATAAGGAGTTAATTTCAACGTGGGTCATTCTTTCATTTCTTAGAGAGTAGAAATTCTTATTGGAAAAGCATGGGGTAAATCACTCATGAGTCCAGTTCTCTGGATTAACTGAGGTTGAGCTGTTGGTCTGTCATATAATTCACTAAGTCTCAGTTTTCATATGGGAAAAATATGGAAAACAACAGTCCTATATTAAAGAGTGTTGATGAAATTAAATGAGATAATGCATGGGAATTGCTTAGCACAGTGCCTGGCATATTTGTCTGCAAAAAAAGTTACACATTATTTCTATTTTTTAATTGAAATGTAATTAACAGTGTTGTGTTGGTTTTAGGTGTACAATATAATAGTTCAACAATTCAATGCATTTCTCAGCGCTTATCAAGATAAGTGTACTTTTAATCCCCTCTGTCTATTTCACCCACCTACCTCCCCTCTGGCGACCACCAGTTTGTTTCCTCTATTTAAGAGTCTGGCTTGTTTGTCTCTTTTTTTTCTTTGTTTGTTCATTTGTTTTGGTTCTTAAATTCCACATATGAGTGCGATCATATAGTAGTCATCTTTCTTTGACTTATTTCACTTAGCATGATACCCTCTAGGTCCATCTATGTTGTTACAAATGGCAAACTTTAACTCTTTTTTGTTGTGTATATATACTTTATCCATTCATCTATAATGGACGCTTGGGTTGCTTCCTTGTCTTGGCTATTGTAAATAATGTTGCAATAAACATAGAGGGCTTATATCTTTTCGAATTATTGTCTTCCTTTTCTTTGGGTAACTACCCAGTAGTGCAATTACTGGGTCATAAGGTAGTTCTATTTGTAATTTTGGAGGAACCTCCATACTGTTTCCCACAGTGACCATATCATCTTGCATTCCCAAGACAGTGCAGGAGAATTCCTTTTTTCCCACATCCTCACCAACACTTGTTATTTCTTGTGTTTTTGACATTAGCCATTCTGACAGATGTGAGGTGATATCTTACTGTGATTTTGATTTGCATTTCTCTGATGATGAATGATGTTGAGCATCTTTTCATGTGTCTGTTGGCCATCTGTATGTCTTCTTTTGAAAAATGCCTATTCAAGTCCTCTAACCATTTTTAACCAGATTTTTTTTTGGTATTGAATTGTATAAGTTCTTTATATATTTCTATTTCCCTTTTTTTTTTTTAAGATTTTATTTATTTATTTGAGAGAGTGAGAGAGCATGAGCAGGGGGAAGGGCAGAAGGAGAAGCAGACTCCCTGCTGAGGAGAGAGCCCAATGTGGGGCTCGATTCCAGGACTCCTAGATCATGACCTAAGTTGAAGGCAGATGCCTAACTGAATGAGCCACCCAGGCACCCCTATATTTCTATTTCCTTGACATACAATATCTCTCATGGGCTTGAATTTTGGATAAAAATACTGTCTAAAGTACAGAATTATGAAGAAGTTTAGCAGTATCTATCCCAAATATCAGGGTCCATAATACTGAAGCAAAGCCTGACCAGCCCCTTCCTTCTGCCCTGTGAATGACTTGAAAACAATAGTGCAGCTTAGATTGATGCAAATATGTTTTTAAAGTAAAATTTGTTCTTGAATACTAAGCATCCCCTAAAAACAATATGGGAGAATTTTTAGTGACATGGGAAAATATCTATGATATACTGTTAAGTGTGAAAAGTTGGTTATAAGACAATAGGTACAGCTCCTGTTTTAGGATGGTGGAGGAAAAAAGAATATATGAGAATTAAAAAAAAAAAAAAAATATATATATATATATATATGCACGCAAACACATATATGCACGTACATACACATACTGACTGGAGGAATATTCTTGAAAATATTATCTATTAATATTAGTAGATTATCTCTGGGTCTTGGGATCATAGTGATTTTATTTTTTATTTTCATCTTTATATTTTCTCTAATGAACATATACTATTTCTGCAGTTAAAAAAATAGTCACTTTATTTATTTTTTTATTTTTTAGATTTTATTTATTTATTTGACAGAGAGAGAGAGAGACAGCCAGCAAGAGAGGGAACACAAGCAGGGGGAGTGGGAGAGGAAGAAGCAGGCTCCCAGCAGAGCAGGGAGCCCGATGTGGGGCTTGATCCCAGGACCCTGGGATCATGCCCTGAGCCGAAGGCAGACGCTTAATGACTGAGCCACCCAGACGCCCCCCAAAATAATCACTTTAAAAATGAAACTAGAATTGACCTTAAAATGTGAGTTACCCAGAATCTTCCTGTCTTTTCTGTTATGAAACCACATCTGTGGCTGGAAAGCAGTAGCAGAAGCTCCTATAAGGGCTTGCATGCTACTCTGGGACCTCATTAAAGTTTCCTCTTGTTTTCAGAAAACTGTGAAGTCGGCTTCTTCTGCTCATGGGCTCAGAGCCCAGGAAGACTGAGTCACAGGTGTCACCTTGTCATCTTGAGGTCTTTCTCAAATGTGTCCTCTTTGCACAGGGCACACTGTCCCTTTGTGCAGATCTCTGTACCATAGCACTTGAGTCACGGCCCCACCCGACTGCTCACCACAGCTCTGAGTGCAGGGAACTGTCACCCTGGAGTCCACAGGCAGGTAGAATGGAGCTGCCCTGGCAGCTGGAAAAGGTTCTCCTTTCTTCCACTCAGGGGGCTGGGTGGTAGAGAATGGAAAAGCCCCCTTAAAGGGAAGTAATGCCATTGGACTCAGAGGCACACTTGGACTTAACAAGAGGCTACCTTTCCAAAGCGGCACTTTGAGCTCCCTGTGTTGAAATCCAATTACTTTCTAGTGGTGACCTCTGTCTGGCTCCTGTGGAACACTGTGAAACGGCTGCCCGCGGCACAGAGGGAACATCTGTGCTGCCTCTGTGAACGTGAGTCAACCCAGAGTTAGTCGTGAACTCAGAAGTCTGCTAATGAGACAGAGTGGTTAGTATGACTGTTCGAGAAAAAACCCGATCCCCGGTTCTAGTTTACAAATGTTTTCCCATGATTGCCAATTACTGCAGCTTTTATATCTCATATTGAGAAAACATAATCTCAGGAAAGGAATTTCATGTGTAGACATGAGTAGACTATTGTCAAGGAGCCATTTTAAAAATTAAGAAAAAAACCTATTCAAGTAGAAAATTTTGTTTCCATAGTAGACATTTCAGAGGGCCATGTATGAAACAGTTTTCTTCTTAGATTAGAAAATGCATTATGCTAGGATCTGAGGCATGCCCTATGTGTTATCAACAGTAACAAATTAAGTGAAAAGTAGCTCTTGCCCAAGAGAGCTGCAGCTGATGCTTTGGTGAAATGCTACTTTCTTGCTGCTTTGGAAGCAGCTTAAAATGATGAAATGTGAAAATGTCTACCACTGGGTTGGGAACACTGTCAGGACCCTGCTGAGAACTGTTGCACTGGGCAGGAGCAGAATAAAATTGGGCTTTAAGAAAGGATTTAAACGTGTGTTAGTGAGTGTGTGTTGCTGGGAGGCCTGGAGGTGAGAGGACGTGAGAGATTTATTTAGGAAAGAGCTGGCTGGAGGGATGGAAAGGAAGGGTGGAGGTGAGAGATGACAGGAGAGTGAATTAGGTTTACTCCACATGTTTCAGCAGTGAACTGGCTGTAGGACTGGATCACTGAGAGGTTTAGGGCTAGGTGAAAGCTATTAATCACAGAGAAGGGAAGCCTGGAGGAAGAGCTGGTTTGGGTGGGAGGTAAGGAGGGGATAGATTCACATCTGACAGCTAATTTTGGATCCTGGTAAGATAACCACCCAGAGATCTCTAGGAGGCAAATTGAGAAAGTATGTTTGGAACTGGTCAGAGACACTGGCTGCAAGGAGATCCTTGGGCATCACCCATACGACAGTTGAACAATTGGAGGATATGAAAATGTCATGCAAAGAGTTTAGAAAATTAAAAGAAGACTAAAGAGAAAACTTTTGGAGTAGGATGTGGAAAGAGAGTTGGCAAAGAAACTCTACCTCTTGGCTACTGATATTTATTTCACTAGTCTGCTAGGTTTAAAACCTTAAATCAGTTTTTACTCTTCTTGATCTCCAAATTTCCATTTTTAATCGGTCACCAAGTCCCATTGGTTGAGGTGATCGAGTCACCTAGAGGCGACTCAAATTATATTTCCCTCTTTATTAATAGAGCAACTCCTTCAGTTCTCATTGAGACAGGCACCAGCGGAAATCAAGAAGAAACCCAGGTGTAGGGTGTATGTGTCCTAGAACATTGCTCCAGCCGAGATGTATTTGTGTATCCTTTTATCTTTTCATCTTTCATATCGTTTCTAGAATTGTCTGTCTAAAACATAGCTGTTATGATGTCACTGTCTCAATATCTTTCAGTGATTATTCTTGGCCTACAAGGTAAAATTCAAATTATAGGCATTCTCTTTAAGATCCTGCACAATTTGTTCCCAGTTCACCTTCCCTGTGGTATTTTTTTTTTTTTTACCACTTTCCCACTGGTATCTACCACCACACCAAGCTATTTACCATCCCCAAATAGACCATGCTTTGATCCTTTGCTTGTGCCATACGATCTGCTGTAATGCCATCTCCCTAGCAATTGCCTACTGCTGACTCACTCTTCGTCTTCGAGGCTCGGTGGTGTTACCTCCTTCAGGCAGCTTCGTTTAGCCCTTATTCCTGTCCTTCGCTAGAGGTAATATTTCCCTCTGCTGTGTTCCCATTTTATTCATTTAAGGTGGGCATAATGTACTGAATCTATAATGGTCACCTTTCCAAGCCTGAAAATTTCAAGGGAAGGAACTATGTCTTTGGTGTCCTCAGTGCTTGGCAAATTTCCTGATTCATAACTGGGGTTTAAGAAATGTTTTGTATATTAAATGAAAACAGAGAATGATCTGTTGATATATAAGAGGACAACCACGTTAGCATTAGCATAACCAAGGGAATAGGGCTGAAAAAGAGAAGCTGCTTGGCCACGGGATCAAATGGATTCCAAGAAGGGAAGTTTCTTGAGGGATGGTGGCCTCCACTACCTTGCCACCCACTCACCTGCTAACCTCCTGCAGCCAGGGTTCTGTTTCCACATCTTTACTGTAGCTGCTCTCTGGCTGCATAGCACTACTGATATGCTAACTTTCAAATTCAACAGATTCACCGTCTTCTTTCCCCATGTCTTCAGCATGGGGCAAGAATGTGACCATTTAGTAAGGTCAAGCAAAGTGGAGTGGTAATAAATACTCCTGGAATTGGGGAAGTTATTTAATGGTTAGATGTTACAAAGGTAATCTTTCTGGATACTGATGATAGGTATCAGGTAGCATGGGTTTGAGTTGGTGAGGGACTTAACTGTCAGTGGTAAAGTCATGGAGGAAAGTGAGAAAGGGCCCCAGAAGTAAGCATGTGAAGGCATGAGGATTGGTGGTAAAGGTGAGGAGAGAAGCTGTCCAGTAGGGGCAGAAGAAGGATCATTTGATCAGGAGCTGTGGGGAGCACGGAGTATACTCACCCAAGGAAGTGGCTTGACGGAGGGGAGTCAGGTTTCAACCATGGGGAGGATTGGAGGGAAACATGGATTATGATCATGCTAGAACAGACATCTCACAGGGCAACATGAAAGGCTGGTGGGGAAAAGGGCAGGGAGGGAAAGGACTTAGAGCAGAGCTGGATGGGACAAAGCTGTTGGAGGACAAACCAGGAGGCAGGGTTTTTTCCTAAAGCAGCAAGAAGAGTTCAGTGGATTTAGATTTTTATGGGTTTGTTTAGAAAAAGGGTGATTGTGTGACATCCTTTGACTATCATTTTATAAAAGCTTAGACATTTGAGCCTAATCTCAGAATATAGGACAGTTCTTTAAATTGTATGTATTTTCATGTACAATTATATTTTTAAAAATTATATATATTTATCGGGAAGTCACTACATTATCCTGATTTTTTTTCAGTTTGACATATAGTAGTGAAAATTTTGTCTATTCACTCCCATACTAGCAGCATAATCTTGGGACAGTTATTTAGCCATCCTGTGACTTGATTTCCTCTTTTATAAAATGGGGATAATAATAGTACCTATTGCACAGTGTTATTGTAAGGATTACATGAGTTAATATTATTTAGAATACTTTTAAAACAGTACTTGGCACATAGTGGGCACTCTGAATCTTAGCTATTATAACTACTTTCATCAACCAGCACTTGGGGATGAATTGGCAAGATAATTGGGATAAAGGTAGCAGGGTGGAGTAATAGAAAAAAAGGATTAGTAATAAGGAAAGGAAATTTCGAGAGGCAGAATTTTGCTGCTGGAGGACGTTTTAGGATGAATCATCTGAAGGCTCCCAGTGGAATGCTGCAAATTTGCCTTCCTAAGGGATTGGCTCACCCTGATGGGCTCTTGAACCATTAATTAATTAAATGCAATATCCAGGCTCCCTCTTTTCCCTGCTGCAGGGTCTCTCTGCCTGTGCAGGTCTTTGCTGTTTCCTCCTTCAAGATACCTACTGTATCCTATCTCACATTGGCTTCTGAGTGAACATCTCAACTTTCCAGATAGTAACCTCAATGAGAACACAGACTTCCACCTTGTACAAACTTTGCACCTAACACAGGGCTTTACATGTTGGTCATTATTTATTGAATGAATGAATAAAATACCACCTGAGACCAGTATATCTCTCAGTCCTTCTGGTGTTTGCGTTTCTTTACTAGGTATTCCAACACCTTGTAAGAGACTTAAAATAAGTGGCTTACTTAACTTTGTCTCTAGGGGAAAAAAAAGTTTAATGTTACCTACTTTATCTGACATTAATGGGAAATGCTAGATTTCTTGATAAAGATTACCATCTTTTAAATCCTAAGACTTATTTTAGCTGTATTTCTAAACAATATAAAATATTATTTTATATAATCTTTATTAAATGTATATGTGTCCTTGGCAAAGAGAATTTGTCTTGATATGTTGATAATTCAAGATCATTATTGTCAACATCAGTGATTTCCCTTAAAGACTAGTGAGCTATGAGGAATTGCTCCTTTGCTACATTTGAGTTCTTCTGTCTGATTTTCATAGGAAAGGGTTAAAAACTAAGGTTGCTGAGTTCAGAAGATGCCGCTGTTAGTGTTTGCCATAACACACATGCCTTCGCTAGCAACCTTTCATCCTTCCAGTGTGCTACATCTAATTGCAAGAGAGGCTAAGAAATGTAGCCTTTATTCTGATACCCATATGTTCCAATAAACATCGAGGGCCTTATTAATCACGTATTCACTCAGCAAATTTTTATTTAGGATCTACTATATGCCAGACACTCTTTTAGGTGCTTGGGATACACCAGTAACAAAGAGTTTGGCATCAGAGATAGAAATCTGGGAGCTGTTGGCATAGTGTTTCAAGCCAAGAGTCTAGATGTGGGATCTCCAAGGGACGAGGGTAGATGAAGTGGAGGGAACCAAGGTCAGAGCTCTTGGGGTGACCCTATATTACGCAAGGAAGAAATGAAAGAACCTGCCAAGGACCCTAAGAAGGGATGACTAGTGAGAAGAACCAAGAGGGGAGGGTGGACACTAGCAGACAACAAGTAGTTTTTGCCACAAGTGAGAAACTAGCTTTCAGGACAATTGTTAGAAGAGAGTGAAAAAGTTCAGTAGAGCTCAAGAGGCTTCCCTGTGGCTAAGTTTGTAGGAAGAGTATGTGTTGCAACAACAGTAATAGAAATGATAACAATAAAATTAACAACAAAAACATTGAGCATTTTTACTATGTGCTTTATATCTGTACCTCCACCAACAGATGAGGGACCTGAAGCATAGGGATGTGACGTAACTGCCCAAGGTACAGGTGCTGTGGGTCACACATCTAGGGTGGCTGCTCAGAGGGGCTGCCTTTCTGGGCTTGAGTCCCTCAGTTATATTCTGAACAAGTGAAACTACTGGGTGGGACTCTCAATTAGATGATGTACTTCAATGCAGTGGGTTTTTTGTGTTTTTTTTTTCTTTTGCCTATTAACTCAGTTGATAGACCCACATGCTGAGTGATTAGTTTTTATGTTCAAGTGACTCTGTAGGAGATTTTTTTTATACTTGCCAGATAATTACTTTGAAAATTCCCCCTAAGTTAGTCCCCAATTAGGACATATTCAACTCATTTCTATCATGATCTCTTTTTAGATTGATCTTGGTGCCTTTGAAATAGCTGATAAATGTTCTTTCATCTGGGGGATGTTACTAATATTCACCCTAAACTTTCCTTTTTCTCTGCACTCCCTCCCAGCTCTCCCATAGGTATTGTCTATGAAATAACTCTCAAGTGCGATTATCATTTCTATTATTACCTATAACTTCAAAGATAATAAGTTCCTGAGAAGTGGAATCTGGGAGTTCTTGAAGTGCCTACTACATTTCTCATACTTCTTTTTTTTTTTTTTTTTTTTTTGGCTATTTCAATTTATAAGGCAGTAGGGCCAACCCAATATTTGGGGCTTTAGGGGTTTGGTGGAGAGCAAAATATGGGGCACAGTTGAAAAGATTGGGAGAGTGAAAGAGACAAAGATTCATTTGAAATGTCATAATGATAGATTAGATGTTGCCTTTTAAATTGTTCTGCAGAAATAGGCTTCTCGTGTGCCCTGATATATCTACCACACTGATTAAAGGTCTTAAGGAAAAATCTGGCATGTGCTGTATTAACAAAGGCAAACTCCACTCACATCTGCCAACAGCTGAAAGGCAGATTCTTGTGGTAACATCTCTGAATTATAAACGATGCCATAATAACACTTGTAATTTGCGATGTCATCCACTAAAATAAGAGACAATTATTGCAAATTGTATTTGCTAATATTTTGAGAAACTGGAACCTAATGTTGTTAAATCAAATTCCTATGGATTCCTCAGGGCACTGAGCACATTATAAGATTTCACTGTGCTCTGAGCATGTCCTCATTAAGACTGCCGGCTACTGCATTTTCATTGCACCCCTGGGAGTTTTATTGAGTTAATGCTGCCAGTAAAAAGTAGTGTTTTCCTAGCCTTCCTGGTACGCTGGCCTCCCAAATAGGTCTGTAACCAGTATATGTGTTAAGTTAGGTTATGGCTGTATGTCTTTGGCACTTTCGTGAAACAGGAAGGCAATTAGAAGTCCATATACAATGTGGTGTAGCTACTGAAAAGTGTAAATATCTGAATAATCTTACCACAATGAGGAATGCTAGAATAGATCCAGGATGAATGCACTGAAGGATAGGAAAGTCAATAACATTAATGTTTTAGATCGAGACTCCATGTAGTTTGTGCTTTCGTCATTACCATCACTATCATTTACCATCACATTTTTGCTGGCGAATGGCTATTGAGCGCCCACTGGGAGCCAAGCACTGGGCACAATGCTCTACTTAAATTATTTGATTTTATCCTTACCAAATCTTATAAGTGAAGTACTATTATTCGTCCCCTTTTACAGATAAGAGAATGAAAGTTCCCAGTTGTTTATGGACTATATTTATAGGCACATGGTAAGAAGAGACTGAGCTGGATTCAGAATCAGCTAGACTCACAAGTCTTTACTGTTAACCATTGAGCTCTACTGCCTATTTTATGGCAAAGTTATAAATCTGAGGGGGAAATATATCAACTTAGTGTAGTTATAAAACCTTCATTCATGCACTCCTATCTGGCAGTTTGAAAGAGTTACAAATTAAGGAAACAAAAAGTCTTAGAGGTTGGCAACTTTTTTGGTAATAATTGTATTTATCTGGCATAGGGCATGTTTTTTAAAGCCTCATAATAAAATTATAAGGTAGATATCATTCCTCACCAATAAAGAAACAGAATCAGAGATTATTTAAACTGCTCAAGGCCATCTAACTAGCAAGCAATGGAGCCAAGCAGTGCTTAGCTGTGAGCTCCTATCTACTTAATTCCAAACCCTGGGCTCTTTCAGCTACCTCTTACATCCTCTGTTCAGTGTGTGTGTGTGTGTGTGTGTGTGTGTGTGTGTGTGTGATTTGTATCACTAAGAACAATGGGTTATATAAGAGTTTTCTAGGAATATCCTACTAGTCCTGTAAAAATTTTGCTATAAAAAATTCCTTGATTTGGAATAAGTCTCAAATGTTACTTTTTAGGACAAGCAACACATTCGAGGCTTCCGTGTGTCCTACAGTCACCCCATCAAATGAATCTCTACGTTATTTTTGAATACTTTGGATGTTTGGAAATTCATTGCCTCCAAAGTAGTCCTCTCATATTCTGACACCTCTTACTAAAGAGCTTTCATGTGTGCCTCCTCATTTCTACCTTCTGTTGGTCCTGGTTCCAAACCTTTGAAATGTACAGAGCAAGTCTAATGAATCTTCCACCAGAAAACCATGTAAATATTTAAAGACGGTTATCACGGTCCACATTAAATCTCTTTTAGACTTCAGGGTACACTTCTCCCATGTCTTTTTCTGTGATATAGATTCAGGTCTTTCTTGATTTAATTTAATCTATTGATTAGTTTAATTAATCTGATCTCCCTTGAAGGATCTCTATTTTGGCTATATCCATCTTAAAACACAATGTCTAGGATTAATCACTATTCTCTAAATGTAGTCTTACCAGAACAGACTAATAGAGCATGTCTATATCTTTGGTTTTTTTTCCTGATACCACATTAGCATCTTTGGTGGCCCCTCTCTCAACTTTTTCTTATTTAAAGCTGCTAAGTTACACCTCCTCTAACCTGTGGATGTGTGGTGGCTTTTTGGACCTAGGTATTGAACTTTTTCACTTATTCTTATTCAACTATGTCATGTGATATTTTCCCTTTCACCCTAATTCTGTCATTCAACATATTTATCAATCCTCCTATGTCAGTCAGCATCCAGTGCAGGAGACAGAAACTTCTCGAGGCACCAACAGCAGGAAGAGGTTTAACACATACAGTGTGGTGCTTGGACAATCACTGGCAGGAGGGAAAGAATGGATTCTAAGCTGAGTCTTCAGAAATTACTCCAAGAATGTTACACAGTTGACCCAATGGAGTTGCTACTACCTCTAAGGCCACCTCTGAAATTACGAATTCAAGAACAGCAGAGTCCTGGCTGTGATCCAGGAATGAAGATACTGCCATCACTGGTGGGCAACTCCTGACCCCTGGAAAGATGTAAAGGAGAACCTGTACCACTGTGCTGCTCCACAGCCTCACATGGCATGGGAACAACAAAAAGGGGCAGCAAGATGGGATCTGCATCACTACCGTCTTCTAAATTCTACATGAGAACGTCTAACTAGTGGAATGCAATTTGCACCCAGAATCCTCATTGCAAGAGGTGTTTTGTTTGTTTGTTTAGGCTCTTTATCATCTTAAACCAAAGGAAGGTGAAATGGGAGGGATAGAATAAACAGAGACATCAAATCATTAATAAAAATCTTGGTAGGAGCCTTTTGGCATGCCACTAAGATTTTTCTATAGATTAATATCCATGGGTGTCCATGGCCATTAAAATGTTGAATTTGCTAAGATATATCCTATCCACGGCCATACCACCCTGAACACACCTGATCTCGTCTGTTAAGATATATCTTGTTATGTTGAAGAGCATCCTACTTGCCTTGCATACTTAAAGGGCTTTCAAGAGGAGCCGCATAAACTTGAGAACGTTGGTCAGATGGTTTGGCTCCTGCTCTAGATTTGTGAGCCTCTCAGAGGAGGGGTGGAGGCTTGTCTCTATATGTTGAATATCCTTTTGTGTTCTCTCATCACACCTGTGTGCCACAGGGCAGTGGTATTGCACAGCTTCAGGGGGCACTTAGTCACATTATATTCTATGTTCTGTTTCAGGGGGCAGCATTCACCCAGAATGCTATGTAGATTGCATTCTTTGAAGTTGTGCAAACTGACTCTGAGTAAACGACTTGCTTATGCCAGTTTGTGATTCTGCTTGGTCAATTTCATGCTGCCCAAAGAACCTAGGCCTGCATACCTCAGCTAGATTGGTCCGTCCTATTTCCTTCACTTCTCAAATTAATGACCTTGTTAAAAAAGAAATATGAAAGGGGAGCTTGGGTGGCTCAGTCAGTTGAGTGACTGCCTTTGGCTCAGGTCATGATCCTGGGGTCCTGGGATTGAGCCCCGCATTGGGCTCCCAGAGCAGGGAGCCTGCTTCTCCCTCTCCCTCTGCAGTTCCCCCAGCTTGTGCTCTCTTGCTCTCTCTGTCAAATAAATAAAAAATAAAATCTTAAAAAAAGAGAGAGAGATGATATTAATCTGATAAGGATCTTGTTAGGTTCTCATCAATTCCACTTCCTCTTTTAGGTACTCCAAACTGCCCCCGTAATAGTATGTTTATTGCCCCCACATTAACGTCAAGATAATCCAATATCGGTTGTAGAATTCCACTTTCCCTTTTTGAAAACCAGGTCCACATTGGTTTATCACTAGTTTCTTGCCCATTTGCTCCTCTCCACTTATAGTAGGCATTGTTGGGGTCCCACTCATATCCCCTCACATCTCACCATTCTTGGTGTGCCTGTAGAGTCTTACCACAAGCACCTGTGACTCTATGCTTAATGTTTTCTTTTAAGCAGTGGGAAAGGTTGGAATGGTGAAGAGTTAATGACCCAGAAGGAACTTCTAGAGAAAATGTCCCACTTCCTTGTGCCTTGGATAGGACTACTCTGAAACATTTTCATACTATGTCACAGAGTTCCCAAGGAGGATGGAGCGCTAGCTGTCTGTAGAGATCACCTGCTCACGAACCTTTCCTATATTGTCTTCTTTCTCATTTCTGTCTCTCTTCCTCAGTTCCTAGCCCATGCTTTCTGACATCACCTCCCAAATAAACCACTTGTATTCAAACCTTTGTCTTTACATCAGCTTCTGGGGAAACCCCTAGAATACTCTATACTTCAAAAATCATGTACTGGGGCTGTGGTGATCATTCCTAATCATCTAGAAACCCTGGGAAATATTCATTGGAGTTAGGGACTCCCTTATAATGTCCCCCATCTGCTGTGATCTTCTTTTCTCTAGCTGATAGGAGTGCTATCCTTTTCTATCTGATGATCACCATTCTCATAAAAGAGAGCAACATAGATATTCATCAGCATCTCTATTTTAACACTCCCCTGTAATTGTTCTACAGCTGATCTCTCAAGTGCAAACTTATTGCTCCGTCCTTTGTGCTTGAGTATAACAAAAGTTTCCATGCATTATCTTTGGTGTTTTCCTTAAGTTTCAATATGGTTAATTCTGAAAGCATCCTAATTTTTTTTAAAGATTATTTATTTATTTATTAGACAGAGACAGAGACAGCCAGCGAGAGAGGGAACACAAGCAGGCGGAGTGGGAGAGGAAGAAGCAGGCTCCTAGCGGAGGAGCCTGACGTGGGGCTCGATCCCATAATGCCAGGATCACGCCCTGAGCCGAAGGCAGACGCTTAAGCGCTGTGCCACCCAGGCGCCCCTGAAAGCATCCTAATTTTTGACACTATTCCTACAACTCTGTGACATCCTCTTATGATTGCTTTTGGTCACCTACCCCTCTTACTCTCTCTCTCTCTCTTTTTTTTATTATGCTATTGAAAAATGAGTCAATCAGAGAGTACGCCAAGGTTTTAAAGAGAAGAAAAATCTAGAGAGTACTTATTGAAAATTGTGAACCATCATTAACTGTGATACCAATTTATTGCTTTAGGAATAAAAAACTAAAGGTTGCTCCAAAAATGTATTTCTATTCCTTCCTCTCCTCTCCATGAGCCTTCCTAATGGTTTGAGTTGTGTGGTTAACCACACTTGGCCAGAGCAAGCTAGGTGGTTCAAGGATCCTCCCAATCCTGTGAGGAGAATGTGAAAGAATATTAATATAAGATATTTATATACAGGCAAATTTCAACATCTTTTATACAATATTCACATTCATTTCTGCCTAGCTACTAAAGTTCACCAGCTAACTCAGTTTATCCTTTGCTGTTTCATAGTTACTGATTTTCACATTATTTTAGTGCTTTCAACTCATATGGAGACCTCATTGCTCTGTACTGCAACCATATTTAGTTTACTTGTCTCATTCTTTGGGTTGTAAGATTTTTGAGTCTCGGTCACAATTGTGTGCTTATTGCCCAGTGCAGAGTCAAGGACGCAGTGGGTGCACAATGCACATATGTTGAACAAAGCAGAGCATGACTTATGGATGCTGCTTGGGAATGTCAAGCTCTTCTGCGGAGTAGGTGACTGGCCTTGGGAAGCGTAATTGTCCTTGTAAAATCATGAGCCTGCTACTGGTTACAGGGAAACCGACTCAGTGACTGGCATCTTGCCATACTTTGTAATCCTCTGGAAATTACATTTTGAGAACACAATCTCCTCTTTGTGACAGGCAATTAAATAACATGTGACTAACTGAATATAAATTATACAGGTATTTTGATTTTAAAAATGTTAGGAGGAATTTCAATTTAAAAATATTTTTGATGCTCATTATACATTTATGTTAGTCCACAAAGAACTAAAGTTCTTCTTGTCTCCATCTATTCGTGAACCAGGATTGGGTAATGGTACTGGGCATATAGAATTTGGTCTCTGTCTTTCTGCTAAGTCAGGGATGAGAGTGACAGGATGGAAATCATGGTATTATTATCAAAAACAGGCAGTGGTTTTCATTTAAACTCTATGAAAAAAACTGTGGTACAAAAATTTGGGTTGAAACTCTTCTACTTGAGAAAATATGCATTTCTTCTCTAGAGTCTTTAATGGGATGTGAGATAATGGTCAAAGTGGAATTGGGGTTTTGTTGGCATAACTAGGATCTTTTGTTGTCCCATCATGCCCCCTCTCCCCACCCTGCTTCGACACCACTGCATACTGAATTTGCCACATTTTATAAGATCTTACTCTCTATCAGTCTTTCAGGAAATTAGAGTTGGTGCTTTCATCTAGTATAGCCCTGCCACCTTCATCCTTTGTGAATGACGCTTGTTTTCTACACTGCTTTTGGGAAAGCTAAAAGTTTTGGGCTTAGCAAAAGATAGAGTCACCAAGGATTGTCCAGACATACTTGAACATTCTTATACTTTGGTAGAGAAATTTATTTATACTTTTTTTGCCACTGAGTTATCTATAGTACCTAGGTGAAGGCTGAGGAATCATTGGTTTGGTTCTTAATTGCCCTATAAGTTGTTTTCTAGCTTCTGTGACTTTTTTGAATTTTGTCTCCATGGCCTCCCCAGACCTGACCATGAAGGAAGTCTCTCATTCAGATTATTTGTTCAGTGATTTGACATCATAGTTGCATGTACACAGTCAACTATCCTATAGTCCACACATTGCAGAATGGTACTGTTCCAGAATAATCAATCTGTGAACTTTGCTTCATTAATGAAAGTGAGAGTACAACTATATCCAAATACATTTTTAAAACTTTGATTTATGTTTTGATTGCATCAATAGAGAATAATTAGAAAATGTGAACAAGAAGAATTACTATCCTTTTAAGAGCCGATGGCGTTAGATGCCAGCAGAATTACTGATTAAAAGTTAAAAGTCCAAAGGCAAGTATTCTTCAATTTGTAATTCAACAAATTATATTGATTTATATTCTTGGGATATAAACATGAAATCTAGTTGCATGGGGAGACAGATAAATAAACAGAGCAAAACACATTAGTGTGACAAGCTCTATGATAGAGATTAAGTCTATGAATATGTAAAACAAGGACACTGAACCCAGTTGTTGGTTTTAGCAATAAGCCTTTTATTGAGTGTCTATTATGTGCCAAACATGGAAGTACTATATATATATATATATATATCATATTTAAGCTTCACTATAGCTCTAGGTACTCATTCATTTTATGACCAAAAACCTAATGGGGGCATTGATATTACCATCAAATATGAGTGCCATTTTATTTATTTTTTAGAGAGGGCGAGTAGGGGGACAGGTAGAAGGAGAGAGAATCTCAAGCAGACTCCCTGCTGAGCACAGATCCTGACATGGGGCTTGATCTCAAGACCATGAGATCATGACCTGAGCCAAAATCAAGAGTCAGATGCTTAGGCAACTGAGCCACCCAGGTGCCCCAGCAAGTGCCGTTTTTTACTGGCATCCTTTTATTTTCCATTTGTTATGAAATGAGATCACAGCAATGACTTTCTGACATACAAGTTGGCTGGAATTAGAACCATACTCAGTTAAATTCATTTCCCCTGATCTAGACAAAGAAGGAGGGCAGATTACAATAGGACTTCTGAGCTAATTACTTAGTGGAAAGCTATGATTCCAAAACCATGAAAGAAGGTAGAAAAAAATTATAATAAAAGCATGCTTCAGCATGGCCTCAGGTTATATGGTATAAATATTTTTTTGTTTTGCCCCCTAAGTTCCACTCAATAATCAGAAATATGTGGCACAGGTTGAACAAAGGAAATATATACCTAACAAAGCATACAGACTGAGCTGCCAACCGGACAAACGCTAGAAACATGTAGTCACTTACTCAGCAGAGCAAAACTACACGTGACCCCAGTGTAGAAGGTGTTCTGGTGTATAAGCAACCACATTTACACACGAGGTTAGTTTCACTGTCAATACAGTATCAAAAATGCTAGACAATAATGTGCAAATTATAACCTTTCAATAAAGGAATGCATTACCTTAATTTTTTTGTTATAGTCATGGAAAGTGAACAAAAACTAAACCCCTAATAGAATCTTTGCATTTCAAAGGTATAATTTTGACAACTATCCAAAGGCCAGATCCCAGGGATTCTGAAGATGTTTTATTTCTTTCCAAATCTCCAGTGGCCACCCACCTTTTCTGAGATTCCATTCCTCTCAATAGCCTGGAGTTGTTGTGGGGCCAGTATATTCCATTCATTACTGACACCCATCAAAATGTACTCCTACTTCACAACACAAGTAAAAACATATTTACAACCTAATAATCAGGTTGACAATTTGTTAGGCAGAAATGTAATTCCTGAGAAAAAGAAAGTAACACTGAATTCTTCCTCTTCTCAGATGAAAGCCACAACAAAACTCTGAGCAAATCTAGTAGTGCATAAGAGCCTAGGACTGAAGAAATCAAGCTTCCCATCTTTATAAATCTTGTCCCCATCATTTTTTCCCGTTTCTGATGCCCTGCCTCCTTTTTCTTACCTCCTAGCTGTAGTTGCTGGTGCCCATTTCATGGACTCACAGAGGGGTAGAGATGAAAATAAACTTAAAGCGAATGGTTCTTCTCCCCTACCCAATCCACACACTCACTGGGCTCTCTATGTCACTCCCGGCAGGCGGTCATGAAGCCTGTGGCTGAGTACTCCAGGTGAGGAGGAAACATACAACCATAATTCCCATTTTGAACAACTTTGTTTGCAGGGTCTTCCTTCTGCTCAACCAAATTTACCTCCTCTTTCAAATCTCTTTAAAATATATTTGTTGATCCTAAGTCACCTCCCTGGAGTTAATTCCCCATATACAGAATAGCTGGTCTTCCAACTATTTAAAACCAGCTCTTAAAACCTTTCTGTTTTTGTTTACTCACTTGATTTCCCCATCTCCATTTCCCTGGACTTCTCTCACACGACATATACTCTAGCTTCTTTGTGCCCAGATTTTTGGGGACTGCTCTGCTGACTTACCGGGCTATCAGAACTCTGGTTTTGCTCCTCAGCTTAGGACTGTGCTCCTCCCTACCCCTTCCCTCTGCAGCCACAAATTATCTTTGTCTCACATTGACTTTGTATTTCAGTAGCCCTCCTCAGTTTTAGCTTCTCCTAGATTCCATAGCATGGTGAACTACTTTGAGGCCCGATGGGCATGGCTTGACATCTCCATTCTCTTCTTTTTGTACATCACTCTGGGCTGTCAGGTTTAATTTTGGTTTTTATTTTGAATCTTGAAGGTGGATCACTGTGACTTTTGCATCTTTATCCATGTCTATACAATTACAGAATAAGACTGAGACAAGCACAGAATCAAGTAAAAAGCATTGGCCAACAGGGCAAGCCCAGGAGTTTGAGATTTGGGGTGGAATTCTGGCTCTGTCTTTTGTGTGGCCATGGCCAAATTACTGAACTTCTCTAAGTTCTACTTCTTCATCTGTAAAATGGTGTCAGTAATAGTTCCTCCCTCGTGAAATGGTTGTTTGAATTAAATGAGATAAAGTGTCTGGCAGCACATGGTGCCCAATCAGGACTCATAAAACGTTAAGCTGCCATTGATATTTCAATACCATTAAAGACCTTTCCATAATTTGATGAAGTTTTTCTATTATTTATCTTGTCTGGCTTCTGTAGCATTGATGGGAGGTGAAGAGCAAGGTATCCTGGGGCTCCAGGGATGCTGGAAAAATAAATCGAAGTTGAGAGCCAGGGTCTGAAGCCCCGGGACTGCTGTTTACTAACCAAGTGACCTGAGTAGGCACCTAAGTTCTCAGTGTCTCCCTGTGCTCATTTGTAAAATGGGAGTGGCAATAGCACTGACCCCATCCATAGGTAGTTGTGAAGATTTAATGAGTTAATAAATGTAGACTAGCACCTGGCACATTAGAAATGCTCAATATTATTGTTGTTGTAAGGGCCTTAATGTGGTCACATTTCAAGATTCTTACCAATTGCTTATTTTTTGGGCAAGTCAGTTCCGGGGGTATTGAGGTATTATACCAAGCTAGATCTTCAAGTGGCCCACAGTTTGGGATAGATCTAGGAGAGGAGAGAATCAACTGAAGGTAGGGGCGTCTGGGTGGCTCAGTCGTTAAGCGTCTGCCTTCGTCTGAGGGCGTACTCCCAGGGTCCTGGGATTGAGCCCCGCATCGAGCCCCGCATTGGGCTCCCTGCTCTGCTGGGAGCCTGCTTCTTCCTCTCCCACTCCCCCTACTTGTGTTCCCTCTCTTGCTGGCTGTCTCTCTCTCTGTCAAATAAATAAATAAAATCTTAAAAAAAAAAAAAGAATCAACTGAAGGTAATCTTCAGTCTTTTAAAAATTGTTTCATTTGAGTATAAATAATCTTCAGTCTTAATGTAGAAAATATGATATCTGGGGATGTTACCACGGTGGTGGTATTATAACAATTGCTGTTAATTCTTATCTATTGAATGTGAACCTAAATAAGAATGTAGGAGGAGGTGGGATTATTTACAGCTTTTTTTTTGAAGTACATCTTTATGTATTTCCCAAATTTTTCAAAACGAGCATGTATTGATTTTATACTTAGTAAAAAAGTCGCGTTAAAAATAAATAATGTAAAAATCTAGCTCTTCTCCTCCCGCACTCCCACAACACCTTTTTTTTTGTATAAATTTTTTAAATTGCCCATAAATTTCATAAACACACACTCACCTGTTGTATCACAGATGAATACATATTGATGCAGATACATGTTCTCAATATATATTCAATGATAAGTAACTTATAGAATTAAATTGCGGTTGTACAATTTGTATAGCTGGGTCATGTTTGCATGCTTTTTAAAATTTAAATTCAATTACTTAACATATAGTATATTATTAGTTTCAGAGGTAGAGTTCAGTGAATCATCAGTCTTACATAACACCCAGTGCTCATTATATCACTTGCCATCCTTAATGTCCATCACCCACCCAGTTACCCCATCCTCCTACCCCCATCCCCTTCAGCAACCTCAGTTTGTTTCCTATGATTAAGAGTCTCTTATGGTTTGTCTCCCTGTCTGATTTCATCTTGTTTTATTTTTCCCCTCCTTCCCCTATGATCCTCTGTTTTATTTCTTAAATTCCACATATGAGTGAGATCATATGGTAATTGTCTTTCTCTGATTCACTTATCTCGCTTAGCATAATACTCTCTAGTTCCATCCACGTCATTGCAAATGGCAAGATTTCATCCTTTTTGATGGCTGAGTAGTATTCAATTGCATATATACACCACATCTTCTTTATCCATTTATCTGTCATTGGACATCTTGGCTCTTTCCATATTTTGGCTATTGTCAACATTGCTGCTATAAACATTGGGGTGCAGGTACCCCTTCATATCACTACATTTCTATCTTTGGGGTAAATCCCTAGTAGTGCAATTGCTGGGCCATGAGGTAGCTCTATTTTCAATTTTTTGAGGAACCTCCATATTGTTTTCCAGAGTGGCTGCACCAGCTTGCATTTTCAACAGTGTAAGAGGGTTCCCCTTTGCATCCTTGCCAATATCTGTCATTTCCTGACTTGTTAATTTTAGCCATTCTGACCAGTGTGAGGTGGTATCTCATTGTCCCACAAACTTTTTAACCTGTTTGAGTCCTTGCCATGAGCCTCACTTATTCCTTTGCTATAACAGAGAACCATGTACTCCAAGTCATACCCTATTAGGTTATATTTGTGTAATTTATCAGGTCTGGTATATGAATTTCTTTTATGCCATTTAGAATTGTAGATTACTTCATTGAGATCCCTGGTTATCAATACATAATTTTGATGAGTGTTTGAAGTACTTAAAATGTTGGTCCCTAAATCATGATCATGCTTTCATTCTCATTCATAGGAATGATCTGTCCAGGGAATAAAAAGATAACAATAGATAAGTGTGGCAGGCAGAATAGTGGTCCCCCAAAGATATACACACCCAAATCCCCAGAACCTGTGCATTTGTTATTTACATGGCAAAAGGAACTTTGCCAACGTGATTAAGGTTAAAGACCTTGAAAAAGAGAGGCTCTCCCAGATTGACCAGGTGGGCCCAATCAATGACATGCATTCTTAGAAGTGGAGAACATTTCTCAGCTATGAAGAGTCAGAGATGGCAATGTGAGAAGGACTCACTCATCCATTACTGACTTTGAAGATGGAGGAAGTGAGTCATAGACCAACAAATGCGGGCAGCCTCTAGATGAAAAGGCAAGGAAAAGAATTCTCCCTGAGAGCTTCCAGAAAGGAATGCAACCTTGCTGATATCTTGGTTTTAGTCTAGTGAGACCTATATCCACCTTCTGATCTACAGAACAGTAAGATAATAAATGTGCCCTGTTTAAGCCTCTAAATTTGTGGTAACTTGTTATAACAACAATAGAAAACTAATACAGTAAGTCAATATGGCAAAAGTCTTATATTATGCTTATGCATTTTCTCAATGAGATGAAGTTCAAGGAAGTGATGTAACAGTTATGTGTAAAGCTCACTTCTTCGTTGTTCAGGATATTAGAAACTAAGAGACCTCAGTTTGTTTACTGTGAGATTGAAGTTTATTGATGGTGTTACAATAGGTGAGTGGAAAAATGACCCTTATTAATAAGATTCTTGGGCAAGATGGGCAAGAAGAACCAGCACAAACATGAGCAAAGGGACCTCTGAAAGCTGAAACTTTGCCCTCCACTTTGCTCATGGGGAAGGAATCGGACAGTGATGAAGTGGCCTTTCAATTTTAAGTCCTAAATACAAGTGTTATTCCAGTCTGTCCTTTGATATTCACTCACTCTTACAATGGAAATTACAGCCACCTTATAGCGTAGGTTTACACATACATACTTGTGAAGTACCGGATTTAAAAAATCCTATCACATGTGTTAACTTTATCATTAGGAAGATAAAGATTTGATGTATTTTGCAGGCTAAAGGTGCTAATAATTCATGAGAAGAAATTCCCTAATTAGATTACACAGAATGTGTGAGTTCATGGTAATATGACCAGAAAAAAAGGAAAGATGTGAATAAAAAAGGAGTAGGGATAGGGTAGAGCATAGAACCACAATCAAAATTCTATGAAATATTGTTTAGCTAGGAAAAGGCTGTATTAGATAAACTGCTAAACAGGTAAGTGTCCAGTTTTTTTACTGTTGATGACAGTTTTTCCAGGTGGAGAGCATGTGGCTATTTGAAGAATTGTCCCTAAACCCAATGGAGGTGGATTTAACTGTGGGCCAAGAGGATGATGCTTGAGATTTAGGAATCTTTGGGAACAGTTTCCTTTTTAATTATTATGAAAATAATGCATTTACATGGAGATAAAATTTCAAATTTCAAATAGTGCAGAGGACAAAATAAGTCTTCCCATGCTGACCTTAACCATGCACCCTCTCCCATTTTCAATTTATCCCTGCAAGTTCAAAGATAACCTCTTCTGAATGTTTTTGTGTCTTTTTCTTTTGGTAGTTAACTGCATGATGCCACATAATAGACATTTATCTTTATTATCTTCCTGTTTTGGATTGAGGAATTTAGCTAAGAGTAATACTGCCCTGCCCCCAAATTAATTTTTACTTGTGTTTCTATTTTCAGATATTCTATTGGCAACTTTCATAATTTCAAATCATATAGTTAAGTGTCTGTATCTTGATTTATTACATTTATTTAGCGATTTAAAAATAGCTAACATAGGCAATTCATGTTCCTACAGCTCTCTCTGCCTCTACCCCTCTCTGCCTACGGTTTTTATTCATTGTTTTGCACAAATACATCCTCACTTTTAAAAAGTTTTTTCCAAGTTTTTATTTAAATTTCAGTTAGTTAACATACAGTGTAATATTAACTCTGGGATCAAGCCCACATCAGGCTTCTGTGCTAGGAGCTTGCTTCTTCCTCTCCCACGCTCCCTGCTTGTGTTCCCTCTCTCACTAGCTCTCTCTCTCTGTCAAATAAATAAATAAAATCTTTAAAAAAAATAAAAATAAAGAAAAGATCCATGGAGGGAGACTTTGAGTATGCATACGTCTGAAAGTCTGTATCTCACTTTTTCACTCAATTAGAATTTTTCTAGATTTAAGACCATTCTTCTGAACTTTAGAGGCCTTGATCCATCTTTTACATCTTTTTCAAGGTTGCTGATAGGCAGTATCATGTAACCCGATTTTCTTTCCTTTGTAAGTTAATCTGGTTTTTATTTCTCAAAATTTGAGCAATCTTTTCATCATTATTGATTGTCCAGAGTTTTGTGAGTCTTTTTTCTTACATTCTCTTTTGTACTGTCTGACTTTTTCAGTCTGAAGACTGGCCTTTTGGAAGATTTTTCTTCTATTGTTTCTCTAATAATCTCCTCCCTCTACTTCTATTGTCTTTTTCTTCAGGAACTCCTGTTAGAACACTATTGACTGTCTGGTTTGTTTCCTTCCTTTTTCTTTTTTTTCTCTTTTTAATTCTTTTTTTTTTTTTTCTTGAGAGAGAGAGCATGAGCAGAGGGAGGTGCAGAAGGAGAACCAGACTCCCCACCGAGCAGGGAGCCCAACTTGGGACTTATTCCCAGGACCCTGGGATTATGGCCCGAGCCAAAAGCAGACACTTAACCGACTGAGCCACCCAAGTGCCCTCTTTTTTTTCCTCTTAAAAACTTTTTCCTTGGCTTCTGTATTTATTTTCATTTCTCTTTGTCTTATTTCCTCTCCCGTGAATTATCGCTGAATCCTCTGGAGTCACCCTCTCTGACCCACGTCTGTCTCCACTCTAGATTATCCATCAGTTGGTTTCCAATTGTATTTTGTTTTCCAAAAATGTATCTATATCTTTTTTTTGCTTCTTGCCTGTATTCCTTTTATGGGCTGAGTTGTATCCCCCCACTAAATTCATATGTTGTAGCCCTAACCTGCAGTACCTCAGAATGTGACTATATTTGGGAATAAGGTCTTTAAAGAAGTGATTAAGATTAAATGAGGTCATTAGAGTGGCCCTAATGTAATATGACTGGGTCTCTTTAAGAATAGGAAATTTGTACGCTGACAGATATAGAAGTAAGACCATGTGAAGACTCAGGGAGAAGATGGTTATCTATAAGCCAAGAATAGAAGGTCTCAGGAGAGATTAAACTTTGCCATTTTAATCTTGGACTTCAAGCCTCTAGAACTTGAGGAAATAAATTTCTGTTGTTTATGCCACCCAGTCTGTGATATGTTATTATGGTAGCCCTAGAAAACTAGTACTCTTTCCATTTTTATGGCTTCATACATGAATTTCTTCTTATGCTTCTTTACTGTGATTCAGTGGGTTTGGGGGAAGGGAAGTCAATACGTATTTTCTGTCTTTCAACTTGAACGGAAGGCCAGAGTTGCCTTTTTTCAAACATTTATTTATTTATTTGAGAGAGAGAGCCAGCACGTGAAAGAGCATGAGTGACGGGAGGGGCAGAGGAAGAGAGAGGGGAAGCAGACTCCAGGGAGCCCGACTTGAGGCTCTAACTCAGGACACTAAGATCATGACCTGAGCCAAAATCAAGAGTCAGACACTTAACCAATTGAGCCACCTAGTAGCCCCCACCCATTTTTTAAAGATTTATTTATTTATGGAAGGCCAGAGTTACTTTTGAGCTGCTATCCCTGTGGATGGATGACTGGGTATAGGGAGGTAGGTTAGGAAGCCTGGGATTTGCTTCATTCTCATGGATAACTATAGTTATAGATCTCATTTCTTAAGTTTTTACTAGGTGCCAGGCTCTGTACTAAGGTCTTTACAAATATCATCTAATTTAATCATCCATATATACTAGAGGGATAGTACTATTAATCCCCTATTTTGTATCTGAGAATACTGAGGATGAGAGAGAATGGGACATGCTGACCAACTGGCCGGACACTTTGATAATTGAGATCATTCATCCCAGATTAGATTTTTGTAAAACTTTAAACTTTGAAGTTTGTTTTGTTTTGTTTTGTTTTTATATCTCATGTTTAACAGTCATGTTAAACAGTCATGGGAGAAACTATATAACTGATGTTTGAGGCAATCTGTCATTGACATCATCTCTACTGCTAAATTAATTGCTAATCTCTTATTTTTTTTAACATTTGGCTAGCTTCCCTTGGAGCATGAATTGGAGAGATTTTCATAGAATTGCTTTTGATTGATAGTTCTGGCTTAATGGTGTCTATGAGTGAAGGGAAATAGGCAATTGTCCCTTCTCTTTTATTCACGTCAACAAAGTTCCATCTATGTGCAAACCATTGAGCTAAAATTAGTATGGTGCAGTCCCCACCCTCCAGGAAGGTAGGAAGTGTACAAATAAGTCTGGGAGGAGAGATATCCAGTATGGCTCCTTTTCAGTCTGTTTCAGGGTACCAGAGCTAGAAAAATAATTAAAACTTTACTCTGATCTCAGTTCCTTGACCTGTAGTTCCTTTGACTTTTGTCTCCATTTTTTAAAAAAATTTTCAATCCCCTGGACATATCCTAGATTTGTTATTTCCGGTAAAAGCTTTACTTTTGAAGTTTAAAAAGCCAGTCAGATCTCTTGTGTTCTCTTATTCCACTGAGTCTTCTCCTCTGCCACTTTCTTCTTCTTCTCCTCCTCCCCCTCCTCCTCCCCCACACCTTCCCCTCTTCCTCTCCCTCCTCCTTCTCCTCCTCCTCCTTCTTCTTCTTTGGGATGCAGGGGCAGAGGGAAAGGGAAAGAGAGAATTTAACCAGGCTCCATGCCCAGCACAGAGCCTGACTCGGGGCTCGATCCACAAAACTGAAATCATGACCTGAGCTGAAATCAAGAGCTGGACACTTAACAGACTGAACCACCAAGGCATCCCTTGAATCTTCTTTTTGACTAATGAAGTCCTCTGGCCTAGTAGGGTATTGCCATTCTGTCTCAGTTTAGCAGTTTTCTTGTGGCTTCTCTTCATTCCCAATTGCTAGAGTGATTCACTTGTGTGATTCTCATAATTTTCTTTTGTGCTCCCTCAATTCTTTCCCATTCTAATTCTTCCATTCTGCATATCCAAAACTCACACAACTTTGTGATTTTCCTTTTGCATTTCTATATCCATTAATTCATTTGTTCTTTTAATAGCTATTTATTGAGCACTTACTATGCACCAATCACTGAATGTAGTGGTGACCAAGATCAACACAGATCCTACCGTCAGGGAGCTTATGTTTCATGGTGGGAGATGGAAAATACATGGATCAACCCAGACCGGTGAGAGCAAAGATCACAGCTGTGCAGGTTGGGCCCACTGCATATCTCTGGTTTCTAGTTTCAGTGACCCCCTCAGCAATGCTCACCTACTTAAATTATCTTTGGTCAGCATGGTGTCCTGTTCCCTTTGGCCACTCTCTGTCCTACTCAGTGCCCCTTATCTTGACCCAACACATTTACTGTCAGCACGTCATCTCCCCTCATACCTTCCTAATAGATCAAGGTTTTCAGTCACAGACTTCATCAGTTTCACAGCTCTTCTCTCTCCAGAGGCTAACTTATGTAACAACATTTGTCCCTCTCTCTTTCTCTTCAGTCTGGGACCATGATATTTCCTTCTTCCTGGTCAAGACAGTTTCTCCACCTACCTGCTTGATCCTGTTTAGTCAGGTCACAGGACCTTTCTTTATCATTTTTCTCTTATATCCATTATCTTCAACCCCTCCCCCTTAGTTTCTTCCTGCCAACTAGAAATATACTCAATTTTTCACATTCATCTATTAATAACAATGGCTATCATTTATATGGCATATGCTACATACCATACATCCTCTAGTTTAGTTCTCACAAGTCTGCAAGGTAAGTTATTGCTATCTATATTTAACAGAATTGAAAATAGATGCAGAGAGAATTCTAGTTGCTGCCTCATCTTTCTCTTTTCTCTTGTATGTAAGCTTCTTAAAAGAGTGTCTCCATTCCTAATTTCTTTAATCAGGTTTTTGCCTTACTATTCTCTGGTGCTTGGGTCACCATCCACTTCCTAATTCCTAAATCCAGTGGACACTTTCAGTCTCAGTCATACATGAACACTACATGAATATAAATGATCAACAATGCAGGTCTTATTATTACTTGAAACTTTTGCCTTCCTTGGCTTCCATAATATTGTTCTCTACTTACCTCGTAACCATGCCTTCTCAGTCTTCAGAATTCTTTCTCTTATCCCTTCCATGTGTTAGCATTCTCTGAAGTTCTTTTCTCAGTGTTCTGTCTCTTCCTCTCCCTCCCCCGTCTCTCTCGATATTCAGGATTCTCCTTGAATGATCCCTTATCCTTTTTTTTTCACCCCTAAAACTATGTCCCTGGCTCTGGCACCATTTATAACAAAGACCGAAAAATACCCACAAAAATGAGCACTGTGGAGGTCTATGTTTTCCTTAGTTAGTGTTATTTTGGTGAATTGGTAGGACCGAAGCCAGATGGGGCAGGCTTAGGAGTGGGGAGGAAGTGAGGAAATGGAAAAAGCAAGGATAAACAACTCTTGACAAACATGGCTATAAAGGGAGGCCATCTTTGAGGTAGGACAATCAAGTACCTTTTTCCCCTCTAGTTTGTAAAAACGTGAAAATGCTTAAATACTATTGACATTTGGAAGAATCTATTAGAGGGGCACGCCTAAAATGCAGGAATGAGAAGAGAATGGATACAAGAATGGACTCCAGAGTAGAAGGAGACGAAGGAAGGTAAGGCAGATGCAATTACATTTGCTGAGAATGAGGGAGTTCCCATCCATGAGGCAAGGTCACCCAGCTGGAGTGGGGGAAGTTGTTACAGTCACCTTTGGAAAAGGTCTGCCACAGGGGTTGAAGATGTTTAAGAGTTTAAAGGATTAAGGCATTGGGGAGCAAAAAGCATACCACCGATACTAGGCGCTTGGTGTATGAGAGGATAAAGGGCGTCATTTGAGGGAATGACATAGAAATGGCTATCCTTGAGGTGAGTCAGCTTTCAGTTAATGCAAGGAAGTGGGGGAAGCCCCTGTAAGGGAGGTTGAGGTGGTAGGAAGCAGTCTGATAACAGAGAGGGAACTCAGGGAGCTCAAGGGAGGGAGAGGTTAGGTCATCAATTTCAGAATAAGGAAGAATGAGTATTCTAGTGACAGTAGTGCCTGCCAGATAGATTAGAGGAGCATTGACTGATAAGAACAGGGATAAGAAGAACGAATGGGTTTAGTCCTAACCGTCTCCTGTTGGAAGGTGGGCACTGGATCCAAGGGTGGATATTTTGGCTCCATGAACTTGAAGTCCTTTCAACCTGGTCTCAGAGATGTTAGGATCAAAGGCTTGGAGGATATAGGGGCCTCTGGGTTTGGATGTCTGGAGCATGAGCCTGATCTTGTTGTGCCCTGGTGATTGAAGTGTCCCCCAGTAGAGAGGAGCCTTTGAGGCCAGAGTAATTATGCCTCACTCTCCTTGTTAGCCCAGCATCTAGCACAGTGCAACATGTATCTAAACACTTAAAGGTGGCTGCGTAATGTAAAGAATTAATGATAGAAAGTTGATTCCAACCCCAGTCTGATGAAGCCAAGCCTCCACTTAGAGCATGCTGCCTTTCAATTCTTTGTTCCCAAGGCCTGTGACCAGAGTGCTAAAAGGACATTTCCTCTTGGGTTATGTGTGAACAGCACAAAGTGCTGATAAGGTCTGACAGTTTCCCAGGGAGTTTGATCAACATAAACATTCAAATCAGATATTTCAGGCCAAATTACATTGACTCAATATAATTACTTGAAATCTACTCCATTCCATGTTGCCTAAGGCATATGGCTTCCCTTCAAAATGTAAAAAACCACAAACCTTCAGGATGGATGCTGTACTACAGGATTTGTGACAATGTGCTTGATTAACAGCTGCTACCAATTAGACAGATATCTGTGAAAAAGATAACTCTCTGAGAGCATGCATATAAGACATGCCTAACAATTTAAGGCCATGGGAGCAGATGGGTATGGTCTAAAAATATGTTTATGAGATTTTATTTAGGAGAAAAAAGAATGTTGCCTTGGTATCAATTGCTACTCTCATACCATTGCCTACAATACAACTAAAAGCCTTTTATGAATATATTCTACCCTCATACATCTGCCAAACGTGCACTGTTACAAAATAGTATTTTCCTATTAATTTAAACTTTGGGCAAGCCCTGCTATCAGGAAACACAAATGTACTGAATCTAAGACTATAAAGCCTCCAAACGACAGAGTGGTGATTCAAATTCTAAAAAGGATACACACGTACAAAAGAATTACACAGGCCTCCTTCTTTCAATAGTGAGCTTCCCTTAGATATTTAAAATACAGCCTGATTTACAAACTTAAAAAAAATGAGATCTATAAAAATTTTGAGGCGGACCGATTAGTATGAAGGTAAATATACACAGATATTACAGTGAGAACCATATTATTCAGTCAGTAGTCTCACACTAGTTAAATTTATTGAATTCACTTAGATTTTTTCATATCTTTTCAGGATCCAAAATATTTTTGATTTGTTTCAAATCTTCCAACTTTAAAATTGATACCTCTTAGAATTACCTCCCTTCATGTGGTAGCATCTGATCTTTTAAAAGTGTGATTTACCCCAGTAGATGAAGTACCGTCTGGGAACCATAACAACTAGATCTGCTCACAACTCATTCAATAGCTGCTCAATTATTTTTGGCAACACACTCAACTTCTCTTATTTCAATCTTCTCTTTTAGAAAAGAGGTAATAACTATTGGTGAGTTACTCGCCTCACGGGGTGTCCATCATTCCTGAAATCACAGGAGCTCATGGGCCATTGCAGATATTAGTCAGAAGGTTTGTTCTTGTAGGTTTCTGAAGTGATACACTGAGACCTACACGATTTGGGGAAGTGTCTCGAGGCTTTGGAAGGTGATGATGAAGAAAATAGTCCAAGTTGCCTATCTATGAAAAAGAGGAATAGTCTTCATGTTCCAAGAGGACAGTGTTGTTATAATTGTGAAACTCCTGGGAAGTCGTATAACCTTATTCGTGTTTCATTTCAGATATTGAACAACATTCTCTCTTGCTCAGGGGTGATATTATATGACCTTTTGTACTGGAAGGATAAGGTGACATAAGGTCTTTGATAAATATTATGATTTCTGAGTCGGCCTCAGTATTCTCCAATGTTTTACTTCCCTGGCTACCATTGCAGATTTCAAATCCACCTTTAAAAAGTTGCTGAATCTGATTTACTTGATTCCACAATGTGTCCTTGTGTGTAGCTGAATTGCCCTCTGTGAGATGGAAGACCAGTAGCTTAACCACAGTTCCTTTTAATACTTCCTTTAACAAGGCTTAGTAGCCAATAACCCACATTTACTTTCAGTTTAAAAGTCTCAGAAAACTGCAGAAAAGTCAGGAATCAAAATATAGAGATAAAACTCATCAAACAGTGATAAATCATAATGCTAGTCTAAGACCTACTTTCCCACAAGAAGCTCTTTGTTCTTTGCTTATGTCAATGTTTAGCTGTTTCTGAACTTTCCTGGAGGACAGTCTACCATGCTGTAGCAGAGGGGTGGATTTAAAATAATCGTGTAGGATGGACACTGTATTCCTTGTCTAGGTGGGAGGGAATGAGAAGGTCAGAAGAATGTCTCACTGGTCAACTAGTGATTGATCCCACATGACTGACTTGCTTCCTGGTCTTTTCTCCTGTCAGAATCCAGGCATCTGCTGGTCATTGGGATGAGGAGTCATGAAGGCCATGGGCTAAGCCTCGCCTCAGCAGAGTCAACGCCCCAAAAGGACATGCAAACCACTCTTTGGCTCCAGCAACTATCTGCCCAGTGCAGAGCCTCTTCTCTCACTGACTTGTCTATGTGTCATCCACAGGTCTGGAACTCCGCTCATGGGCTCTCCAGATGCCGTAGGGGGCTGCTCCCCTCGGAAGCAGAAAACATCCCCTTAGACACACTTCCTCTTTCCTTTTCTGCTTCCTCAGCTCAGTCCCTTGACCTGGGGGCCAGTTCTCTTCCTTTCAAGTTTCTTCATCCTCTGGGTCACAGCCTCTGGCATGGGTGGCCATTCTCTGTTATGAGGCTTGATGGGGCCATGTGGAAGCCCAGGCACGGAGAGTGTAATGGAACAGGAAAGAGCAGACTCAAAAGGAAATCAGATTGCTTGTACGCAAGAGTTTTTTTTTTTTTTCTAGCTTATGTTCTGCATATCAAACTTTCCATTCTATTACTTTATTATTGGGTTTTATAGGCTCCAGGAACAGGACAAACAGGGAAGAAAATTTACAAGATAACTGATATTTGTATAGCACTTGACACATTTCCAAGTTCCTCCCTCAGTGTAGTAGATACCTAAAAGTGTTTGTTGAACTGAATTTAAAACTGCTTTCACGTGTTTCCTTGTAGATTGCTGTCTAAACCACTTGTGAAATACACAGGACTGCTCATGAATCTTCTCTTTAAAATCTCAGATTTTTGTTTCCACAAAGTGATACGGAGTGGCTAAGCTCAAACCGCAACTCAATTTTTTTTTTTAACTCTGTTCAGTGTTCTCTCCAATTTTTGTGATTAATCGTATACCAAACATATTTGTTAGTGATGAGTTTTTCTTGTTTTGGGAGACCAGCATGGAAGTTTTATGTACCAGAAGTCAGGTGAACTTTTTATCTCCTTTCAGCTCTCCCTGCTTTTTCAAAGTTTTCTTCTCCAGATTTCATACTTGGCATGTTAAACATTTAGTTTCCATCATTTCTTTTTATTCATAACTACCTTTAAGATCAGGCCTTCACTTTTCCTTACTCAACATATTGTCATGCCTCCAAACTGGTGCCCATTGGTTGCTTAAGCATGATCTTTCTCAGAAATAAATTTGATTTTTAAGGGTCCATGGCATCAAATTCTTCAGTGGCTCCCTTCCATGATGTAGCAGGGTCCCCAGACCCCGGGGGTGACATTCTTGTGGGAAGAGGGAGGTCATGTTTAGGTTGTCTAGGAATTTTTTGAGTTTTGTGTTTTAATAACAACCACAAAAATCATTAAAAAATAATATAAGTCTATTCAGGATCATCCAAAGGACTGTCTTACCACCATCATAAAATTTCACTGTCTGTGTTGCAGATATCTTTATGATCTTGTTGGCGCCAAGTTGTACGACTTTAAATGTCATACGTTAATGAAAAATGAACAGAAGCAGACTAATTTGTAATGAGTTTGATCCATGTGAAGGCCAAATGCTGCGACAGCAAATTGTTTGTAGGCAGGTTTTCAGTACAATGGCTTCAATAGAGAAAAGTGGGGAGAACATAGCCACTACATGTCCCATCCCAGACCAGGCATGCCTAACTAACTCACAAACATGAGCGAACGAAACCAAACCAAAACAAGACCTTAGCTCTTTGTAACAATTTTCTCATGGCGTGTAGTGTTTTCGTTTCAGTAAAACATTTAACACAATAAATATTAATTTGAACTCTATTGGTTTTCTATATTTCCTATAGAATTGTTATGATTTAGATTCCCATGAAATCTCTAAGCAAAAGGAGATTAGGCCGAGTTTTCCATTTCACATAGAAATTCCCTTATTTTTCAAAAGTATTTCCTGTCTCTCCCTATAGGGTCCCTTCTTGTGGGAAAATTATACTTCCCATCCTCCTGACTTTAGATTTGGCTGTACCACTGGTTTAGCCAAAAAAAAATGTGGGTGGAAGTGTATGTGCCATTTTCAAGTGGAGGCTTTCAGAGCCACTGCCTCTCTGACAGTCTTCCTTTTTTTCTCTCTGGCATGAGTCCAGCAATATCGTAGAAAGGGATTTCTTCTTCAACCTGGACCCCAGAATGAAGATTATGCAAGGTTAACCAAGAGCTTCACCTAACCATGAAGGACACACGATTGGGGAATTTTTATATATACATATAGACACCCATATATTTTACATATGTATGTATAATATGTATATATGGGCATGTATATGTATATATATGTATGCATGTATATCTAAATCTCATGAAATAAGTTAACACTGGGGTAATTGTTTCCTTTAAAAAGGCGTTTGTAAGCTACTTAAGAACTAGGGCCTGCAAAAACATCCACACTTTTTAGCTTCCTGTCTTTTTGACATCCGATCCAGCCTATCTTTCCAGGGTTATTTCTCTTTACCCTATTACTCTGTCATCTTCTTTGTTCCTAATCATATCCTGTTGGTTTAAGCATTTCTACTTGTGTTTATCCTTTCTCTTTTAGGAGAAACTTGAAAATATAACAACAGCCCAATCACTTTTGTGATGGTAACGGAAAGGATGAGAGCCTGACTAAGTCCCCAAGGAAGGCAGAGTGTTTCAGCTGCCATGCCCACATTTCCCGCGAGTTGTTAACAAGTGGTGACCATGGTGTGGGTCGGTTTCTCCACCTTCCCAAGCCCAATCTAGCCTCACACAGAGGTGCCAGCAAGTAATGAGGTCCCCAGACAAGAGCACCAGCCTCTGAACAATGGAGAGTTTGACTGGATTCAATTTTACAAGCTCTTTATGAAACTTTTCCTGGTGAACTCTGTCTTAGAGTTCCCACAAACTGCATGAATAGGAGGTTGTGAATGATCACATCTGAAGCCTGCTGCTATGTGTCCAAATTATCTCTTTCTTGGATAGCTCAGAGACTGTAGTGAGGCATATTAATCCTAGGAGAAGTTAAGTAATTGTAATTTTAGAGAAGGGATTTTATGCCTTCAAGGCCCTGCAACCACACACATCAAAATCTCACATTTAATTTATATCAAGCATGGAATTAATAAGAGTGGGTAGTAATAAAGTGTCAGGGCAAGAAATGGAAAATAGATATCATAAAATATTTATGTAATAAAAAATAATCCCCTTCACTAATATAACCCACATTTTTTTCTTGGTAAGACCTAATAATAAAAGCATTTAAATCACTGTAAGAAGGAATTACTATATTCTCTATGATACACTAAAGTCCCAAACACAGTCCACTTATCAAAAACACAGTATTTTGAAATAAATGATCTCTGAGAGAGAACAAAATGTGCTGCTGGGTACTTGTCAATTTCTAATGGCAAATTTAACAGCCATTCAATAAATGACCCTTCCCAAAACATTTCTGAAATTTTGTAATGAATGCAGCTGGCAGAAAAACTGACATGTAATTGAGTGACATCTTTTAATCCTATATGCAGGTTCGAGATGGGAAATATAGACAGAAAAGGCGGCTCCAGGATTTCTTTCCAATACTCACGTTAAATGGCTGTCTGCATTGTTTTAGCCCTGGCACAAACCTGGCAAGGTTTTATACGAAGGTGAGCTAGTTTTGTCTTGGAAGGATGAGTTATAAATGACATTTTTTTTACATTCAACTGTGAGTTTTCTATCTTTCTGTTGGCATATTATGTCATTTCAATTTAAAAAAAAAGCCTCAAGAGAAGCTGTAATAAAATCATTTCTGAGTGGAAGGGATATGATTAGAGAATGAAGGATCTTAAACCTCATATAATTGCAGGAGTTTGGAGAAGCTCGTGTGTGTGTGTGTGTTTCACCATCTACAACAGTCTTTTGATACATGACCTGAACTAAAATGTTAAAGGCTAATAACAGTATATGGCATTTTGGAGTAAGCACCTTTGGTGACACTTTCAAATGCTCAGGACATGTAGATGAGAAACATTCTTGCTTTGTTTGGATGCTTTTCCTGTTGTAAGTTATCTTAATAGAGTTTTCTGTGATAGAAATATAGAAATAGACATGTTATGGTTCTGAAGCTGTCATCTTCCATGCTCTAATTTTTTTGTTGACAGCCCTTTCTTTCAGGAAATTACACTTAAATTGTCCTTCATAATTCCCTAGGAGTCCACACTGCACAGCAACATTCTAACAAGATGCTTTTGATCCTTTGATAATTAAATGCTCCACTGAATGGTGAGAGAGACAGAGCTGCCTTGTATTGAATTCCCTTCTAAGGAGAAAGGAGGTTAATGACACCTCCAGATAGTAATAGGTAGTGTTACTAAAGATAATGAGCTAATTGCCACAGGCTGGGTCTGGTGTTTTTATACCATGAATAAGCAAAACACTTCATAGTTCAAATTTTGCTTTTAGAAAGAATGCAAGCATCTATCATTCTGTGAACTAATTGTTTTATTTATTTATTTTTTTATTATTTTTTTTTATAATGATTTTTTATTATATTATGTTAGTCACCATACAGTACATCCCCCGTTTTCGATGTAAGGCTCGATGATTCATTAGTTGTGTATAACACCCAGTGCACCATGCAATATGTGCCCTCCTTACTACCCATCACCGACCTATCCCATTCCCCCACCCTCCTCCCCTCTGTAGCCCTCAGTTTGTTTCTCATAGTCCATAGTCTCTCATGTTTCATTCCCCCTTCTGATTACCCCCCCATTTTTTTATCCCTTTCTTCCCCTACTGATCATTCTAGTTCTTATGTTCCATAGATGAGAGAAATCATATGATAGTTGTCTTTCTCTGCTTGACTTATTTCACTTAGCATTATCTCCTCCAGTGCCGTCCATGTTGTAGCAAATGTTGAGAACTCGTTCTTTCTGATTGCTGAGTAATATTCCATTGTATATATGGACCACAACTTCTTAATCCAGTCATCTGTTGCAGGGCATCTCGGCTCCTTCCACGATTTAGCTATTGTGGACAATGCTGATATGAACATTGGTGTGCATATGGCCCTTCTCTTCACTACGTCTGTATCTTTGGGGTAAACACCCAGTAGTGCAATGGCTGGATCATAGGGTAGCTCAATTTTGAACTTTTTAAGGGACCTCCACACTGTTTTCCAGAGTGGCTGTACCAACTGCATTCCCACCAACAATGTAGGAGGGATCCCCTTTCTCCACATCCTCTCCAACAATTGTTGTTTCTTGCCTTGTCTATTTTGCCATTCTAACTGGCGTAGGTGGTATCTCAGTGTGGTTTTGATTTGAATTTCCTTGATGGCTAATGATTTTGAACATTTTTCATGTGTCTAGTTGATGTTGTATGTCTTCATTGGAAAAGTGTCTGTTCATATCTTCTGCCCATTTTTTGATTTGTTTATTTGTGTATTGAGTTTGAGAGTTCTTTGTAGATCTTGGATACCAGTCTTTTATCTGTAGTGTCATTTGCAAATATCTTCTCTCCCATTCCGTGGGCTGCCTCTTAGTTTTTCTGACTGTTTCCTTGGCTGTGCAGAAACTTTTAATCTTGATGAAGTCCCATAAATTCATTTTATCTTTTGTTTCTCTTGCCTTTGGGGATGTATCATGAAAAAAGGTTGCTTTGGCCGATGTCGTAGGGTTGTTGCCTATGTTCTCCTCTAGAATTTTGATGGATTCTGTCTCACATCGAGGTCTTTCATCCATTTGGAGTTTATTTTTGTGTATGGGGTGAGATAGTGGTCAAGTTTCATTCTTTCGCATGTAGCTGTCCAATTTCCCAGCACCATTTATTGAAGAGACTGTCTTTTCCCACCAGATGTTTTCCTGCTTTATCAAATATTAGTTGCCCAAAGAGCTGGGGTCCATTTCTGGGCTCTCTATTCTGTTCCATTGGTCTATGTGTCTGTTTGTGCCAGTACCATGCTGTCTTTTGTGATCACAGCTTTGTAGTACAGCTCGAAATCCGGCATTGTGATGCCCCCAGCTTTGTTTTCCTTTTCAACAGTTCCTTGGAGTCGGGGCCTTTTCTGGTTCCATACAAATTTAAGGACTATTTGTTCCAGTTCTTTGAAAAACGTTCTCGGTATTTTGATCGGGATAGCATTGAAGTGTAGGTGCTCTGGGTAGCATGGACATTTTAACTATGTTAATTCTTCCAATCCATGAGCATGGAATATCTTTCCATCTTTATGTTTCCTCAATGCTTTTAAGAGTGATTTATAGTTTCTAGAATAAAGGTCCTTTATGTCTCTGGTTAAGTTAATTCCAAGGTAGATTATGGTTTTTGTTGCTATTGTAAATGGGATGGATTCTCTAATTTCTCTTTCTTCGGTCTCGTTATTCGTGTACAGAAATGCAACTGATTTCTGAGCATTGATTTTGTATCCATACGTTACTGAATTGCTCTATAACTTCTAATAGTTTGGAGTGGCTTCTTTTGGGTTTTCCATATAGAGTATCATGTCATCTGCAAGAGACATTTTGACTTCTTCTTTGCCGATTTGAATACCTTTGATCCCTTTTGTTGTCTGATTGCTGTTGCAAGGACTTCTAGTACTATGTTGAATAATTGGCGAGTGGGCATCCTTGTCGTGTTCCTGATCTTAAGGGAAAGGCTTCCAGCTTTTCCCCGTGAAATAATATTTTGCAGTAGGCTTTTCATAGATGGCTTTTATGAGATTGAGAAATGTACCTTCTATTCCTACACTCTGAAGGTTTTAATCAGGAAAGGATGCTGTATTTTGTCAAATGCTTTTGGCATCGATTGAGAGGATCATATGGTTCCTGAGTCTTTTCTTGTTGATATGATGTATCAGCTGATTGATTTGCGAATATTGAACCACGCTTGCATCCCAGGTATGAATCCCACTTGATCGTGGTGGATAATCCTTTTAATGAACTGTTGGATTCTATTAGCAAGTATCTTGTTGAGGATTTTGGTGTCCATATTCATTAGGGAAATCGGTCTGTAATTCTCCTTTTTGATGGGGTCTTTGCCTGGTTTGGGGATCAAGGTAATACTGGCCTCATAGAATGAGTTTGGTAGACTTTCCTTCTGTTTCTATTTTTGAAATAGCTTTAGGAGAATAGGTATTATTTCTTCTTTGAATGTTTGGTAGAATTCCCCAGGAAAACCGTCCGGGCCTGGAGTTTTGTTTCTTGGAAGGTTGTTTATCACTGACTCAATTTCTTCATAATTAATTGGCCTGTTTAAGAAATCAATTTCTTCCTGTTTCAATCTTGGTAGTTTATAGGTTTCCAGGAAGGATTCCATCTCTTCCAGATTGCTTAGTTTATTGGCATATAGCTGTTGATAAAATTTCTAATAGATTCTTCCAATTTCAATGGTGTTCGTCGTGACCTCTCCTTTTTCATTCATAATTTTAATAATCTGGGTCCTTTCTCTTTTCTTTTGGATAAGTCTTGCCAGTGGTCTGTCAATTTTATTGATTCTCTCCAAGAACCACTTCTAGTCCTGTTGATCTGCTCTACTGTACTTCTGGTTTCTGCTGATTGATTTCAGCTCTAATTCTGGTCAACTGCTTCCCTCGTGCGTGGATTAGGCCTGTCCCTCTGTTGCTGTTCCAGCTTCTTGAGGTGAGAATATAAAAACTGCATTTTAGATTTTCTATTCTTTTGAGTGAGGCTTGGATGGCTATGTATTTCCCCCCTTAGGACCGCCTTTGCAGTATCCCATAGGTTTTGGACTGTTGTATTTCATTCTCATTGGTCTCCATAAATTGTTTAATTTGATTTTTGATTTCTGGTTTATTGAGTCATTCCTGAGCAGGATGGTTCTTAGTCTCCAAGTGTTTGAGTTTCTTCCAAATTTTTCCTTGTGGTTGAGTTCCAATTTCAGAGTGTTGTGGTCTGAGAATATGGGGATAATTTCAATCTTTTGAAGTATAGGTTGAGACCTGTTTTGTGTCCCAGAACATGGTCTATTCTTGAAAATGTTCCATGGGCATTAGAATAGAATGAGTATTCTTTGGTTCTGGGGTGTAGTGTTCTATATATATCTAAGAGGTCCAACTCGTCGTATGGCATTCAAAGCCTTTGATTCTTTGCTTAGTTTTTGCCAGTTGTTCTGTCTATTTCTGAGAGTGGAGTGTTGAGGTCCCCTACTATTAATGTATTTTTATTTATATGTTTCTTTATTCTGTTTAAGACTTGGCTTGTGTATCTTGCTGCTCCTGTTGAGCATATATAATAATTGTCATATCCACTTGTTGAATACTTCCTTTAAGAATAATATAGTGCCCTTCTGGTCTCTAACTATAGTCTGTAGTTTAAAATCCAGTTTATCTGATATGAGAATTGCTACCCCAGCTTTCTTTTTGAGGTCCATTTTTGTGAAAGATGGTACTCCATCCCCTTACTCTCAGTCTGAATGCATCTTTGGGTTCGAAATGAGTCTCTTGTAGACAGCAAATGGATGGGTCATTTCTTTTTATCAATCTGCAACCCTGTGGCGTTTAAAGCAAGAATTTAAACCATTAATGCTAAGACTGAGTACTGAGAGATATGCTTTTAATTCTGCCATGTTGTCAGTAAAGTCTTTGTTTGAATTGGCTGTGACTTTCTGTTTTGTATCACTCTTGGGGCCTTTTTACTTTTATAGAACCCCCGTATACCTCCTGTAGGGCTGGTTTCGTGGTTATGAAATTGGCTAGTGACTGTCGATTCTGAAATGTCTTTATTTCTCCATCAATTCTGAATGACAGCCTTGCTGATAAAGGATCCTTGGCTGCATGTTTTCTCTGAAAGAGCTTTAAAAATGCTCCCCAACCCTTTCTCATTCCAGGTCTGTGTAGACAGGTCTGGCGTAATTCTGATGAGCCTTCATAGCAGTGCGTGAGAAATTTCTTTGCCGTGGCGCTTTCAATACTGTATCCTTGGATCCTAATATTTGCGAATTGTCTATGACGTGACGTGGTGTAGGTCTGTCATGGTTGAGCTTGGGAGGGTCCTCTCTGCCTCTTGGACACAATTTTTGTTTCCCTTGCTAGATTAGGGAAGTTTTCAGCTACAATTTGTTCAAATATCTCTTCTAGACCTCTGTTTTCTCCACCCCCTCGGGATCGATGATTCTAACATTGGATCGTTCGTTGAGTCAGTAATCTCCGTATGTGATGTGGCGTGATTTTTAAGACCCTCTTCTTTTTATTTTTCCTCTATTAACCCATCCTCCAATTCACTAACCCTTTCTTCTGCTTCGGTGACCCTGGCCGTCAGAGCCTCTAGTTTTGCCTGCATTTGGCTCATAAAATTTTTAATTTCTGTCAAATTCGCTCTCATTTCTGCCCTTAGGGATTCTATATTCTCAGTAACATTTTCCTTAATATTTTTTTCAAGTCTACTCATTATCTTGACCATTGTTACTCTGAATTCCATTTCTGATAATTTGGTTACATCCATATCCATTATTTCTGTGGCAGAGGCCACGGACTCACTGTCTTTTCTTTGCTGGGGGGGGCTTCTCCTTCTTGTCATTCTAATGAGGAGAGGTTGCGGGGTTGTCCAGAGCCCAAATTATTGACTGGGTCCCAGGCCGTGCCCCTTGTTTTATAGGGATCTTAGAGATGTGGGCTTCTTCTTTAAAGATTTTATTTATTTACTAATCTGAGAGAGGGAGACAGACAGTCAGCAAGAACGGAACAGAAGCAGGGGAGTGAGAGAGGAAGAAGCAGGCTCCCAGCGGAGGCTTTAAGAGGAAAAACTGAGATTTCTCAGAGAAGAATAAATTCTATTTCAAGATGCGGCATCAGTTCCTTACCTGAGTTCCCAGCCTGCTGACCTGCCTTGTAAATTTTGGACTTGTCAGACCCCACAATCCAATGAGCCAATTCCTTAAAATAAATCTTTTCTATGTGCATATATATCCTGTTGGTTTTTTCTGGGGAACCCTGACTGATACAGGTAGTGAAGGAAAGAGACAGATGACTTGCAAACTGCAGGAGAGTTTATTGAGCCCTTACTGCAAACAAGTGTCGTGAACTTAGCCAAACATGCCGCTAGGAGGCAGCTTTCATGAACATTTATAGACGAGAGCATCATCCTCACTGCAGCGTGCTTAACAAGCCCCTCCCAGTTCAAATGACCTCTTCACACCTAGCCCATCCCATTATAAGCAGAGAGAAATATGCTCTCAGATACAATCTTTGCCACCAATTTGGAGGTGCTAGCATCTTCATCCATGGCAGGTGTATGAATCAGTGGCCATTCAGTATAGAGAAGCTCCAGTAAATGTAATACGCTTCCAAATTCTTAACACCAAAAGCCCTGCATCGAATCAGTGTTCTCTCTAATAGCTTTATTTCTTTTTTTTTAGTAATAATATTTTTTTATTATGTTAGTCACCATACAGTACTTCTCTAGTTTTTGATGTAAAGTTCCATGATTCATTACTTGCATATAACACCCAGTGCACCATGCAATACGTGCCCTCCTTAATACCCATCACCAGCCTATCCCATTCCCCCCCTCCCCTCTGAAGCCCTCAGTTTGTTTCCCAGAGTCCATAGTCTCTCATGGTTCATTCCCCCTTCTGTTTAGCCCCCTTTCTTTATCCCTTTCTTCTCCTACCGATCTTCCTACTTCTTATGTTCCATAAATGGGTGAAACCATATGATAATTGCCTTTCTCTGCTTGGCTTATTTCGCTTAGCATTATCTCCTCCATCTCTAATAGCTTTCTTGTCTCTTATCTCTGCACAGCTAAATCTCTTAAGAGACTTACCTACACACATGGTCTTCATGCCCTTATTTGCTACTCACTCTGTTACCCATCGCAATATGGTCCTAGCCTTCACCACTCCATAGACACAAACCTCCCTGCTGTTAAATCCAGTGGATACTTAGCTTTTATTTTACTTAATGTGTTAATCAGTCCACTACTATTGCCCACACTCTTCTAACAATCTCATCCTTTGTCTTCTGCAACCAATTCCCTCATAGTCTGCATCCTGTTCATCCAAATGAATTGCTTCAGCCTCCATCAACCAAAGTGGTCTATGGTGGGTTGAATAGTGTCTCCTAAAAGATATGCTGAGTCCTAACCACTTGTACCTGTGATGTGACTTTATTTGAAAATTGAGGGGGCCTGGGTGGCTCAGTCGTTAAGCGTCTGCCTTCGGCTTGGGGCGTGATCCCAGAGTCCTGGGATCGAGCCCCACATCAGGCTCCTCTGCTGGGAGCCTGCTTCTTCCTCTCCCACTCCCGCTGCCTGTGTTCCCTCTCTCGCTGGCTGTCTCTCTCTCTGTCAAATAAATAAATAAAATCTTTAAAAAAAAAGAAAGAAAGAAAATTGAGTCTTAGCAGATGTAATCAAGTTAAAATGAGGTCATTAGGGTGTGCCCTAATTCAGTGTGACCGATGTCCTTGTAAGAAAAGCAAACACCATGCCAAGACAAAGACATGGAGAGAAGAAAGTCATGTGACCACGGAAACAAAGGTTAGAGTGATACATCTCTAAGCCCAGGAATGCTGAGGATTGCCAGCAAATATCAAGCGAGCAGAGGCAAGGAAGGATTCTCTCCTAGAGATTTCAGAGGGAGCACGGCCCTGCCAACACTTTGATTTCAGAATTCTAGCTCTAGAACTGTGAGACAGTTTTTTGTTGTTTGAAGCTACTTGGTTTGTGGCACTTTGTTGCAGCAGCCTTTAAGAAATGGATACACGGTCCCAGAGGATGTCCTGAAAAGCAAAGTATTTTTAATGTTTTCTGTCGGATGTTCCTTTTTCATCGTCTCGGCTCATGTACAATCGTCTTCATGGAAACAGGGACGGCGTGCTTAGGACAAGCTGACACATGCCCAGACTGTGGTTCTCAGTCGCACTGACTCATGTTAAGGAGCTGTAATACCTAGCTGCTTTGGCCTCCCGTAGTGGGGCCTTCCACTGCCTGCCTGTGTGGAGTGTTCTGTCCACGGATTTGCCCTGAATGGGGCACATCAGTCTGCCTCTTGCTTGTTTATGGTTCCTGGAGATTTGACAATGATGAAAGGCCAATATGGTTCTCATGGATACAGTCTAGTGTTCAAGCTTTCTAGCTCAGTCACTCTCTGCAACTGAATTTTATTCGTAATACATTCTGTAAGAAGCATGTCCTTGGGCAACTCTGTCCTCAGTGGAATTGTCTGATGAAGTGGGTTCTGTTAACCACTCAGGAGGCTTCATATGCTTTGATTACTGCTCATGAGGTTTCCATTTCTTCAAGGAGCTTAATGAGGTTTTTCTGGGGGGCAAAAATCATAAATTTCCATTTTTTAGTAGCTCTGCTGATAGGAGTACAAATTTTACATTCCTTTCACAGCCCATAAAACAATGCTCCTCATTTATTTCTCTTGTGAAGTAGCAATTCAGATGTTTTCTGGCCTATCACATCAAAGAAATATTGAGAAGAGCATAATTAAATATAAATATTAATTATCTTTTAAAGGTACATACTTTAAAACAATATAGTTTCTGAGGTTTGCAAAGTATGCGATGCCAAATGTGCCTTGAGTAGATATCAATTTTCAATGGCCAGAAAATGATTTCGTAACCTGAAAAAATGTCTGCATTCATTTAACTTTTATTTGGACATAATTATAGAGAAAAGCCAGTCTCTTTGGTAAATTCTAACTTACTGAAATCTTTTCTCCCCCTCTCCACAATTCTTCCTTGATTTACTTATTTATTTTTGGCTCTAGCGTGTAAAAGTACTTTTATAACTTAAATGATTCTGACCAAATTCATGGTTGACGGCCAAGTGTTTTAATAACTTTCCCCTTTAGTTTGATGACAAATGCATCGCTGTGCGCTCTGCCGCCTGTCAGATCACTAACGTGGCATGCGTTTCTCGGAGGAGGCCAGGAATATAAAAAATATGCAATCAGAAGCATTCTAAATGAAATGGCACATTTAGCCGATGGAACGTGCAGAATACTAATGGCCCGTGCACAGTCAGCTGAGCCTGCTGTGCACCCGAGCACCGCAGGCTGAGAATAATGACCTTGCTCAAGACTGAAGCAGGGAGAATCGGTGTAGTTGGTAACAAATTGATGCCTCCTCTCACGCTGCAGCCACTCACCTCTCCTGGGACCTCCATATGCTAGCTGTCCACGTGAAAGCTGTCATCTCAGTTCAGCTCACGTATTTGCTCAATGCTGGGGGACAGGGCACAGAGTAGGGGAAAGGTGAGGGAACAACCTTCAAAGTCCATCCTAGTCCAGTTTCAAAATGCCTGACTCGGACAGATTCTTGAAATTAATTTTAAAAATTAAATAAAACACCTATTCACTACTTTCCCTTGCTGGTCGCAGCCTTTAAAAATTAAAAATGAGGGGCGCCTGGGTGGCACAGCGGTTGAGCGTCTGCCTTCGGCTCAGGGCGTGATCCCGGCGTTATGGGATCGAGCCCCACATCAAGCTCCTCCGCTATGAGCCTGCTACTTCCTCTCCCACTCCCCCTGCTTGTGTTCCCTCTCTCGCTGGCTGTCTCTGTCTCTGTCTCTGTCTCTGTCGAATAAATAAATAAAATCTTTTAAAAAAAATTAAAAATGAAGAATCTCTTAAGAAACATCTACCTTCTATAGAAAGCAAGAAGGATTAAATAAATTTCTTAAAGATAAAAGGAGAGGGAGGGGTCACTGAAGTTGGAATAAACTTCCAAAAGACCTTTTTTGCCCTGTGTGGATACTGTGCTGAAACATGAAATCTTCATTATTGACCGTGATCACACTTGGCTGAGCATTTGCCGGCTTTTCAGGCAACAGAGTTCGGAATGTGCCCATTTTATAGATAAGGAAACTGACACTCTGAGGCTCAGTTTGTCTGAAATCAAATAGCTAGGACGGTGCAGAAGGAGGATTTGAGCACAGGCCGGCATGACTTAGGAACTGAGTCTTAATTACTATATTTCATTGCCATTCTAGTCTCTCAAATGGCTTTTCCTATTAGAATAATGTTATAATTTTTTCATGGAAATCCAATTCAAGAAAAATGTACCAAAAATTCTTATAATGTCAGCATGATAGATCCACAGTCTTAAGGCCAGTGAAGCTAATTAAAATGATCAAAATTTATTTAATTAATAAATGTTTTCAAGTTAGAAGTTATTTTGGAAGATTGTACTTTAAATGAATTTTCTTGGCTATCATCCTGCTGCTGATAGGTTGTGAAAGAATGTGAAAGGCTTTGCTACCACTGAGACAAGAAGAAACCATTGGATAAACAAACAAGCAAATCACACTTTCTTTAAAAGCTATGGTAAGGGCACCCGGGGGGCTCAGTTGGTTAAGGGTCTGACTCTCGATTTTGGTTCAGGTCATGATCTCAGGCTGTGAGATCGAGCCTTGCATCCAGATCCATGCGGGCATGGAGCCTCCTTAAGTTTCTCTCTCTTCCTCTCCCTCTGCCTCTCTCTCTAATAAAAATTTAAAAAATAAAAGCTGCGGTAGGCAGCCTCCAAAATGAACCCCAGCAATCCCTGCTGCTTAATGTGCATGCCTTTGTATGGTTCCCTTTCACATTTTACTGGAGCTGCTCTGTGTAACCAAAAGAATATGCTAGAAGCAATGTGTCTTTCAAGAATAGGCTATTAAAGACTGTGTAACTAACATTTTGGTTGCTGTCTAGCAATCTTGCTCTTTATTGCATCATTCAGTTTGGAGGGCGGGGGCAGGGGGGAAGCCAGGTGCCATTATGTGAGCAGCCCAAAGAAGAGGCCCACAGGGCATTGAAACCCTTTGCCAACAGCCAGCAAGAAACTGAGGCCAACAGCCACAGCTCTAGTCAAACTGTCAGATTACCGATGACCACATCCTCTGTGACAGCTTGGGTGCAGCTTCATAAAGAGATCTTTTACTGAACCACCCAGCCAAATGACTGTCAAATTCCTGACCCTCAGAAACTATGTGACATAATAAATGTTTGTTGTCTTAAGCTTCTAAATTATGGGAGTAATTTATTCTGCAGCGATAGATGACTAACATGAAAGCCAGCAAGAGCCATGGACACAAATAATCAGAGGAAACTAAAATAGAGGCCGGGCCCTCTTAGGAAAGCAAGAGAAGGAAGACACTAATTGCAACTCAGTATAATTGTGTTAGTTAATTAAAAGAATACACAATAATTTTTATTTGAGAGGAGAGAAAATCACAACCAACTTACTTAACTTACATATAAATAATGCATCTTTTACTTCTAGTAGGAAAATTCTATATTATATGAGACTTCTATTAATCAAGAAGCCAGAAAATAAGTTTAATTTTGGCTTTGCCAGTGACTGCTGTGGCATATAATATTCTTGTATATTTCAGAGGATAATGATTCTAATAATGCTATTCGGAATGATGAGAAAAGTTACTAATTATTGTTGGCAAGATGCCCCAGAATAACAGAACACTCTGTGGATGCTAAATAATAGCAATGAACAATCCTATAATTTCACAATGTTGATAGAATGTGCCTTCAGAAACCATGAGATCCAGCACAATCCTGGGCCCATGCTGGACAGTGAGTCAAAGGAAAACTTCAAAGGGCTGTGATTGTTCTGTCATACTTTCTCTTCTGAGATCAGGCCCTTCCTGAGAAAGACTAGCTTGAAAATATTCTCAGCCTCTGGACTCCTTCACCTTCATAGAAATGGGAATCAACAGCATAGTTACAGCCTACTGATTGTATAGAAATAAATCATTGTTATCATAGCCAACTTAGGGACAGCCTGCTGACCAGAGCCTGGTCTTCGATGAAGACGGCTGTGCCTGCTTGGCTTGTCTGTGCTACTTTGTCACTTTCCCATCAGCCTTCGAGCCTAAGGCTCCCCTCCCACCTACTCTGATTTGAGTAGGGTGGGGTGAAGAAGGAATCACTGACTACCTCGAGTGTCTCTTCTCCTGGCCAGAGCAGTCTGAATACTAGTAGTTTTAGAGTAGGGTTATTCTTTGGGGCTGAGGATTTGTTTCTTTAGAAGGTTTCATTTAAGTGTAAATAAATCCACGGAGAGTACTAAGTCTCTGAGAAACTGGAACATACATACAAACAAAAACTGATCATAAAAGGAATGCGTGTTTATTACAGAAAATTTGAAATACAAAAACCATACAAAAGAAAATAAACATGACCCTACTTCCTTCATTATAGATGTTTACAGTGAACATTTTACTGTATTTCCTTTTGTTAATTTTCTCTACATATTTGGAAGTTTTATAATCAATTTTAAAAAATAGCATTATATTAAAAAAATTTAAAAAATAGCATTATATTGTAAGTGCTTTCCCATGGCATTGAATACTCTTTGAAAAACATGATTTTTTTTAAAGATTTTATTTATTTATTTGACAGAGAGAGAGACAGCCAGCGAGAGAGGGAACACAAGCAGGGGGAGTGGGAGAGGAAGAAGCAGGCTCATAGCGGAGCAGCCTGATGTGGGGCTCGATCCCATAACGCCAGAATCATGCCCTGAGCCGAAGGCAGACGCTTAACCGCTGTGCCACCCAGGCGCCCCCCTGAAAAACATAATTTTTAATGGGTACATGATATTTTATTGTATGGAGTTATCATAATTTATTTAAGCAATTCCTTAATGTTGGGTATTTATGCTATTTATCTAATTGATTGCTGTTAAAATAATACTGCTTTTTAAAAAAAGATTTATTTACTTATTTGAGAGAGAGAGAAGGCTAGTGAGCTGGGGGAGGGACATACGGAGAGTAATAGAGAATCTCAAGCAGACTCCCCACTGAGTGGGGAGCCCCGTGTGGAGCTAGAGCTGAAATCAAGAGTCAGATGCTTAGCTGCCTGAACCACCCAGGCACCCCAAAATAATACTGCTTTGACCATTCTTGCATATGTACATTTTTGTTTGTATTTCTGAGTATTTTCTCAGGATAAATTTCTAGACATTGAATTATTGGATCAAAAGATATCAACTTTTGGCCCTTGATACATATTAATATAGTACTCCAGAAGTTTACATCCTTATCAGCATATCTCATACTGCTTCTGATGACACTGAATATTATCATTTATTATTATTTTAAGAATTTATTAATTTTTGAGAGAGAGTGGGGGGAGAGAGAGCATGAGTTGAGGGGGAGGGGCAGAGGGAGAAGCAGACTCCCCGCTGAGCAGGGAGCCCAATGCAGGACTTGATCTTAGGATTCTGGGATCATGACCTGAGCCGAGGGCAGATGCTTAACCAACTGAACCACCCAGGCACCAGTGAATATTATCATTTTTAAATGTTCAGATTTTGGATAGGTATAATGGTGTTATTGTATTATTTTTACTTCATTTAATCATTATTAAGGTTAAACCTTTTAATGTATTTATGGGTAATTTGTTTATCTTCTTCTATAAATTACTGATTGACTTTCTTACTGGGTTTTCATGTGACTGAGCCCAGCAGTCTGTTGGAATAATTCTTAGGGGTCAGGAAAAGATAATCTGCTACTAGATTGAATATTAATCTCAAATTTGAATGTTTGTATGTAGTTTGCACCCCGAGCTCACATACATCTAGCTGGTGGAGCTCTGTGGACGGTTTGCTAATGTCCAAAATGGATCAATAATCATTTAACTAATGAAGGAATGTTTGGGAGGGGGAAGGTCAGACTGCATCTCCAAAGTAGGATTCTCCGACAATAGCTATTATGTACTGACTGCTTATTGTGCTTATTGAATTCTTTACATAAATTATCTCATTTAATTTTCCTGCACTCAGAGAGGTAGCTATATCATTCTCTTCAATTGATAGATGAGAAATTGAGGCTCAGAAAAATTAAGTAACTTGTCCAAGGTCTTAGAGCCAGTGAGAGGTAGAATCAGAATTCAAACCTGATTCAGTCTACCTTAAACGCTAACTTTTTTTTAAACCCAAGCTCTTAATCACATAGTGAGGCAGCAGTAGGCTGAGCTGGAGCTGAATGCCAGCCATTTCCTGTCCCTGCTGGCATTTTGCCATATTGTCTCCGTGGTCAGAAGCTTGATGATCCAGGGGCACCTGGGTGGCACAGCGGTTAAGCGCCTGCCTTCGGCTCAGGGCATGATCCCAGGGTCCTGGGATCGAGTCCCGCATCAGGCTCCTCCGCTGGGAGCCTGCTTCTTCCTCTCCCGCTCCCCCTGCTTGTGTTCCCTCTCTCGCTGGCTGTCTCTATCTCTGTCAAATAAATAAATAAAATCTTTAAAAAAAAAAAAAAAGAAGCTTGATGATCCAGGTGGAAGGGCAGAGGATATTCAGAAGTTCCAAAGGATAGAGGCTGTCACAGTGCTGGAAAGGGTACAGTAACTCCCCCCACCTTATCTGTGGTTTTGTTTTCCATGGTTTCAGTTACCTGTGGTCAGCTGTGGTCCAGAAGCAGATGATCCTGCTGATAAATTGTCCGAAGGTCAGTAGTAACCTAAAGCTATGTCACATGCCTGCATCATTCACCTCACTTCATCTCGTCACGTCGGCATTTTATCATCTCACATCATCACAAGAAGGGTGAGTATAGTACAATAAGACATTTTGAGAGAGAGAGAGAGACCACATTCACATAACTTTAATTACAATATGTTGTTATAATTGTTCTCTTTTATTATTAGTTACTGTGTTAATCTCTTACTGTGCCTAGTTTATAAATTAAACTTTATCATAAGTGTATATGTATAGCAAAAAACATAGTCTATATAGTGTATGGTAGTATCTGCAGTTTCAGGCATCCATGGGGGTCTTGGACTGTATCCGCCATTCGTTAGGGGGGACTACTGTACTTTGAAAGGCACTGGAATAATGCAGACCGTGGAGGGGAAATGCTTTGCCTGTTTAGGTGCTCTGCAGGATAATTAATGGTCTCAGGGCTTTAAAGCATTCTTTCTTGTCTTTCTGTGACTCTTGGGACTCTTCCAACCTCCGTGGCTCTGGTGCACACAGAGTCATACATTTGGGGGGTTTAGTGCAGCTAGATTGGGGCAACCTCATAAAGCATGTTGGAGTGAGGGAAAGGATAATTCCCCCAGAGTCATGTACAAGAACTTCCACAGAAGCAATAGTCTCTTTGATTATTTTTTTCCATGGCTGGTGAAAGGAATTCTATGTTAGAGTTAAGCATGTGGTTGAACTGCTATTGAAAATATGTTAAGCCACAGAAAATAACTTGGGTTAGATATGTAGGAACACTCTGTCTGGTGTCTAAGCTCTTTGTACCAGCTAGTCTATCATTGTACTGCATGGGGAGTGCCTGTGTTTATGGCAGATTCGCAATATCTTTGTGTGGCAAATGAAGGGCGGCATGTAAACAAGAAAGCCCGCGTGAACCAGAGACGAGAGGAAGAGCTCATTCTTGCTCTAGGCAACACACTGAACACAGCAAAGAATAAATCTTTCTTTGCAAATACATTTGGAATACTTTAAGCATATCACTGTGTCTCTTGAATTCTCCTATACGGTCTACTTTTTCACCACCTAAAATGCATGAGTTCTGCTTGAGGTCTGGACATGGCACAGATTTACTGCTAGTGTATTGAGTTTTTTTCAGTCTCCTAATCTTCCCACCGTATAAAAGCAACATTCTAAATTTGTTAAGGGATCATTGACTTGCCATTCTAATGAGCTTGGGAAAAGACTAGTTTTCAATGCAAATCTTTCATTTAATTAAGTATATTTTCCAAAGTCTGTCTGTTTTTATGAATACACTTAATACGTCCCTTCTTAGATTTGCCCTAAGAGGCTTAAACTGTGCCCATTTAACTGCTTTATACACACTATATTCCATTCTGTCCAGAGAGACCCTTTATACATGCTTCGGGCAACTATTTAATTGGCTTCTCCTGATTGGCCACTTCCACAACCTCACCATTTTCCAGTCCTTAGTTTTCTGTGCTTTCCTTTGTGTTCACCCTCTTTGAGTACGATAGAAAGGACTGTCTGATGAGCAAAGGCACAGCTCCTTGCTGAGACAGATTTCTGGAGAGTTGTTTTAATAAATAGCTAACAGGTATTGAGTGCTAGCTGTACTCTAGCCACTAGACAAACTTCATGTGGATTATCTCATTTAATCCTCACAATATCCGTATGAGGTTGATATTGTTCATAATCATAGTTTATAGACAGAAACACGAAATGTCAGAAAGGAGAAGTAACATTGCCTATTGTTCACTTATTGTAAGTGTTATTGGTCAACAGAATGTTCACCATTAGCTAGACTTTGAACCTTGTAAGCTTTACTCAGAGCACTGCTCCACTTCCTGGGGATGGAATAGGTGGGGAGTCCAGCTGGAGTTTGTTGCCTTAAGGCAAATAGGCAATAGATATCACAGATATAGTGCTCAGGAGAGAAACAAAGAAGACAGTCCTAGGCTAGTATTCTACTCTTTGAAAAGATTCTGGACATAGGGTAAAGTGATGTGAGTGAGTTAACACTTCCTGGATCTGAGAAGTCGGAAGGGATCAACACTCCCTCATATGGCCTTCAAGGGGCTGGCGATGCCCGCTTACATCAGGGAGGGCAATTTTCTTTACTCAGTCCACCAATTCAAATGCTAATCTCTTCTGGAAACATTCTCATAAACACACCCAGAAATAATGTTTAACCAGTCAAGTTGACACATAAAATTAACCATCACAAATCCACCCCTTGTCAACTTGGCACCCATACACAACTCCTTAAACCGTAGTAATCTCCAAATAAAGACATTAACAAGGTCATAGTTCGACCTACTATGGTATAGCTATCCTGTATACAACCAAAACTATGCCAGTCCCTTCCACAGAAGAGGAGATAAAGCCCCTGAGTGATATTACTTTCCCTCTTGATATCCTGTAACTGAAATACTATGATTTAAAATTAAAAATACTTGAATACTATGATATAAAGTCAATACATCTTATGTTGTATGATAAGGAAATTAGAGAGGAAAGAAAAAATTTAAATGTGTGTGTGTGTGCATGCATATGCATATATGAATTCGGAATAAGTCTACTGGGTGCCAAAGCTCTGGGTTCATAAAGCACCTGACACTAGTGTGTCGCTGGTGGTTGACTTTTGGAGTGATTGGTTATTGCTTTGGAGAAACATCAGGGGCATGAAATTACATTCTGGTGCTTCTGCATTCACTGGAGAGAGTGCTGTCTTTTTTGGTTGTAGTTTTTCACATGGAATAATGAGGTGAAATGAATCTCAGGATCTTTCAAACAATGGAGCCAGCACTTTGTTAGGGTTTAATGTGTCCTCAGCTTCCATCTCACAAAGGCAATTCTTATCCCTTCCCATGACATACTCTTGGTCTCCTCTCCCTGAGGCAGTGGAGGCCAAAGTCAGAATCCCAGAAAAGGTGAAAAGTGGGCTCATTTTAGCTCATTTTGGGGGGAGGGAGGCACATCTTCCTGAATTTCCCTCTCACTCTGAGGTGACTCTTGTTAATGTTGGCCATAATTGATGTCATACTGTTTCCTTGAGTCACAAATATGCCTCATGCCAGTGGATTAATTTTCTGTTATTTCAAAGCTGAGTGGTTATTTCCTGTCCTTGAAGGAAAATTGAGGTGAAATATTTTAACTTCAGTGAAACATATATGCTTGCTTTTCTGTTTCCCAATCTTTGTATTCACCTGCCTTTTTCTTTATTAGTTTACTCATTTGTCCTCCGCAGTTAATGTCCTCTACCGCTTTTGTTATTTTTACAGTTTACACAAACTATAATGAGGATGAGATTTAATAAAAAATTGTATTGAGTTTGATTTTCTTTGGATTTAAAGCTGATGGAGAGAGGGGAGCAGAAAAGAGTAGTGAAAATGCAGATTTTACAGGTAGGAATCTTGAATTCTATCCTAATGCTAGTATCACTTCATCCGATGTGTGTAGATGGACATTTTACCATTCTGTGCCTTAGTTTCCCAACCCTCAAAATTAGACCTTTCTTATCTGTTAGGGATGCTGTGAGGATAATGTGATAGTATGTTTGAAAGAGCTCTAAGCACTTAGCAGGAAAGACATCGTAATCTGTCTCCAATTATCTTGGGTTATAAAGGGGACTAGCATAAGGAATAATTTAGGACCACAGTGCTATAAAAATAATTGCATACACTTATTCAACCTGTCTCTTACTCTTTCTCATATATGCCTATTCTATTAATGTCTGTCCTGGCGCGGGTAGATAGGGTGGAAACACTCCTAGATTGGTTGGCATGGAAACTAACCCCAGAGCATGCTGGGAGCATGCAGGCAGTCCTTGGACCCAGCTGTGCGGCAGGTGTGACAACACCCCTCCCCCTGAAAAATCACTGTGGAACCAAGGAATGTCTAATTTGACTAGAAGTAGAATAATAGAAATGTAATTGAGTTGTAAATATGCTATTGTTCCTTCTCTTCAAAAAAAAAAAAAAAAAGAACTAAAATACCTTAAGACAAGCTGGACTTTAAATCAGTCTTTCTTGGCACATCACAATCTGCCTTATGACATTATTCATTTAAAGAAAGACTCGGGCACCTGGATGGCTCAGTCAGGTAAGGGACAGACTCTTGATTTCAGCTCAGGTCATGATCTCAGGGTAGTGAGATGAGCCCCTGAGTGTGGAGTCTGCTTAAGATTCTCTCTCTCCCGCTCTCTTTGCCCCTCCCTGCCTCTTAAGGAAAAAAAAAAAAAAAGACTAACCAGGGCCTATGATCTGGTGTAATAGATACTTTTAGGGATGTCTGCTCATGTTACGCCAGTACCCTTTCTCTGGAAGCTTCCTCTCCCCACAGAGTGTTGAGTTTGCAGGTAGCCTGTTTATATCGCAAGCCACTCTGACTGAATGAGAACAGAATACCCAGTTTAGACGGACAATTAGAGTCCCTGTCCCTGGAATTGGGAATTGGAAAAGATTATTTTTAAAAATTATTTAGCAGATGTTAATGCAGTTCTAGCATGAGAGAGAGCGGGGGTGGAACAAAGTGGGTTTCCTACTGCTTGTAGCTCAAATCTTGCCTCCCATGTGGACCAGCTGTGCAGTCTTGCTCAGGTTCTGCAGCCTCCCTGAGACTTCATTTCTTTATCTTTACGGTTTTGGGTTTTTTTTTTTTAGCCCCTGTTTTATTAACCCCAGTTTTATTGAGATATAACTGACATATAACATTATATTAGTTTAAGATCTACAACATGTTGATTTGACATATTGAAATACTGCAAAATCTTTACCTTCCTAGCATTTGCTAGCACCTCTATCCCATCACATAATGTCCATTTCTTTTTCGTGGTGAGAACATTTACGATCTACTCTTCAGCAACGTTTGAGTATACAATACAGTATTTCTAGCTGTAATCACCATGCCGTACGTCAGATCCCCAGAACTTGTTAATCTTCTAACTGGAAATTTGTACCCTTTGACCAATATATCCCCATGAAAATGATTTTCGTTCAGTCTGGACTATTTGCTTAAACCATACCATGCTGAGGAAGTAGGCCAGAGATTAGTCTGGTGGGTTTTACTGTTAATTATATACAAGTCTATCTTCCCCCCTAACCTGTGAACTGGTTGGTCGCAAGAATTTAGTCTCATTCACCTGAATTCATCTGAACCCATCAAACTGTGATCTTTGACATATGAAATTAACTAAATGTACTGTGAGAGCCATGAACCTTCTTGGGGTTTCAATCATCCCCCCCTGGAAAACTGGGTGCTCTAGATTTCACAGAAGAATCACGAGAGTTGTGAAGAAATGGAATTGAAGGTGGTGTTTACTGATTATATTAGTCAGGATCCTGGCAGGAAATAGTTGGCACACTTAATGCATAATTTGAGAACTTAATAAAGGGACTATTCACAAAGGGCACAGTGTAGGGAAACCACAGGGATAGTGTAACACCCTGTACGTAGTGGGTTGTTTTACCCCTCCCATGCCCAAGCGGGGAAGGGCAGGGAATGGTTCTGGGGACAAAGAGAACAAAGAAAAGCCAGAACTTTGGGGCAGAGAGCAAAAGCGGGAGAGCTCCGTGGAGAGGAGAACACTGAACAGGAGCATGAAGTCATCCCTGGGTCACCTCACAGGCAGGGAACCTGACCTCACTCTCTCAAGTTCTCCTCCCTGTTAATGTCCTTCTGTTGTTCCCCATCAGCCAAACTCGGCTGGAAGTCCAAGGACAAGAGAGCTGATTGATGCCATCCATGCAACTCAGCCTCCTGAGCAATGGAGCACAGAGGAGGAGGGCATGGTGTGGATCGGGGGAGCAAAGGGGAGATCTACAGCTCTGTGACTGCTCTTTTCACCCACTTTATATCAGGTTCCCCTCTCCTCCTAACTAGGCATTTGCTGTAGTCTCTTATCAGGTCTGATCATGTGACTTTCCAGCTGTCTCTGTCCTGATCTAGGCCAAATTTTCCACCCCTTCACCCACACTTGCATCGTGAACCCCTACACTGAACTACTTCTAGTTTTTCTCATGCCTCTTTATATTTGTGGGTACCACACTGTCTGCCAAGAATGCCCTTTGCAGTCCTTGACTACCTGTCAAAATTCTAGTCAGTCTTTACAAACTGAAGTTCACTTTTCTCTGTAGTTTTCTGGTCCCATCCCAGCAGGGTTAGGCACTTTCTTTACTGTCCTCCCAGATCATCCTTCACCTTCCTGTGGTCACCTTCCTCTGCTGTAGGTCCTGGAGGGCTCCTGTGTCTGTCATACTCCATTTGGTATCCTTAGCACTTCCTGTAATGCCTGGTACAGACTTGAGACTCAGGAAATGTTTGATAAATGAACACGTTTTCTGCTTTCAGTTATGCCCGTCTTCCATTCGACTTCCACTTACCCACACATCCTCCAGAGTTATTCAAAACACAAACTCCTTGAGATCCTCTCATTCCTAGACCTCTCCAGTGCTTCCTACAGAGCACAGAATGATGCACAAGCTCTCCAGCCTGTCTCCATTTGTCTCATCTACCACTTCTCTCTGGCTCCCTTCCTACATCCTCATCCCCATTCCAAGTCCTGTGGAAGTGCCTAGAGCTCCCTAGCAAGCCATACTTTCCCATATTTTGTCACATTTGCATCTGTTCCTCCTTCTGCCTGGAATGCCTTCTCCACTTTCTGACACTCTCCAGCTCTCATCTCCCCACCCCCACGCCAGCTCTCCTCCACCAGTATACTTGGCAAAGTCATATTTTTGAAAGACTTACCTTATATGGCATTTCCTCTGTGAAATTTTCCTTGAAAGGTCTCCTTGCAATGCAACAGTTAGCTACTTTTTTACCTCTGTGAAATTCCTTACACATTGTGTTGAAGTTATTTGTCACTATTGTCTTTCTTATTTCCAGAATCTAACACAAATCCTCACACATATAGTATGACTAACAATTGTGTCTTGAATGAATATATGACAAATGAATAATCAATCAAACCTGAGTCCAGGGTCCCCTGGAGTTGCAGTTGCAGGGAGAAATCAGTCCTCTTCCCCTGGCTATTTTTATACAACCTGTGAGGTCCTGCTTGCCGGTGGCACATAGGGGTTGGCCCAGTCACATCTGACATGACCAGTAGGGTATAAGTAGAAGTGTCTGACACTACAGAACAGTGTCCTTAAAAGGAAAGGGAGCATTCTTCATTCCTTTTCCCTTTCTGTGGGCTTTCTTGTGAATGTGTGGTTTGCCATTCCAATAACCGTCTTGGAACACAGTTGGAAGTCATGTGCTAAGAATGGTGGAACAATTCAGTCAGAGCCTGGGTCTCTGATGATTGTGGAGCTGCCATATCAGCCCTACATGCAGACTTTCAAATAACAGAGAAATCAAATTTTGTGTTGTTCAAGCCCTTGTTACTTTAGTACTTCTGCCATTTGCAACCAAAGGAACTTGTAATTAACATATTTTCTAAATCATTTCTGCTGGCTGAGCCAGAGTCATATGTCATGAAAAAAATTGGCAAATCACATCTTACTTTTCTGTGCCTCCAATTCTTGCTTCAGTTTTCTTTTGTGACTTTTCAAATCAGCTTTTGGGGAGGCACATTAAGAGCCTAAATTTAGATAAACAAGGGCATCATTCTTTCTTTGTAAATAGATGTATGCTTTATTGAATTTCAGAATTTCATCTTACCATGACAGCCGACTTTGAGTTGACAATGTCTATACCTCAGCATCAGAGAAATAGTCAACAGAGATAAGTCTGTACTGCCAAAGAATGTTTTATTTTGATTTTAGTGGAAGCTGCTGCCTCCGTTGTCAGAGACTAATTTACATTTGCCCATTTGTCTCAGCGATATTTACCACTGCTCTAAATCAGTGCCCATAGCTCTCTCTCCAACACCCCTTGATCTGGCTCTTAGGACATAAGCATCCAATGCATTGTAGACCCTTGTCCTTGCTTTTCAGTATTATTTTAATTTTCTTTTTGTTTTTTGTCTTGATTCACTTCTCAATAGACAGAGGATGGACAGCAGTTTAGGAAAAGAGAATCATTATCCACCCCATCTGGCAAAGTTCAGCTTACTGTGTGAATTGGGATTTTTGTATTAGAAAAGCTGTGGAGATTTTTGATTAGATGGATTTTTCAGGGAGTTTTCCATGAGGAGTCAGCAGCCTGTGGTTATGTTCCACACTTATTAAAAGATGGAGTTGTAAAATTGATGTGTATGTAATCTCTTTTCAAGTTTCCATGGCAACAGTGGCAGCAAGTCAGTGAGTAGCTTTTCCATTCTTTTAAGACCTTCAGGCTGTAAGATTGTTTCAGAGAAAAAAAACAAAAACAAAACCTGTTCTTCCTTTAAAATATAATATATACATTTAAACTCATTCTAATGAGACAGTTATGAGCTAGAAATATCCACAAGATGTGAGTTCAGTAAGGAAGTGGTTCTGCTGTTAACAAGCTGTGTGACCTTGAGCAAGTCAATTACCCTCTGCCAGCCTTGATTTTTCTCATCTATAAAATATGAACAAAAATATGTCTCCACTACAGGATTGTGAAAGGACTAAATAGAAGGATGTACCTGAACTGTTTAGCACAATCTGTGGCTTGATGAATATTTAGTCAGTTGGGATACAATATTAGGTTGTAAACCTTCAATATGAATGTGACTGGCTTGGTCCTTTTAACACCAGCAGGATCAGTAGAGATGTCTCTTCTATCATTCCTGATATTGAAAATGGGTGTATTTCCTCAATTTTTTCTCACTAAGGGTTTATCTGTCTTTATATTTAAAGTGCATCACTTGAAAACGACATGTATTTGGTTTTGGTTTTTTTAATCCAGTAAGATAAGCTCTGTCTTTAACTGAAGTCTTTAGTCTATTTACATTTAATATAAATTATTGGTATGGTTGGGTATAAATCTGTTTTCTGATTGTCCCCTTTGTTCTTCCTTTGTTCCTTTTTTTCTGCCTTATCCTGAATTAACAAAATATTATTTATTATAGTATCCTAGGTCCTCTACTGGATTTTGAACTACAACTTTTGTATTCTTATTTGTTTTAGTGGTTGCTCTAGGGATTACAATATTCACCCTTATTCCATTACCTTCCATCTCATCTTTGTGATATTGGTGTTGTACATTTAATGTCTATATTTGTTACATTGTTACATTGTCACATGCCTTACGTAGTCAGTCATCTCTTAAAGAAGTTAATTAAAAATAGTCTTTATATTTAACCACATATTTACTACCTTTGGTGTGTTACAGTCCTTCCTGTAAATCTGGTGTCATTCCCCACCCTGCATAACTTCTTTGATCAGTGCTTATGGGTGTGAGTCTCCTGGGACCATATTCTCTCAGCTTTCATTTATCTGGTTATGTCTTTATGTTGTCCTAATTTCTGAAGAATATTTTCACTGCACATATAATTCTAGCTTGACCAGTTTTTCTTTAAGCACTTGAAAGTTTTGGTCTTTGGGTTTACATTGTTTCTAATAAGTCAGGCGTCATTCTTAATATGAATGTCATATGCCTTTTTTTCCTCTGGCTGCTTTTATCTTGGGGCTTCAGCAGCTTGTGCCTTGTTTTGGTTTTCTTTGTATTTATCTGCTTGAGGTTCACTAAGCTGATGACATCTGTTGATTGATGTTTTTAATTAAATTTGGAATATTTTTGGCCAATACTTGTTCAAATATTTTTATCTGCCTTCTTCACTCTTTCTTCTTCTTTGAGGTTCTAAGTGTATATGTGTTAGACTGCTTGTTACTGGCCCTAAAGTCCTTGAGGCTCTATTCATTTCTTAAAACTTTATTCTCTCTTTGTGTTTCAGTTTGGATAAACTCTATTGATTTGCTTTCTAGTTTACCAACCCTTTCTTGTTGATGGTCTAATATGTTTTAATCTCATCAAATGAATATCTTCCCTCAGCTTTATAGAGATGTAATTAACATATAATAAAATTTACCAATTTTTAAGTGTACAATTCTATGAGTTGTGACAAATTTATACAGACATGCAGACATTATCACAATGAGCATATAGAACATTTCTGTCCCCCCAGCATGTTCTCTCTTGCCCCTTTGCAGTCACTTTCCTCCTATGACCCCCAAGTTCTGGTAACTACTGACCTGTTTATGTTACTGTATTTTTGCCTTTAAAAAAATAACAACATATAAATGAATTAAGCAGAAAAGAGGGTTTTTTATGTTTAACTTCTTTAAGCATAATTCTTTTGGGATTCATGTATGTTCTGGCATGTGTCAGTAGTTATAGCTGAGTAATATGTAGGTGTATGTGCATGAACCTGCCACAGCTTTTCTATTCACCAGTTTCCAGTTTGGTCCCTATTATTTCTTCATGGTTAGAGAGTAGATGTCACTGTCACTTTTGTTTTGTTGGTTTTTTAAAATTTGAGCCATGCTATTAGGTATGGAGTAGTATTTCATTGTGATTTTAACTTGAATTTCTCTGATGACGAATGATGTTGAACATCTTCTCATATGCTTTTTTGTCATTCTCATATCATCTGAAGAGTGTGTTCAAATCTTTGACTGTTGTTAAAATTTTTTAAAAATTCTTGAGTTGTGAGATTTATCTATTTATTTATTCATACCAAGTAGAAGGCCTTTTACCAGATATATGTTTGGCAAATACTTTCTCCTAGTCTTTGGCATGATTTTCCAATTTCTGACTAGTGATCTTTATTTATTTATTTTTTTAATAGTAATTTTTTATTATGTTATGTTAGTCACCATACAGTACATCCCTAGTTTTCCATGTAATATTCCATGATTCATTACTTGCATATAACACCCAGTGCACCATGCAATACGTACCCTCCTGAATACCCATCACCGGCCTATCCCAATCCCCCACCATCCTCCCCTCTGAAGCCCTCAGTTTGTTTCCCAGAGTCCACAGTCTCTCATGGTTCATTCCCCCTTCTGTTTACCCTCCTTCATTCTTCCCTGTCTGACTAGTGATCTTTAAAGAGAAAACTATTTAAAATTTGATAAAGTTTAATATATGATTTTTTTCTTTTATGATTCATGCTTTTTATGTCACAAGAACTCTAAATCAAAGTCAAAAATATTTCTTCTATGTTTCCTTCTATACATTTTATAGATTTAGATATTACATTTATATCCATGATTTATTTCAAGTTAATTTTTGCAAATCGTGAAGTAAACCTCAAGTTTATTTTTCCAGTAAGAATATCAATAGTACCAGTCAGTTGTGAGGAAGACTATCCTTGCCCTATTGAATTGTTTTGGCCCCTTGTTAAAAGTCAGAATGTCTCATTTTCCCTTTCACTCTCTCATATCTTCCTGCTTTTCTTTCTCTCAACACTCACTTCTCCCCAACCATCCATCCACTCATCCCTCCATCTACCTGACTGTCTCCTCTCTCGGTCCAGGAAACTTTAAGTCTTCATACCCAATGCTCAGCTCTCATAGGCAGAAAACTCTTACCTTTGTTATATTTCTATAATCAGTAGAGGGAATATAACTTGCAACTTCTAATTTCTATCATGTGCTTTAAAAAGTTTAGAGAAGGGATGCCTGGGTATCTCAGTTAAGCATCTACTTTCGGCTCAGGTCATGATCCCAGGGTCCTGGGATGGAGGCCCACACTGGGCTCCTTGCTCAGCGGGGAGGCTGCTTCTCTCTCTGCCTGCTTGCTGCATTCCCTGCTTATGTTTCTCTCTCTGTCTAACAAATAAATGGATAAAATCTTAAAAAAAAAAAAAGTCCAAAGAACTTTACCAGATCATTGTTTAAGCCCCAAAGCAATAGTTTCCCCAATAAAATTCATCAAGCTACTTTTTTGTCTTTTTAAAAAGACTTATTTATTTTAGAGAGAGGGAGAAAGAGAAAGAGTACGGGCGAAGGCACACCTGAGTGGGGGGAGGGCAAAGGGGAGGTGGAGAGGGAGAATTTCAAGTAGACTCTGCACTGAGCACAGGCCCTGTTGGGGGAGGGGGACTCATCTCACAACCCTGAGATCATGACCTGAGCTGAAATCAAGAGTCACATGCTTAACTGACTGAGCCACCCAGGCTCAAGTCATCAAGTCATCAAGTGACTTTTTTTTTTAATGAAAATACCAGGCTGTGACTTAAAAGGCAAATAGAAAGAAGTCAAGGCTATATTTTATTTAATGCAAAATAATGCCAGTTGAATTTAGAGTTATGGCGTGAGCTGGGGTGGGAAAGTCCATACAAAACCCGTGTAGTTTTTGAAAAAGTACTCCTTCTGAAACAGTTTGAAAAATTGCTGTGAAGATCTTTTTGACAATTTGAAGAGCCATGATTAGAAAAAAGCCATTGCTACATTTCACTAGCATTCAGTTTTTTATGGTGCTTTACTGCCCTTAATTACAGTATTAGAAAGTATCAACTTTAAATATCAAAAAGGGGAGGAGGAAAGAAGCCATCTGGAGTTTGTTTCTGTTAGAAGAAAGATTTCTAGTTGTGCTTTTGCTAAATCTTTATTGCTCATTCAAAGGTTTTCTGTTTGTAAGATAATCATACTATAATATTGTGTATGACCTTTTATTTGCAGAGGCACTTACAGTTTGAAAAACACTTTCATACCCATCATCTCATTTTATCCTCACTCATTCATTAATTTGACACATATTTATTGAGTGTCCATACCATGTTAGACACCAAGGATACAGTGATGAGAGAGAGAGTTTCAGATTTTATCTATTTGCTGATGCTGTCCAAATTTTGTATCTCCAGTCTTCATAGCTTCCCTCGAACTTCTGAGTTAGTATGTCTAACTGATTCAACATTTCCACTTGAATTTCTAATGTGTATTTCAAAATTAACTAATATGTCAAATCAAACTCACCCCTGCCTCCACGCTTCTCATATTAATCCTCTCCTCACTTAAGCTCTCTAGCTCTCTATCTCCGTTTCATTTGTTCAAGTCAAAACCTGGGAAGACATTCTTTTTTTTCTTTCCAGTAGGCTCTACGCCCAACATAGGGCTTGAACTCACAATTCCTAGATCAAGGGTTGTGTGCCCTACCAACTGAGCCAAACAGACACCCCCAAAACCTGGGAGACATTCTTGATTCTTCTCTCTCCCTACTCCCCTGCTTGCCCCATCTGTCAGGAAATCCTGTAACCTCTACCTCTAAAATATATCTGGAATTAAAGCCCTTCCCACTACCACCATTGCTGCCACCCATTCAAAATACCTTTATTTCTTACCTGGATCATTGCTATAAATATCTTCCACAGTCACGTTGCTTCCATTAAGACCTTCTTCAAGGGGCACCTGGGTGGCTTAGTCAGTTAAGTCTCCAACTCTTGATTACAGCTGGGGTCATGATCTCAAGGTCATGGGAATCGAGCCCTGCATGGAGCCCTGCCTCGAGCCCTGCATGGAGCCTCACTTTGAGCCCGAGTGGAGCCCCACCTCCAGCTCCACCTTAGCAGGGAGTCTGCTTGAGATTCTCTCCCTTTGCCCCCCCCACCCCCATTCTCTGTCTCTCAAATAAATAAATAAATATTAAAAAAAAAAAAGACCTTCCTCAATCTCCTCTCCACACAGCTGTCATAGCCAAAGAAACAGAAGTTACCCTTTTACCCCAAACTAGTCCATCTTCTGATCTCATTCAGAATAAAATCAAAAGCCCTTTTACCATAAATCACTTGTGCTTCCATGAGCCAGGCTTGCCTTCCATCTCCTCCCATTGGTTCCTCACTCTCTCATCTCCAGCCACACTGCCCTTGCTGTTTTTGGAAAAACCACTCAAGGCCCTTGCCCTTAGTGCTCCTACTTCCCGGTACACTAGCTCCGGGTATCTGCACATCTCGCTCCTTCCTTTTCTCCAGGTCTCTGTTAAAATGTCATCTCCTCAGGCCTTCCCTGACCCCCCTGTATAAATTATACCCCCACGATGATCGACTTTGTTCCTTTAAAAATGTTATCCTTCTTCAGAACACCTATTACCATTGGACATGCTGTAAATTATTTGCTCATTTGTTCAAGGCCAACTTCTCTGTTAGAAAACAAGGTCTTAATCTCCTTACTTTACTGATGCATCCCCAGTGCACGGAACAGCGTCTGGCACCCAGAGGTCACTAAACAATATTTATTGGATGAATCAACAAATCAACACAGATAAAAGGTCCTTACCCTCATAGTCTTTATACTTTAATTGGGGGAGTCAGGCAACAAATAAATGTAAAGCAGAGTTTGGGGAAGGACTTGGAACTGGATGATGTGACATGTATATGGTTGGAGGGAGGGAGATACTTCAGATAGGATATCTCTCGGAGGAGGTGACATTTAAACCAGGACCCGAATAGCAGTAAGAAGTCAGCCTTGAAGCAGAATTATTATTTTTTCACTTTATGAATTCGGAAACCAAGGCTAAGAGAAAACTGTACACCTTTTTGCCTCAGTTTAATTGAAGTGAGTTTATAATTGCAAGCTCTGACCACAATTTGTTGTCTTTCCTGTTACCCTTCAAAGTTTCACGACTGAGGGGGCTAAAATGAAATACTAATGAGAAACAACAAGAACATGGGACCCATCTCTCTGCTGACGTTACGGCGAGAATCACCGCCCAGGCTAGGCAGATTGGCAGCTGGCCACATGCAGACAGTTGGAAAACATATTTCTTTTTTTCTGTTTCATTTTATATTCAACCTTTGCATTTAAGACTAGTGAGCATGCAGCTCAGCCCTAAAAGAAAAAGAAAGTCCCTAATTGTTCTCACTCAGACAGCCACTTCTTAAAAGTCCTTTCTCTCAATTCCACAATCCAGTCCCCGAGGAGTGATCTCCTTTGGCTGCATAGTACTGAGCTTGTCTTCATGTCTCTGGAATGCTCCAGGATTTCTTTTTCAAATGGCCATGTCATGCTGGTTGTTTTCAGGTCTTCAGAGCTCTCTTCAGGCTTTTTCTCAAACACAGAGATACAGTGCAAGGCCAAATCCTCCTGGTTTCAGCCCTGCTTCCTGTAGCAGATGGTAATCCTGTGTCTGAGACACTGAGGCTCCCTTTTGCTTTGCTAATAGCCCGTGAGCCTTTGGGAAAGCTTGATTGATAACATCTTTGGAAAAAAGTAAAAGAAAAACCTACTAAGATGACCTGTTCTGGTAATGGCTTGAGGCCTAGCTTGGAATGTACCCAACAGCAAAAACTTTGAAGAGCAGAAGCAAAAATTCAAACCCTTGCTGACCCCAGTGCTTAGTAATTCACCACCTCACTATCTCATGTTTTCTTTCTCTAGCGTTCATTTTTATGTACATGACTTGACTAATTTCTAGGCTCGTTTCCAATGACGTAATGTAGAAAAGGAGTTGGGAGAGAAAAAAGCAAAGAATGCACAATTCCTAGAGTGGGAAATGAATTTCAGAATGAACATAGGGAAAAGACATTCTTCTCTTTCCCTTTTTTATTCTGTATTTTTGGTGGGGACGAGGTTCAAAGAATAAGAAAGAATGTTGGCTGATGCTAATAAGATTAGCTTAAGGTATTATTAAAGAAGAAAAGTGATTAATAAGGGATCTGCCTGTGGAAAAGAGATGAACGTTTTAGAACCAGAGGAATAAGACATGGTTAAGGAGAAAGCCCAGCTGAGAGCATCCCTATGCACAAAAGCAAGAGGGGAGTGGTGAGCAGACCGCTCAACATCTCGGGGTCTCTGATGCTGGTGAGAAAGAAAAATGAACAATGGAGCTGAACTCACACACATTCAGCATGTAGAAATGTAGGGGGTAGGGGGTGAGGGGAAAGACCACTGGATGAAACATCAGAGCAAGTACGTGAAACTCAAATGGGCTTTTCTGATGGGGGTGGGAGGTTGCAGGTGGGCCTTTTGGCATGCTGGAAATGATGGCACTCTGTACGCTTGATGGAAATAATTTAGTGAAAGCACATGATTGCTACATGCAATTAGAACTTGGAATAAAACATGATTGCTGTTGTCATGTTTGCATATGTAGGATTATATTATAATTAAATGGAATAGTAACAAGAGGTGTGTGTAAATTATCTTCCTGGCTTGTGTGAAAAGATAGAAATAAGCAGAAGTGAACTGGAGCAGGGGCTGGGGAAGCCCTGTCTATGGGCTATTTGTGCCCGGAAGCTGAAGCTAAGAGGGAGTTGGCCTCAGGTAAGAAAATGACCAGGATCCTGGCTTTGAATCAGCAAAGGACCAAACTTTTACAGTTTAGGGAGAAGCATGAGCTCTTATGACTCAGTTGAGAGAATTTTTAGAAAATTATTCTGTCTGTGTCAGACTGTATCTTGTCTAAAGCAGCTTTCCCCATGAGAGGTCTGTTCATATTGGCATATAGATTTGATCAGGGCAACACTTCTCACCAACATCCCTGCCAGCTATTGAGGTTCTAAAACTGGTCTTTCCTTTCTTGCTGTCTGTATTTCTTTTGCTTAAAGCCGAACCATAATTGGCTGACTAATTGGTTCATTAAATGTTAACTATTTATTATTAACCCAAGTAATTTGTGTCTCAGGCTGTGAGAATGAGAATTTGACATCCAGAACAGATAGATTTATAATTAACAATTGGTATATGATGATAGATCCCAGATAAGGGACAAGGAGAAAGAACACAGTTTGGGGAGCTGGTATGTTGAGTTAGAGATACCAGTAGAACATCCAGCTTGCAGTGTCCAGGAGATGGTTGTATGTACATTTCTAGAGCTCAAGACAGGAATGGATCAGGGATAGACATTTAGGAGTCATCAGATCTGTGGGTGTTGAAACCAGGCCATAGGAGTGAATGAAATAACAGCCGAGGATGAATGGAGAAAGTGAGAAGCTGGTCAAGGATGGGTCATTGTGGAATACCAATTTTAAGGGTGAGTAGGGGCAAACAATCTCAAAAAGAAAAGAAACCAGAGATACAGTAGGAAAAGCAGGAGAGGCTGGTATCAGGAAAGCTAAGAGAAGTTTTGAGACAAAGAGAGAGTGTGACAGTGTCGATAGTCAGATGTCAACACAGTTAAGACAGAAAACACTGAAATTCAAGTGCGTGAGATTTCAAAGTGATAAATGGGAGCACAGTGCCAGGTCTGATAGGCATGTATCTCATCTTTTAAAATGACTCAACCCAGTATGATTCTTCCCAACAAAACGAAATTGGGCTGGTCTGTGTAATTACTTTTCACCCACTGTCTCCTGGGACTGTCTATTTGACTAACTTCTGCTTCTGGCTACCAATTATAGCTCCTGCTGTTTTTGTATTTGGATCCCTGGTCATGGATCTCAGCTTCCCCTGAGAGTACCAGTAACGCCCTTTCCATGTAGTGTAGTAAGGACTTCTCTGGACTGTTCTTGTTTCCACCTCCTTCGACAGGGGAGAAAATGGGTCCATCAACTAACAGAGCTGGGCAGCACATTTAGTGGGGCTGGAGGAGCCAGTCAGAACTGACTAACGGTGTGGCAAGAGCAGGTATCCAAGAGAGAATAGTCTCGTAGGCTTCATCTCCTGAAAGGCAGAAGGACACATGTGGGACAAGAAGGGACAAATGCACCCAATGGGCTGCTGCCATATGTTGCTGGCCTGGTCAGGGAGGCTCACCAATCTCTTTGTCCTCCTCCTCGAGTAGGTTTGGAATGGAGGAGTTGATTCTGAGGAGCAGATTCAAAGACAGCAGATGGAACATGGCTATAAAGTAACATATTAAGAATTACATCAGAATTAATATATCCACACAATATTCCCAGCTCTAGGCATCTCCTTCTCTTCTAAGGGGGATGCTTGTTCCAGGGATGCACTTATTACTCAGAATGCCTTTGGGACTCTTCATCTCCCGTAAAGATCCCCTTCATCTCCTTCCATGTTAGTTTTCTATTGCTGCAAAACAAATTTCCATAAACTTACTGGCTTAAAAGCAGCATGCATTTACTGGCTCACCATTTGGTAGGTCAGAAGTCCTTGTGAGGTTTGGCGGGTTCTTATCTGGAGGCTTAGAGGGAAGAATCAGCTCTCAAGCTCATTCAGGCTATTTAAGAATCCAGTTCACTGCTGGCTGACAGCTGGGGACTGTTCTCATATTCTAGAGGCTGCACTCAGTTCTCATCATGTGGTCCCTCCCTTTTCATGAGTAGTGGTGTGTCCAGTCGTTCTTTTTTTGGGGGGGGGTTTCATCTCAATTTCTTTTTTTTTAAATAATTTTTTATTATGATATGTTAGTCACCATACAGTATATCCTTAGTTTTTGATGTAGTGTTCCATGCATTCACTATTTGCATATAACACCCAGTGAACTATGCAATATGTACCCTCCTTAATACCCATCACAGGCCTATCCCAATCCCCCCTCCAAAAGCCCTCAGTTTGTTTCCTGGAGTCCCTAGTCTCTCGTGGTTCATTCCCCCTTCTGTTTACCCCCCCTTCATTCTTCCCTTCCTTCTCCTACCGATCTTCCTGCTATTTCTTATGTTCCATAAATGAGTGAAACCATATGATAATTGTTTTCTCTGCTTGACTTATTTCACTTAGCATAATCTCCTCCAGTCCCATCCATGCTGCTGCAAATGTTGGGTAATCGTTCTTTCTGATGGCTGAGTAATATTCCATTGTATATATGGACCACATCTTCTTAATCCAGTCGTCTGTTGAAAGGCATCTCGGCTCCTTCCACAATTTAGCTACTGTGGACAATGCTGCTATGAACATTGGGGTGCATATGGCCCTTCTCTTCACTACGTCTGTATCTTTGGGGTAAATACCCAGTATTGCAATTGCTGGATCATAGGGTAGCTCAACATTTGCAATCAATCAGTGTGATAGATCATATCAACAAGAAAAGAGACAAGAACCATATGATCCTCTCAATTGATGCAGAAAAAGCATTTGACAAAATACAGCATCCTTTCCTGATTAAAACACTTCAGAGTGTAGGGATAGAGGATACATTCCTCAATTTCATAAAAACCATCTATGAAAAGCCTACAGCAAATATCATTCTCAATGGGGAAAAGCTGAAAGCCTTTCCCTTAAGATCAGGAACATGACAAGGATGCCCACTCTCGCCATTATTATTCAACATAGTACGAGAAGTCCTTGCAACAGCAATCAGACAACAAAAAGGAATAAAAGGTATTCAAATCAGCAAAGAAGAAGTCAAGCTCTCTCTCTTCGCAGATGACATGATACTCTATATGGAAAACCCAAAAGAATCCACCCCCAAACTACTAGAACTTATAGAGCAATTCAGTAATGTGGCAGGATACAAAAAGCAATGCTCAGAAATCAGTTGCATTTCTATACATGAACAATGAGACTGAAGAAAGAGAAATTAGGGAATCCATTCCATTTACAATAGCACCAAAAATCATATGTTATCTCAGAATTAACTTAACCAGAGATGTAAAGGATCTATATTCTAGAAACTACAAATCACTCTTGAAAGACATCGAAGAAGACACAAAAAGATGGAAAAATATTCCATGCTCATGGATCAGAAGAATAAACATAGTTAAAATGTCTATGCTACCCAGAGCAATCTACACTTTCAGTGCCATCCCGATCAAAATACCAATGACATTTTTCAAAGAACTGGAACAAACAGCCCTTAAATTTGTGTGGAACCAGAAAAGGCCCCGAATTGCCAAGGAATTGTTGAAAAGGAAAAACAAAGCTGGGGGCATCATGTTGCCGGATTTCAAGCTATACCACAAAGCTGTGATCACAAAGACAGCATGGTACTGTCACAAAAACAGACACATAGACCAATGGAACAGAATAGAGAACCCAGAAATGGACCCTCGGCTCTTTGGGCAACTAATCTTTGACAAAGCAGGAAAAAAACATCCAGTGGAAAAAAATACAGTCTCTTCAATTAATGGTGCTGGGAAAATTGGACAGCTATATGCAAAAGAATGAAACTTGCCCACTCTCTCACACCATACGCAAAGATAAACTCTGAATGGATGAAAGACCTCGATGTGAGACAGGAATCCATCAAAATCCTAGAGGAGAACATAGGCCGCAACCTCTTCAACATCGGCCACAGCAACTTTTTTCATGACACATCTCCAAAGGCAAGAGAAACAAAAGAGAAAATGAACTTGTGGGACTTCATCAAGATAGGCTTCTGCACAGCCAAGGAAACAGTCAAAAAAACTAAGAGGCAGCCCACGGAATGGGAGAAGATATTTGCAAATGACACTACAGGTAAAAGACTGGTATCCAAGATATACAAAGAACTTCTCAAACTCAATACACGAGAAACAAATAATCAAATCAAAAAATGGGCAGAAGATATGAACAGACACTTTTCCAGCGAAGACATACAAATGGCTAACAGACACATGAAAAAATGTTCAAAGTCATTAGTCATCAGGGAAATTCAAATCAAAACCACATTGAGATACCACCTTATGCCAGTTAGAATGGCAAAAATTGACAAGGCAGGAAACAACAAATGTTGGAGAGGATGTGGAGAAAGGGGATCCCTCTTACACTGTTGGTGGGAATGCAAGTTGGTATAGCCACTTTGGAAAACAGTGTGGAGGTCCCTTAAAAAGTTGAAAAGTGTCTAGTCATTCTTAAGTGGGGATCTCTCTGACTTCTTCTGTCACCAGCCAGAGAAAATTCTCTGTTTTTCAAGGGATCATGTAATTAGACCTAGCTTACCTAAGTGATCTCTATTTTAAGGTCAAATCTTATTTATATCCTTCAAATTCCTTTTGCCATGCAATGCGGCACGATCACAGGAGTGATGTCACGTTGTATCCACAGAAAAAGGAATTATACAAAAGTGAGTCTTTAGCGGTCATTCTTGAAATTCTGCCTACCACACTTTTCACAGCCTCTTTTCTTTTAAATGCCACCAGAAGTGCCAAATTTTTAAGAGTGAACTGGCTCTTTTGGACACAACCAAAGTCATTTCGTGAATAAGATGGGGGATCAATTTTTCATTAAAAACTGGATTTGAATTCAAAGAAATATGAGTGTCTTGTTTGCATGACCCATAAACAAGATCTGAAAGTAATTTCAACATGGAAGTTTTATTTCATGTTTGATTAGGCTACTAAAAAGAGAACACTTTTTATGGGAACTGATGTGTTGAAGAAAAAAAAAAAGAAAGAAACATTTGAACGGAAGTACAGTGCAGAACTATGTGAAGCCCAAAATTCCCTTCCCCAGTTTTAGATAAACTGGTCTCCAGGGTCCAATGTTTATTCACTAGCAATGGAATTTGTGTCTTAATTTCCCTTTCCCTCCCACCTGCAAGTGACACTGAGCCAGTGGAGTAAAATTCTTGTCCAGCTCAGCAGTTCTAAAGGGGAGCAAAGCCTCCTGGGCACAATTTGCAGAGATAGCAAGAGGCAGGCTTTTGCAATTCTGTGGAGTTTAGACAGACTGTGCATCTATTATGGGTGGGTGGTCTAAATGATCTGTAGACAGTTTAACTCCTGAGGGTCTCGGGTCCTAGAATATGCCTGATATTTCTGAAATCAACTCAGTTCTGGATGGTTTTCTGGAGACAAAACATTTATAATCAAAAGTGATTTTATTTAAACAAGGAGAAGCAGCTGAAGCTAAGGTCCCAGAGGGAGCTATTTTACTTCAGACTTCCTTTATTTGCCTTTAAACAAAATAAATAAATAAATAAATAAATAAATAAATAAACAAACAAACAAATAAACAAACAAACAAATAAATGCCTAATCATTTTAATTAGTACGTAAGAAACTATGCTCTTGAGTTTTGTAATGTGAGAGAGAGGCAGGGCAGGTGGAGAGGAAGAAGGGTGGCTTCCACTGACCAAACCTATAGGATAAAGTAATAAAGACAAATTAGGAAAACAGCACTGGACCTCAGGCTCAGTGTTACATAAATATGTCAAACTCTATGATAAAAAGGAAGAAGCAGGATATATATGTCAGAGATGAAATCCATCTCAGAGAATGAGGTGATACAACCCCCATATTAATTTTTAAATTTGTAACTAGGACTTGTAAGACGTGCATTAGGTAGCGGAAAAGAAGAAATAATGACTGATTAAGAAGATAAATGCTCCTTCCAGAGACTAGCTGGGTATAATAATGGGAATACTCTTTAAAAATTTATATACATATATACACATATATATTCATTTTTCAAATTGTTCATTATTTGTGTCTGACTGAATTTGCTCACTACCATCATGCGCTTACATAACCTGGCATTTTCTATTGTATTATCATCAATGTGCTGGCCCTAAAATATTTTGTCCAAACCTTTATGGGAACAAATTGATTAAATATTTAATGAAATTAATTAATTATTAAACTTACTAAACTCTTCCTTTTCCCATCTCTTTCCTTTCCTTTCTTTTTCTGGCCCAGGATAAAAATTTCCAAATTTAAGATATCATCCTCTCAGTAACAGAACTTTAAGCAACTCAGTAGGTGTAGAATTTGATCTTGGGTGTCTTTGAAATATGAGCATTAGAACTTAGTTTACCATTACTTTCAGAATCTTCTGTGACCTGAAGATTTAGCTATCAACAAGAAGTGAGGAGAGAAGATAGGATAATGTAAAGATTGAGAATATGGGCCTCCAAATCCAACAGACCCATTTATGAATTCTGGTCCTGCCTCTTCATATCCGTGTGTCCTTGAGCAAATTAACCATTTTGAGCCTGTTTCCTCACCCATGAATTAGGTATACTAATAAATACTAAATATGATAATATGTAAAACTAGAGCAGAGTAAGAACTCAAATATTATCTGTTAGTATTATTTCCCCCACTCTCAGGACTTCAAGTGCAATTATTTTAAGGTTAGGTTTTTAAGGGGCGCCTGGGTGGCACAGCGGTTAAGCGTCTGCCTTCGGCTCAGGGCGTGATCCCGGCATTATGGGATCGAGCCCCACATCAGGCTCCTCCGCTATGAGCCTGCTTCTTCCTCTCCCACTCCCCCTGCTTGTGTTCCCTCTCTCGCTGGCTGTCTCTCTCTCTGTCGAATAAATAAATAAAATCTTAAAAAAAAATTTTAAAACTTGGTGATTTACCAAAAAAAAAGAAAAATCCCATAAGAACTGGATCGTTAGGATCTAGTAGATGAATCCTCTTCTCTATGAACCCCATTAACCTCAACCCTGAACTTGAACCTTTGCCTCAAGGGTCTACAAAGAATTTCATCCTTTCTTGCTCTTCTAAATATTCCTTTCACCCACTCCCTTTTTTTCCCTTTAACCACCCACCAGTTCGTCAACATAACCCTGACAGTCTTCTCTATTTGTCTTGGCTGATTGATTTTCCTGAGTACCATTAGAGGCATTAGCCTTCACCTGTCCTCACTGGGTTATTTGGTTTGTAAGAGCCTGGAATGCTCTTACACTTACCCTTTTGGAAGAGGTTAAGTTAGAATCCAGGCCTTGCCCATAAATGATCCTGTTAGTTATAATGTCTTGCCTTGATATGCAACCCTAGCAAATAGGAAATGAAAAAAATGGCATTAAATTCCTTTCTCTGTGGGCCTAAACATTCATCTCAATTCAGGAAGCTGAAGGAAAAACGACAACATTTTGTGTTTTCACAGGTATAACATGTGTAGGTTATTATGTAGAATACTGGGAAAACAGAGCATAGGTTTTTTTGGTGGCATGTGTCTTTTTTACATAAAAGTGTATTCTTGCATATCCTAGAACACAGGTTGGCAAACCATGATCCATGGGCCAAAATGGCCTTCTCCTTGTTTAGTAAAAGCAAGTGTTAATTGAACACAGTCAGCCTGGTTCATTTACATGCTACCTATGACTGCTTTTGTGCCACAACAGCTAAATTTAGTAGTTAAAACAGTGACCATGTTGGGGGCCCCTGGGTGGTTCAGTCAGTTGAGGGTCGGATTCTTGATTTTGGCTCAGGTCTTGATCTCAGGGTCGTGAGGCTCCACACTCAGTGTGGAGTCTGCTTGTCTTTCTCCCTCTGCTCCCCCCTCCACTCATGCACACGCTCTCTCTCTCTCAAATAAATAGAATAGAATAGAATAGAATAGAATAGAATAGAATAGAATAGAATAAGGTAAAATAAAATAAAATCCCAGAGACCATGTAGTCCACAAAGATTAAGATATTTGCTCTCTGGCCCCTTACAGAAGAAGTGTGCCAACTCATGTGTTTAAAATAAGATGAGACTTCTGCAAAGCCTTTGTTGGTTTGTCTGGTGTGTTTTGCCCATCTGGTAAGAATATACAGTTTCCTGGGACAGTCTTGTCCAGTATTATTTCTCTATCACCCTCATATGTATATGTGAGGAAATTCATACTGATATGATAGTGTATTTTGTTCTTTGGTTTAAAAAATATAGCCCCCCTGGGTATGGATGTTAATGTTCTCTAGGAAAACAGAAGAACAGACGTTGGCAGAGGCTACAATGATCACCGTGTTGAATCAATGTGACCATCATCAGTCCTAAGGATTTCTAGGTGTTTTGAAAATGTCTGCATACTGCAGTCTAGCTCTTCATGTTACAACATAGATGAGGATTTTCATTTTCTTCAGCCACAGAGAAAGCGAGGAAATTTAAATCAGTGACTAGTTCTCCAGCCTCCCTCTTCGCCCATGCCTAAGGCTATAAAAACATGTTTACAAGAAGTATTCTTCAAGCAAACAGGATTCTTGACATGAATTGGGCCTAAAATGTTATTATCTTATACAAGATAACCTGTTAAGAGGGCACTTTGAGAGAGTCTATTTATTCCCTAGCATTTTTTAGTGATTGTGGGATTTACAGTGATAGGAAAGGAAAGTCTGTTAAACTAAACCAGATAGTCTAAGAAGAGAAGCAGAGATCATGGAAGAGAATTGTGGAAGGAAAGATAAACTCTCCAAAAACTTTTTATTGTACAAGGCTTCCAATACATGAACACACAAACAATTTAAATATAGCATTAAAAAGATGAGGCAGAAAAGAAGTCTTGAGTATGTGAAAGCAACCTGAAAATGTGCAAAGATGATGTATCGCTTGGAAATTAGTCTTTAACTGCACAGCTAAGCACACAGTTATTTCAGGCTGCTCCCAACATAAAATGCCTGCCTTACTAATTAATTAGTTTTCATATGTTATGTGTCCCACCTTCTCCAAGGAATTCCCTCTGCTGCCATCAGGAGAACAAACTGAAATTATTTTAAGAACTTGCAGCCTACAAAAGTAGAAAGTTCTAAAACTTTGAAAAAAAAAGACAGCTTGATAAAGGGAGTTGATTTGGGTGTATAATTTTAGATTATGACCTTATCCCATCCAGGAAAACATAGGATTTAGGGAAGCAGTGCAAGCCCAGTTCTTAGGCAAGAATATAAGAATCTGTGTTTTATGGTAGAAGAGAACCAAAACCCAGCCATTTTTGTCTGCTTGGGCTACTGTAGAAAAAATACTACAGACTGGGTGGCTTAAATGACAGAAATTTATTTGCTCTGTGCTGAAGACTGGACATCTAGGATCAAGGCGCCAGCATGCTCGGTTTCTAATGAGAGCTCTCTTCCTGGCTGGCTGGTGGCCACCTGCTTGCTGTGCTCATACGGCCATTCCTGAGTGCATGCTAGTGGAGAGAGATTAGGATTCAGACCCCACCCTTATGACCTTATTTGACCTTAATTATCTCCTAAAAGCCCAGTCTCCAAACGCAGTCACATTGGGGGTTAGGGCACGAACATATGAGCTTTGAGTGAACACACTTGAGTCCATAGTAGGGGTGCCAGCTAGCCTGGCGCTGGAGGGTCTGAAGCAAGGAGAGGGCGGCTGGTCTGTGAGTGCTGACAAACGGCAAGCTGCTCCTGGAAAGAACTGGCCATGCCAGGCCGCAAAAGCAGAGCTGGTAACACAAAAAGGACAGCATCCTTCCTCCTCAACTCTTCTACTCTCTCTCCAGAATCCCCTGCAAAGCAGAATGGAGTGTGCAGGGTCTCAGCTCCATCATCACAGCACAGAGTATTAAAGGGAGAAATTGCAACTGAGAGACAAGAGCTAAGTAACCGGTTCAATAATGCTGTAACAGAGACTGCTGGTTGCTTATTTTTGACATCTGTTCTTCCTTTCATTCCTAGTAATAGCACCCTAACTTTATTTGGAAGGCAAATTCAGCTAAAGGATGTTTCTTGGTCTGCCTGGCAGATAGATATGGTCATGGTCATGTGACTATATTTTAGCTAATAAATGCAGGTGAAATTATTATGGGGGGACTTCCAAGAAGTGATTTTTGGTTTAGATTTTGGTTTTTTGCCCCTTTTACTTTTTTTTTTTTTTAAAGATTTTATTTATTTATTCGACAGAGACAGCCAGCGGGAGAGGGAACACAAGCAGGGGGAGTGGGAGAGGAAGAAGCAGGCTCATAGCGGAGGAGCCTGATGTGGGGCTCGATCCCAGAACGCCGGGATCACGCCCTGAGCCAAAGGCAGACGCTTAGCCGCTGTGCCACCCAGGCGCCCCTGCCCCTTTTTCCATCATGCTGCTCTAATTGTGGATATGGTGGCTGGTGCTCTGTCAGCCATACTGGACGATGAGGACAAGAACCACTCTCAAGGGTGACAGAGGAACTGTGGAACTTGATTACTTTGTAAAGTAACCACACTAGTCCTGGACTGCTAACTTCCAGATTCCTTTTATGTGTATGAGAGAGATTAACTTCTATCCTGCTTAAACCTGTTAGGGCTTTTCTAGTATATGCAGCCCAAACTAATCCTAGCAGAGAGGACGCTAGGCTAGCTTGAACAGGTACATCCACCTTGCTTAAATGCTGTCCATCCCTTTCAAACTATTGTCTGTCCTGGCACTTTACATTTTAGTTGGCTTTGTTACTCAAAGAATTACTAAAAACCCCTTTATTTAGAATTTAATTGAATTAGAAATCGTTCTCACTTAAAAGTGCAAAGATTTCTTTTTTTTTTAAAGATTTTATTTATTTTATTTTGAGACAGAGAGAGTGAGTGAGCGAGAGAGCACAAGCAGGGGGAGGGGCAGAAGGAGAGAGAGAGGGAGGAAGAAGCAGACTCCCTACTGAGCAGGGAGCCCGACATGGGGCTCCATCCTACGACCCTGGCTTGATCCCAGGGTCCTGGGATCAGAACCTGAGCCAAAGGCAGACGCTTAACTGACTGAGCCACCCAGGTGCCCCAAGAGTCAAATACTTCTATAAGGGTGAAGGGAGCATGAATAATCCATAGCTTAGAATAGATTTATTCAATCAGATTGTTTTTTTCCAAAGCTGAGCCAAGATGGATTGCTAAGACTTGAAGGATCTTATGGAGATTGTTTGGATGCCTTATGGTAATTGTCGTTTGTTGTTATAACTGAGGATTTGGTTATGTTAGGGAAATTGTTACTAATTCTTATAACAAACCTGCAAGAAAAGATATTGTTATCCCCATTTTACATATAAGGAAACTAAGGCCCAGAAAAGCTGAGTATATAGCTGAGGGTCCACTGTGAGTAGTGGTGCCCGGGATTTGAAACACCCTTTCACTATCCCACCCTAGCACCAACCAGACTACTTATAATTCAGTTATATTATGGATTACATAGACTTAGTGAACTAATATGGAAAATTAACCACTATTTATAACACCATTTATTTTAAATCTTTAAAAGATTTGATTTTTAAGTAATCTCTATACTCTATGTGGGGCTCAAACTCACAACCCTGAGATCCAGAGTCACATACTCTACCAACTGAGCCAGCCAGGTGCCCCTGGAAGAATAAATTTTAAACCACCAACTGGGGAGCTCTCTATTATTAGTGACAAAAACATCACCAAAATATTTTCAGTAGAATTTACGGAGTGTCTGGTTCTTTGTTGAATAAGCAATGCAGAATGTACAACAAGCATTTGATACCTAGATTAAGCAGGGATTTTTCCATTCCAGGTGTAACTGCTTTAAAAATGTTATCACCAGAGCTCAGATGTAGCTGAATTTCCCTGTCACGAATTCACCTAACTCGGGCTGATCTCCCACACAGGTGGTTCGCCCAGTGCTTCTCACTGTCAGCACTGCTCCTTGGAACCCCAGCTGAGGCTTCTTTGTGGCTTGGCCTTTTGAGCTCTCCACCCTCACACATTGTTTGGGACTTTGCTCCTGGCCTTGGTGACTCCTTGGCAGGCCTGGAGACACTCAACTTGTAGCCATCTTCGACATCCAACTCTTGGGGCGTGAGGAAATCTTCGAATCTTATCTGTGCTGCATGCTGGCTTACCGAATTCAGAGTGGACCAGGGGAGGTATTCACTGGCCTAGGCTCTTCCTGCCCAAACACACAGGCCACCATGTCCACCTCACTGTCTCTCTTCGGAATCGGTGTGAAATGCACTGTGAGTTAGTCCCTTTAGCACCTCAGGTGAGAAGTGGAGAACAAAGTCCTTTTTTTTCCCCCAAGATTTTATTTATTTCTTTGTCAGAGAGAGAGAGAGAGTACAAGCAGAGGGACCGGCAGAGAGAGAGAGGGAGAAGCAGCCTCCCTGCAGGCTCCCTGCTGGGTAGGGAGCCCAATGTCAGACCCTGTCCCAGGAGCCCTGGATCATGACCTGAGCAGAAGGCAGATGCTTAACTGACTGAGCCAACCAGGCGACTGGGAACAAAGTCCTTAGCTAAGAGATTTTCAAACTTGCCTGGGGGGTCTTTGTCTGCCCCTCCCCAGCAGGGCTTTCAGTCTTGAGGGGGTGGAGGGTTGAAAAGACCAGGCTGGGAAGGCTTCTCATAAGCATCTCAGAGCTTCTGATTTCTCTCTCCATCCTTTTTTGCTGCCCAGGAAACGATCTTATCTCCCTCCTGGGGGGCAAGAAACTGTGATTACTCCCTATCCTTCATTATTTCCTACAGGACTCTATGATCTACCCTAGGCTCTGGCTCACTCTTCCATCAAGCCCTTTTAGAAATCAAAACAAAACCACTTCTCTCTCATACTCTTAACTCTCACAAATAAAAAATGCTTTGGTTTTAGACTGTTATGCCTGCCATGACTTAAAAAGAAATCACTTGGTGGAAGCCTTTGTGTTTGCCGTCCCTGTGTAGCCACGGATGCTCTGGGTCCACCGTGGGGAGAGCCACAGGGCAACTGGGATAATTTTCAGAAAGGAAAACCTCTTTTTAAAATCTCTGTGTATCATCCCATTACATAAAATAACAGAAACCAGCTTAAGCTAGGTTAAAGAGAAAGGAATTTACTGGCAGAAACCCCTGTTAGTTCTCATACCTTGTCAACTCCTGTCTTCCTGGGTATAATCATTAGGGAACCCCAGGGCTTCTTCTGTTCTCTATCCTCCCTGGAGGATTTCTCTCAGATTTAGACCTCTCAAGTCCAACTATACACAAATGACTCCCAAATTCATGTCTCTAATTCAGTGCTCTGGCTTCAGCTCCAGAGTCATACAGCTGTCTACTTGATGTTATCCTTGTGGCCGCTAGAACCACTCTCAAACTTGGCATGTCTAGAACCAAAGTCCTGATTTTCCTTAATCCTCCACTTTCCCCCATTCACATTAATGCCTATCTGTCCCTTCAGTTATTAGGCCAAAACCTTACAGTGATCCCTTCCCCCTCATTCATTCACACCCCATAACCCAACATTTGTAGATTCTGTGATCACCCCTGTAGGAACAGAAAATATGTTGGTCCAAATCACCATCATCTCCACCAGAGTATTGTAGCTGCCTTCCAATTGGTCTCCCTTCTTGTCCAGTTAGAGTTTATTCACACAGTCATCGGGGTGAGCATTCTAAAATGTGATTCCTTTTGCTTGCTTATTATGATTGAAGCTCTTTAATTGCTTCCCGTCTTGCTGAGAGTGAAATGCACAAAATCCTTATCATTACTCTCAAGCCTCCCATGACCTGAGCCCTTGGCTGCTTGGTCCTCTCCCTGGTCCCTCTCTCCCTTACCTCTCTGCTCCAGAAAACTTACTTTCTGTTTCACAAACATGCCAAGCTCACTCCTGCCTCAGGGCTTTTGCACTTGCTATTTCTTCCATCTGGAATGCTTTTTCTTCAAATATTTATATGGCTTACTCACTCACTCCCCCGAGATTTCTACTCAAATGTCATCTTATAGAGATACCTTTCATCTGTGTTCTTTAGAAGATACTAATTTCATCCCTCGACACCATACTCCCTATTTTTCCAATCCTGTTTTATTAATTTTCCATTTGTTATACCATATGTTTACTGTCTTATTTGTTTATTGTCTGTCTCCTCACCTCTCCCACAATGCCCACTAGAATATCAGCATTATGAGGGTAGGAACTGTGTTTTATTGTAATGTTATAGTAGTCTCATATTTTTAGCATAAGAACTTATCTGGTTTTTACTAGATGCTTAACAAATATTTCTTAAAGAAGAAAAGAAACAGGCAAACAAACAAATTAGGGTATATTAATTAGACATTGCTTTGTGATAGATCACCCAAAATCCTGACTCAAAATGGTGAAAATATTATACATCTATGAGTCACATGGATAGATCTACTTATCTGGGTGAGGTTTGGCTAATCTTGCATGGCTTTGCTCATAAATTTGTGATCAGCTGGCAGGTGAAATGAGGACTGGCAAGTCTAGGATATCCTTCATGCTTCATTCACATGTCCAGTAGTTGACTGGCTCTTGACTGGGACTAAGGCTATTAGTGGGTAACATGCATCTAATTACCCTGAAGTCTACACTGAGCTTGTTCTTCTAGGAAGCAGGGGAAAAGAAAGAAAGAGAGAGACAGACAGACTGAAGAGGAAGTGTGGAGACTTCTTATCATTTTCACACATTGCACTGTTCAGTCCAAGTCATAAGGCCATCCCAGATTGCAGGGATAGGTAAATTTATTCCACCACTGAGAGGACCTGAAAATCCCAAGAGTGTGGCAACAGTGTTGGTACAAGGAGGAGTGAGAATTGCTGCTGTTTACACAAATCTTATTGCCACATAGAGTGTCTTACAGAATCCAAGGAAGGCTTTAACAACCAGGCCTAGGAAGGTTTAATATTCATCTGTGGAGCTTAAGGAACTTCTCTCTCCATTCTGACATTAAAGTAACTCTGTTTCCAATTCCCAGACTCTGAATCTTACAATTCAAATTCTAGATTCCCATGAGAAATAATTGGCCTAGCTTGGGTCAGGAGTTCCTCTTGGCCTTTCCCTGTTCCAATTCATATTGGCTAGAAGGAACAATTAAATTTAGGCCCTGTAGATCAAGGGGTAATTCCCAAAGAGGTGGAAATTATCAGGGAAATTAAAGGAGAATCCTCAAAAGGATCCATCACAACATCAAAATATAAGTTTTGAAATCCTAAAATTTTAAATTCACTTAAAATGGTAAGATAATCAGGGCATACATGGAAGAGATTTCTCTTCTGGGACTGTGGTGAATTTAATATGAATCTGTAAGAGACATGGACAATATTTAAATAAATTGAATTACCACCTAGCTGAAGATGGTTCTAGGCTAACATGGCATAAAAATTATAGTATTAATCCGTATTTCTCTTTCTATCATTTGGATCCATATGACATTTTTCTCATGCTTTGTTAAATAGGCTTTGTTGAATTTTCCTTCAGTATTGAACTTGGCTTTTGGGATCTCTGAATTTATGAGGCAAAGAAAAGAAGGAAACAGTAATGAAAGATATTAAGTGTCTTAGTTTTATATTGCTGCTCTAACGAATTACCACAAATTTAGTGTCTTAAAACATTTATTTTCTTATAATTCTGGAGGTCTGAAGTCCAAAATGGGTTTCAGTGGGCAAGTCAAGATGTTGGCAGGATCACATTCTTTCTTGAGGCTCTAAGGGAGAATCCATTTCTTTGTCTTTTTCCAACTTCTAGAAACCATCTGCATTCCTTGGCTCATGGCCCCTTATTCAAATCATTCCAACTTCTTCTTCTATGGTGATCACATCTTCTCTGACTCTGATTCTCTTATTACATCATTCTTTCATTTATAAGGGACCCTTGTGATTATATTGGACCCACCAAGATAATCCAAATTAATCTCCCTATCTCGAGGTCTTAAACTTAATTACATTTGCAAAGTCCCCTTTGCCATGTGAGGTAGCATATTCACACGTCCTGGGGATTTGAACCTGGATATCTTTGGGGGCCCATTATTTTTCCTACCACACTAGGTAAATATGAGAACTAGACCAATTCATCCTTGGTCATGTAGATTCTACATCTTTCCAAATATGGGAGGTTGTTACTCAGAAGGTCTTTATAGAACATTGGGATCTTCAACAAGTAGGGTTGTACCTATACATATTTAACTGATTGATTTGCACCCTCATACCCTCAGGTAGAAGAATAAACTAGAATTTGTTAATTTGATATCATTGTGCTATTGCAGAAATAGTAGCATTTCCAAGTACGTATTCATCATCCAGTAATTGTTAAACCGCTCTGAAATGCTGTTTGGTTCATAAATTATCCTACAGCATTGGCAGGCAGAACTGCCACTGTTGTCAAGTCTTTAAGATACTCTTTCATTTTTGGCAGGGTGGTTTTGCTCTAGCTTTCTTCATTCATCACTGAGAATCATAATTCTTCATAAAATCTTTAACCCTGCGTCTGAATCCTCCCGAGAGACAGCTCTACACAAGCTCCTGGTCAGTGCCTCTGGGCCTCAGTTTCTGGGCCATTATGGCACTCTGTGGGCCCTCAATAATCTTGCAGTTTGTCTGGCTTGAGAGTGTTCATTGCAATTTAATTCACATGAAACTGGCCTCCAGGTACTAATGTGGCACTTAGAGGAATCTTGCTAAACTAGTTGACTTTTCACAGAATACCTGCCTTATATAGAGTCATGCATTGCAGAGTATCTGGAAAAATTGTTTAGTCCTCCCCTGAGGACTTTGTCCTGCCTTTTAAAATCCACCCTGTCCTTTAAAGGACACCTAGAGTCTCACTCTTGGAAACCTTTCTGTCAAATTCCCATTCACCTAATAGGAGTACTTGGTAAGGTTCAAGTACTAATGATTCTGGCCACCCAAATTTGTGTGTGTGTGTGTGTGTGTGTGTGTGTGTGTGTGTGTGCATGGTTTCCCCTTACCACCAAGATATTTTCAGACACCAGCTGGGTGTCCTATAGTTCAACTCAATTCTGAACTTATCTACCTGGAGACTGAGCCAGATTCCACAGGTTAAGGGCTCCATCCTACAAGACTGACCCCCTCTCCTGCCTTCAGACACCATTCCAGGTTATCACCTGTGCTTCTGACTTACTGGCTATAGATTGAAGGTTTCCTTTTCTTTTTTTTAAGTTGTTACATTTTTATTTTATTTTATTTTTATTTTTTATAATAATTTTTTATTATGTTATGTTAGTCACCATACAGTACATCCCTAGTTTTTGATGTAATGTTCCATGATTCATTACTTGCGTGTAACACCCAGTGCACCACGCAATACGTGCCCTCCTTAATACTCGTCACTCCCTCCTTGGGTTCAATTAATTGCTAGAGCAGCTCACGGAACTTAAAGAACCATTTTACTTACTAGATTACCAATTCATTATAAAAAGAAATAACTCAGGAACAGCCAGAGGGAAGAAAAGCATAGGGCAAGTTATGGGGAAAGAGTGTAGAGTTCCATGCCCTCACCAGGTACACCACTCTCCCCAGATTTACTTGTGTTTACCAGTCCAGAGCTCTCTGAACCTCCATCCTTTTGAGTTTTTATAGGAGTTTCACTACATAGGCATAATGGATTAAATCATTGGCCGTTGGTGATTGAACTCAGTCTCCAGCCCTGCTCCTCTCCCTGGGGTGGGGAGAAGGGCTGTGGACCTGAAAATTCCAAAATTCTAATCACGCAGTTGGTTCCTCTGGTCACTAGGCCCATCCTTAGGTGATCTAAGAAGGTTCCAAAAGTTACCTTATTAATAACAAAAGACATCTTCATTGTTCTTGTCACTTAGGAAATTCCAGGGGTTTTAGTAGCTCTGTGCCAGAACCAGGATGAAAATCAAACATGTATTTCTAATTTATAAGTCACAGTATCACAAGTGTCCAGTGGAGTGCTTCTCAATCACATTTGATGGTTGTGGAGCCAGAGGGCAAATGTTGGCAGGTGGGTGGGTCCTGGGAGGATGCTGAGGGCAAGGCCAGGACCGCAAGTCCAAAAGAAGTTCAGTCATCAAAGGAGTTAAGCAAACCATGGGACATAAAATGGCCTGCCAGAAATCAGGGGATTAAAGACACAGGAAACTAGAAGTGAGGAGAAGCTGGCAGGAATGAACAATGAGAGACAATGAATAAACTCTGGAGACAAAGTACGAATATCTGTAGCATATTCTAATGTTCACTTCTAATAAGTCTATGAGGTTAAGCTACATCCTGTTGAAAAGGCTCACATATGCACCACAGCGTTGTTTATAGTAGCAAAAATAAATAAATGAAAAGGGCTGGTTAAATAAATTATAATCTCTATGATGGACTCTTCCTCTTAGTAAAGGAATAAAGATTTATATGTGCTGAGATGAAAAGGCCTCCAAGATACACTATTGAGTAAAAAAAATGCAAGGTACAGAATGTGTACATGCAGATAAAGGCGTTTTTTTTTTTTTCTATGTGAGGTATACAAGAAAATGCTAGAGGTGGGCGCTTCAGGGAGTAATTCTGGGGGCAGAAAAAGAGACTTTTATCTCTTATGTCTTTCTGTACTATTTGAATTTGGTGATCATGTATCTATATTTCTTTTTTTTTAAAAGATTTTATTTATTTATTTCACAGAGATAGAGACAGCCAGCGAGAGAGGGAACACAAGCAGGGGGAGTGGGAGAGGAAGAAGCAGGCTCCCAGCAGAGGAGCCTGATGTGGGGCTCGATCCCATAACGCCTGGATCACGCCCTGAGCAGAAGGCAGATGCTTAATCGCTGTGCCACCCAGGCGCCCCAGTTGTTTTTAAATATCAGCCATGGTGATCTAGGTTGGGATTGTGGATCTTTCTTTTGGTATCTTATTTGTACTTCTTTGCTATTTTTAACCCAATAAATATTATTTTTTAGGAAGAAACTATATAAAGGAGCACAGTAAGACAGACATCTCTAAACAGAATTATTTCCCCCCTTTTCTCCACCTTTAAAGCATAATTATCTCTCCTTTGGCACCTGCTTTCTATTTTCCATTTTTTTCCCCCACACAACGAGTAAATGCAGTTTCATGACTTGAGTCCAGGACTTTCTGACTCTAAAATCTTGAATATATTTCATATCACTTCCAAGTGAAACCCAATGGAATATTTCATTTCAAGCTTAACTTGCCTTGCAAATTGCTACCCGGTCTTCTCACTCACCCAGGGAAATTCATTCATGGAAGAGAATATTTGTACTCAGAAAGTTACTTATTTTATGTTGTCTTTTCTTTCAAAACTGGAGTCTAATCTGTCTGTGAGCAGGAATATGTCTTTCTTTTTTTTAGAAAGTGAGTAGCTCCTCATCTGTTAATTTGTAGAATAAACACTCAAATTTATGCTGAAAAAATGAAATGAGTTGCATGCACATGTGAACAGTAAGTGTCCTAAGGTATCAACTATATGATTACATGTAGTTTTCATCTCTGAAGGGCTGCCTGGATCACTGGTGAGAAGGACAGGATCAATGAGCATTGCCTACGTTGGGATGCCCTGTTTTACACCTGTTGTATTCATGGAACTTAGCCCTCCTTTTCACTCCCCAAGCGTCCTGGTTCAGACAATAAATTAAATGATCACCCTAACTGTGGGTGCAGGAGAGGGAAGTAGCAGTATCTATGCAATATATTTGTCATCCTGTGCTCTTTTACTTCTATAAATACAAGAATTCAAAGGGCAGGGTCCACTTCTAGGGAAAAGAGTCTATACACTAGACACGAGCCATCTGGACTCCAGCAATGCAGCAGAGATGAGAACAAAGTCTAGCCATACCAGCTGGAGAAGAATAGAAATCCATCATATCCATCTGATCCAAGAGTAGAAATCCAAATCCATCTGATTACAGATACAGTGCATCTTGGGCAAAATGCTGTTAAGATATATGACCTTCCCTGAAGACAAGATTAGGAGTCATTCCAGAACTGGCCAGGATCTTAGCCTACAGATTCCAATCTTTGGGATTCCAGATGAAAAATCTCTGGGAAGAAAAGCTTCAGAAATGGAGCATTCATTCTTCAGGGTTTGAATAGCTGGAGAGATTCAAACATAGAAGCGTCTAGGACATCAGCAGATATCCTATGACTCAGTCATTAAGACTAAATAGATAGCAAGAGTTCACTGATCATTTGCATGCAGATATTACAAAGAGAAAAACAACAAGTAATGATTCGGTTTATCATCTCTTTCATAAATCATGGCTGATGAGGTCAGTGATCATTTGCGAGGCAGGTTAGCACTGAATGTGCAAACTCTCCATTGAGTTTCCCTTAGAGTTGATACGCAGACTAGTAAAACCTATGAAGACCTTTGAATCTGTGGGAGAGACAGACATAGGTTTGAGTCTCAAATCTGCCCCTTATTAGCTGTGAGATGCTGGACAAATAACCCAACCTCAGAGCCTTAGCATCCTCATCTATGAAGTGGGGAAAATAGGAATGGTGACCACGAAGGGCTCTTGTGAAGATTCAGTAAGATAGCACGTAGCAAGTGCTGAATAGATACCAATTATGTCACATGTTAAAGACAATAGTTTTTTCTTATGTATTCAGAATGACCTGTGCAGTGTCTTATCTCACAGGACTTTCTCAGACCTGCTGTGCCCCTCTACCGTATGTGATGTGAAGCCCTTGGACATGGCAGCTTCCTTTGTGATCTGAGGCTCCGATCAGTGGAGAACAACTCAGCCTTGCCAGACAGCTGGGAAGTGTCCTGGGTATGCATATTAAGCTGGGAACTGGCCTCAGGGAGAATTGTTTTGGAGATAAAGAGGTTGCTATTTTGGCTTTCTCACAGCAACGATTCACTGATGGCACAGAAAGAACTTTTTTGGTCCACTCCCATTGCAGATACATTCCAGCTGTTTTTGGATGAACTGCCCTTGTTCCCCACCCTTAGATAGCCCAAATATTTCTCTTAGGTATATCCTTTCTTCTTTAGAAGGAGGAGGAAAAAAATAAGAAAGGGGGGGAAAAAAAGAACATGTTTTTATGCTAAGAAAGAGGACAGGAAATGTAACTCACCACTCATTCACATTAGTTTTTTCCTCCTTCTCTCTCCCTATACCTCAAAGCTCTGGAAGACATACGTGGCAAAAGCACCCTGTCAGCCACGGACTCATCCCACACCCGTATTTCTTTGTGACAGCTCATAAAATGCTGCATAATAGTTCCTGTGTAAGTATGAGAAAATACTGAAACAATGTCAAGAAATTCAAGAAAAAGGCAATTGTTCCTCTGAATGAGGCTGCAATGGTTCCCACTGGACAAGAGCTTTTGCTGGGAGAGCTATAGAGACTGGTGATACCACAGGTGAGTGGTCCTCAGAAGGTAAGGTTAAGGTGGAGTTAACTTGGTGGCTGCAGCCTTTAGAACTTAATCTTCCCCATTATCCAGTAAGCTAGAGAATTCGTATCAGGAGTATTTTTTCTTTAGCTTTGAGAAGCCAGAGAATGATCAAGAAAAATGTGATCTCAGTGTGCCCTTCACATTCATTCTCTATCCCCTTCTCTGCTCTCCAGGTGGTGGGGCTCAACACTACCTGCAGGCTAATTCCCACACTCTCCTGTCAGTTGGCTTCTGGCTTTTGGGCATTGCAAGATACTGGTGAGAGGTTGCAGGTGTGGTGGGGGTGGGGGTGAGGGGTGGTGGAGGTGCAGGAGGAAGGGTGCACACAGGGCAGCTCTCTGCTTTGAATGGCTTCTCCAGCAGTGGCTGCGTCTCCCCTTTGGCTCAGCTCCCACTGGACGGGTCTGCTGTGGTGCCAGCTCCCGTCTGGTCACCTTGGCTCTGGGCTCTGGAAATTCCACTACTTCCCTTTGTCTCCCCGCTGTTGTTAATCTCTGCTTGGCCTATCTCTTGTTTGGCTTCCAGCTCTTCTATCACTCTATTTCCAAGCATCTATTTCCCTTTAAAAAAAAATAGAGTGGTTTCCTTGTTGGACCCTGACTATTACCAGTAGATGGCTGGGAAGAAATTAAGTATATTTAAATACTTTTCAAACAATAAATGCAGTGAACATTTGTTGCTTGATTACCTTGGAAACAAGGTGACTTGCTTAATGCAAACATTGGGAAGCCACTCATAATTAGACCTTTGCTGTTTGAACAGTGTACAGTAGTTTTGAAATTGGAAAGTCAAGGAAAAGGTATTAGATATGTGGTGGAAAAAGATGAAGAGGTTCCTAGTGTTCCCTTTCACCCCATCTTGCAGAGCTCACAGGCACTGCCTGCTATACTTCTTCCCCTCACTTGTTCTCTGTGCAGAAAAAGAGCAGGGGCAGGGGCAGCTGTGGGCAAAGCGTTCTGGAACTGCTTGGGTTCTTTTGTTCCTTTGCCTCAAGGCCTGAGTGAGTGAGACAGATTTATTTGTGCCAGGAAAACTGTATGTTGTGGTAACCAACTCCCTCTTTTCAGTTGGCTCCATCAGGCTCTCAGTCTATTGGAGTCTGAGGTTTGAGTAAAAATGCAAAAACATACTTTCTATTGTGATCTGCAGTTTTTCAGAGGAGAAGCCTCATAAATGTTCAATACAGCTTTTATAAGTGGGATGCATAAAGTGCAGCAAATATACACACAGCCATTTGTGTTTTGCTGCTCTGAAAAGCATGCTTTAAAAACTAGAGTTTCAAAGTAGCCTACTTGAGGACATTTAATTCCACCTGGGACGTGGGTGGTGTGAGACCTTGCAGCAGCTCAGGCACTGTATTGACTTTGTGCACCTTTAGCCACAAGGCAGGAATTCACAGCAAACCGGCTTCTTAGTATAGTTCCAATAAAATCAGAAGCATCCAGGCCAGTTGTAAAACAAGGCCTTCATTTATAGAAGAAAAGTGTTATATAGAGTGATATTCAGCTGCTGAAGAAGCCATCTTGATTCATTTGATAGCAACAGCCCGTTGGAATTTTCTGGACACTTTACATGCCCCTAAACCTTCAAAATGAACAAAACTGACATGAGTTGTGTTACTTACCTGTACTTGTTAACAAAAATGAGCTTATCCCCCACTTTATAAAAATAAAAAGGTAAAAAGATGTATTTCAAAGAATCATTTATGGACTTAAAAAATTATTTCTCATACCGTATCCTAAGAGGCACAGAATACCATACAGTTCGAACAAAGGCTTTTGTAGTTATGCTGCTTAGAATTCTCCAGCTAGTCGGATGCTTCTGTGACAGGATGATTTGTTGAGACATTATTTTTCTTATTTTCCCCTTTTCTCTAGTTTCAAGCAGAAAGGCAGTTTTCTGTGTTCTCTTGACCCAGGGGATGTTCCCGTCTCTTGCCAGCAGCCTTACCTCATTAAGGGGATTATGTTGGGGGTGTGAGTGGGGAAGAGCTGGATAAATGTACACTCCTTCTAACTGGCATATTACTACTGTGCACCCTCCTTTAAAGTAAAGCAGGGGAGAGCAATGGCAAGTCCCATGACATCGTTTCTGGAACTGAAATGCACAATAGCAGCTCATTGAATGAAGAAAGTAAGGTCAAGAGAAGCTAAGTAGCTTCCTCAAGCTTACACAGATAGTAAGTGATACAGCAGGGGCTTGAAGTCTTATAATAAATACAAAATAAATGTTAAATAATAATGTGTTAGCTGTGATTGTTATTATGATTATCATTATTTATATATGTTAACCCTGTGACCCTGAGTTTTATCCCTAAAACTCAATTTTCTTCATGTATTCCGTGAACATATTGACACTCCTTGGGATGGGGAGAGCTGATATTTGCAGATCAGAAAATCATGCACATTTAAACATAATTGTTGCTTAAAGTGCTCCACCAATCCTATTCCATTTTCTTTTCCTTATTTCCCAAAATCAGATAATACAAGCTACTGTAACGTTTTTCTAAGCTACCATTTAAACCTATCACTTTCTTGCTGTCCCCTCTCTCTCTCTCTTTTTTAAAAAGATTTTATTTATTTATTTGTCAGAGAAAGAGAGACAGAGTGAGAGAGAGAGTCAGGGAGAGAGGGAGAAGCAGGCTCCCTGCTAAGCAAGGAGCCTGATGCGGAACTCGATCTCAGGACCCCTGGGATCATGACCTGAGCCGAAGGCAGACGCCCAACAAACTGAGCCACCCAGGCATCCCTTTCCACTCTCCTTCTTTACCTACCTCCCCATTCCCCAACCCTTGCCCTGCCCCCCCAACACAGAATTCCTGGTAGGTCGGTTGGAGGTAGAAAGAGGTTCCTATTACATTGCTTCTGTCATCAACAATCCTGAATTCTTTTTGTCATTTGGAAGTTTGTTTGTTTGTTATAACAATTGAGAATAATTCACATCCATAAAATCAATTCTTTTAAAGTGTGTAATTCAGAGGTTTTTAGTCTATTTAGTGTTGTGTAATCATAACCACTCACTTTAGAATATTTTCATCACCCCAAAAGAAACCCTATACAGAGAATATCTGAGAACTGATTATTGCAACTACATGTGGATATGGATATCAGGTAATCTACAGAACAAATACTTTTTAAAACCAGTAGAGTTGGTTGTTTACTTAGGAAAACAACCCAGAATAGAAAGCTTGGGTGATGTCCCAGCAATTCTATCTCTAGCCATTTGCGAAATAGAAATGCAAGACTATGTAAACTAGAAGATATGTGTGGAAAAGTTCATAGCAGCATTATTTATAATAGCCTTGAACTGAAAACAAATGCCCATCAACAATAGAACGGATAATTAAATTATGGTATTCATAGTATCGAATGTCACATAGCAATAAAAATTAAAATAAAAACCATAACCACATGCAATAGCACATAAAAATTTAAAATTTCACAAACATAATATTGTACCAAAGAATAGAAAATGGCTGCAGTATTATCCTTTTGATATGAAGCCACCAAACAGTAAAAATGAACCTATAGTGTATTTACTATATGTAGTATTTGCTAGAGTACAAGTATAAGGAAAAACAAGGGAGTGATTACTATATGTGTCAGTACAGTGGTTACCATTGGGATGGAATGAGGTGTTTGTGTTTAGCATGGAGCACTAGTGGGGTTCTATTTCTTTATCTGGGTAGTGGCTATATAGGTATGTATATTATGCTGTTTTATTAAGCTGTATGTTTACATTTTATGTACTTTTAGTATGTGTATTTTAAATATTTCCAAAGCAAATAATAATAATAAAGGCAGCATGGAGATTCTAGCTGGTTAGCCTGTATACCTGATGAGTGGGGTGACCCTTAACCTGATGATAATGATCTGGATATCAGGTAGAGTGGGGAGAAGGTATCGAGGAGCCTCACAGGGCTATCTTCACAAAGCCAGAGACACCAAGAAAGGGGCAAATTGTATATCTCTTTACACTATGCTCCTGACACCTGAGGAGCCCTGCAGAGATGTCCAATAACTACCTTGGCCCACAGAGGAATGGGCGGGGCTTCCAGATTTCCATCCTCATTTCAAAAGCATCTCTACATATATCTGTTTTATACTCTTTGGCATATAATTTCTGTTGAAGAGAGAGTTCTAGTCTTATAACCCCCTGCTGCAGTGTCTACTAACATTTTAAATGTGTATACTCTTTTGAGGAGTTCTATTTTGAGGAATCTATTATACAGAAATATTGTAAAATGTATAAAGATACATGTATGAGGGTGTTCTCCAAGAGATCTTTGGTAATAGCAAAAAAATAGAAAAAACAACTGAAGTGTTAATTAATTAAATATATTATTGTACATCCACATATGGAGGACTAATAAACCATTGCTGTTGAATGCAGCACAGCCAGAGGGTGCTTCCTGACCCTCTAATAGCTAGTGACTTCTCTTTGTAATGAATATTTTCTAATGCGCCTTTTACTTTTTTAAATTTATTCTTATTTTTTTAAAGATTTTATTTATTTATTAGAGAGGGAGAGAGAGTGAGAGAGAAAGCACAAGGTGGGGGAGGAGAAGCGAGAGAGGGAGAAGCAGACTCCCCACTGAGCAGGGAGTCTGACGCAGGGCTTGATCACAGGACCCTGAGATCATGAGCTGAGCTGAAGGCAGATGCTTAACTGACTGAGCCACCCAGGCATCCCCCACCCTTACTATTGTAAAACAAAATTCATAAATAATATAGCCTTAGAAAATTAGTTTTTGAGAAACCAATATAACATTTAAGTAAAATATGAGGAAGAAATGAAAGAAAAGTAATGTGTATTAATACTTGTGATGATTGATTTTATGTGTCCACTTGACTGGGGCATAGAGTGCCTAGATATATATTTGGTCAATCACTCTTCTCTGTGTGTCTGTGAGGGTGTTTTGGGTGAGATTAACATTTATATCAGTAGACCTAGTAGAGCAGATTGCCCTTCCTAATGTCGGTGAGCCTCATCCAATCAGTTGAAGGCCTGAAGAGAACAAATAGGCTGATCCTCACCTAAATAAGAAGCAGTTCCTCCTGCCTGACTGCCTTCAAACTGTGGCATGTTCTCTTTTCCCTGCCTTTGGATTTGAATTGAAACCATAGCTCTTCCTGGGTTCCACGCCGGCTGGCCTTCAGATAAGAACTATGCTGTTGGCTTTTTTGGGTCTCCAACTCACTCTACAGACCTTGGGACTTGTCAGCCTCTATAATCACAAGAGTCAATTCCTTATAATAAACCTCTTCACATTAATCAGGAGAACCCTGATGAATACAATATCTATTTAATTATGTAAATGTTCAGGCACAATGAAATTAACAGGTAAAATGGTACTGTTTGATGTTTTGAGACAACAGCTACCAATGCAGACAAGTTGCATAGACATGACTCCAAACAAAAGAAAAGGCAGAGTTCTCTCACTTTACAGTAATCATATTTTTTGAAAGTGCAGGAAATGGATGCATATTAAAACTATGGCTTGTGTTTACTTGTATAACAATATAAGGTCCTAGCCTCAAATAATTGTAAATGGGTTTTTCACCTACATAAATGTCTCTTGAGATATTCAAAAGTCAGGCAGAAGGTTGAACAATTTCTCATCGTGTGGGACTGGTATGAACATTGCCCACTCAACGCCTGCAGCATCCTCCAATTATTTGAAACCCAAACCACCTTCATGTGTTTCTATGTGGGGCAGTTCAGCCTCCCCTGAGAATCACTGATTCTTATGGAAACTTTCCAAGACAATAATTTTCTGTGTGTGCGTAAGTAATTATGTACTGTATTAGTTTCCTAGGGCTGCCACCACAAATTACCATAAACTGGGTGGCTTAAAACAATAGAAATGTATTCTCTCACTATTCTGGAGGTCACAAGTCTGAAATTGAGGTGTCAGCAGGGCTGGTTTCCTCTGGAGGCTCTGAGGGAGAGTCCACTCCATGCCTGTCTTCAGGTTCTGGTGGTCGCAAATAATCCTTGGTCTCCTTTGGCTGATGGAGGCACCATTTCAATTAGTGTCCTCATCTTCACGTATCTTTTCCTCCACATGTCTGCATCTTCTTTTCTGTCTCTTATAAGGTCAATCATCATTGAATTTATGGCTCTCTCTTACCCTGGATGATCTCATCTCAAGATCCTTCCTTACCTTGGTCACATCTGCAAAGTCCCTATTCCAAAATAAGATCATATTCGGAGGTTCCATGTGATGTGAATTTTCTGGGGGCACTATTCCACCTGCTACATATACCCGTAAGTATATATGTAAATGCATTGAAAGGTCATGAAGAACACACAGCAAACTGCTACGTGATACAAATGTGAAAAGTTTCTGACCAGGCAAGGGGAAATGAAGGCAACTTACGCTTTTTATTCTCACTTCTGAAATTAATTTAAAATTTAAAAAAATTAACAAATTAATATTAGCTTATTAGTAGTTTGTTCTAGTCTAATAACTGTGACCATTTAGGAAATCTCTCTGCCATAGTCAAAGGACACGCAGGTTGTAAGGAGATATGCTGCAGTCTTTTTTCTTACTAACGGCTTCTCTGCAAGCTATGTAATTAAAATTAAGCTTTGGTGTAGAGTTATTGTTTTGTATTTTTATGCTTTGTGTGTGTTTGAGGGAAAGAATCTCCGACTCACTGAAGAGAACACGTTGTCCCAACCATGGGGAAGAAAATAAAACTCTGGCTTTTTAAAGGGACAGCCACAACTGAAGCAAGAGCCAGCTGGTATTGTCAACAGAAGGGCAACCAGTTCTCCAGTGGTATGACCATAGTTGCCATTACTGGAGCATCCCAGCAGAGAACACATGTGAAAAGGATCAGTTTTCTTTGGAATTTGTAGGTAAAAAAATAAATTCCCCATACCAATAAACCAGTACAAATGCAGGATAGGCTGGTTTAAAATTGGGACAATCAGGTGGCATCACTGGGAACAGAGAAAATTTTAAACTGGCAAAGGGACAAGCATGCAGTGCTGAGGCCGCTATTCTCTTTGAGTTTTGGAACTAATAGATTTTTCATCCATGGTTCATTTCCTGCTTATCTGTATATTGCAGCACATACCTCCCCCTATCAAAAGTGACTTCAAAATAAACACATGCAAGGGTCGTTTTGCAATCAAAGTTACAGGTACAAGGTGAGGCTGAAAGGCAAATATATATTCTGGGGATCTTGATTTGCTTTCAATTTTCTATGCTTTGGTGCATGAACGATATTGGGTTATTCCAAAATCATTTCCAAGGAGTCTTTTAAAAATATTTAAGCTACAGAGTTCAAAGTGCATATACCATTTTAATTCTGCTAAAATAAACCATAGCCATGTGAACTTGAAAAGATCTAGGCTTTTATTTTGATGTTGATTATTTATTAAGAAGTCAAATAGTCATCTATTTAATCAAAGGGCATTTGCTTCAAATTGCTTCCATCCATTGTCCTTACCATGAAAGACTGATTGTGCTTTGAACTAGGCTCCTTTTTTTATGGGAGAGATAAAGAAAAATTCTTATAAAAGAACATACACATCAAAGAATCAGCTCCCTAAAACATTTTCCTTTTATACATGTTGGCTACATGCCTACATCTGTTCATAAATTGATATGTAGTCTTTTTAATGCACATTTGCCATTACTAAATGTGACCTCCTTCAAAGATGAAAATACCAATAGACTGGAAAATGAACTTGAGATGAGGAATAGCATAGAAAAGTCTGTGGCTTATGGCTTTGTATCTTTGCATGAGGTCTATCATAACCTTCTGTTTAATCTGAGATTGAGTTTTTAATAATTTATTAGCAAATAAAAATATAGTGAGAAGTGGCCAAAACCAAGATATGAGAATGTACTAGAAATCTGGGATTGACTACAATATTTAACAAAAACACTTTAGTTAGCCCTTTTTTGGTTATGTCCAATGAGACTCCAGATCCTCATCTTGGGTAGTAGTTGAGATAAAAGATAAACATTGTCCACAAACTACATGCAGGAATGCAAAACACAGGAATATTTATTATTTTTTTCCCTTCCGGACAACCCAGGAGAAGGAGAATTTTGAAAATTGATACTGAAATAAGAAATGGATGGGGGAAAGCTCTCAGGAAGAGACAAGTGGGCAAGGGGGAGGGTGGGAAAGCCTAGTAAGAGATTCCTTGTAGCAGAGAAGGGTCAGTGGACTTAGGCATGATAGCATCTAAAATTAAAATTTAAGTGTTTCATGTCTCTCTCTTGGAATTTTCCCCATTATCACCAAGGCTTTCATATGTCAGATAGCTATCATAGCACTGTGATAGTACCACTTTGGGGAATGAAGTGAGATCTTTAAATTTGGGACATAGATGCCAAGAGAGCATTGAGGTTTTCAGAAGTGGTAAGATCACTAGAGGAGACAGATCACTTAGACAGGAGTAGGAATTCAAAACAAAAGGAGACATTTGTGCAAATGCTCTAGTCTGGGGATCCTCAGAAACACTGGCAAAGGACACATGTAGAGGATGGAATTACACTTGTCATATCAACACTCAGTAGGACTGCTGAGGGTCACAGCTGACTGACGGCTTCCAGCTGCCTCACCTAGAGCCACATGGCACTCACACCCAAGCCATGCTTCCCACGGCTGTTCCGGGCCAATGACTAAGCCAATGTCTGAGCACGGTGTGGGTACTCGGGCTGGGCCATGCCTCCCTGCTTTGGGACTCGTCTAGAGACAGTCTTTTCTGGGGCCCTCCATCAGCCCTGCTGAGACTTTCTCTGAACTCCACTGAGGTCTGAGCTTCTTCCTACCCAATCCTTCTTTACCTCTCTCCTTCTGCAGGAGTCAGACCTGCACTGCAACCGGAAGGTGCTCCATACCTACTCCTGCTCCCTTCCCCTCATCCTTCCCCCAGGAAATCTCTTGCATGGCTAACACACCTGAGTGTCTGTGTTTTGAAGGACCTGAACTGACACAGGTGGTACCAAGGGTTGGGTGTGAGAAAACTGACAGTAAGATGGGGCTTGGGACTGGCTCACTCACTGGCTGGCCGGCACAAAGGACCCTATACTGAGTAGAATGTGGAGGGCATGATATTGTCTATGGCACAAGATGAGAACCTGAATGCCNNNNAGGATTTTTAGAAAATGTCCCATTACAGAGAAATGCAGTGATTCTGGCATGTGAAAGATATCAGGGAGCAATGCCTACAGGGAGTAGAATTGCCTTGTTTTTAATAAGCTATATTGATGTCCTTTGATGGGATAATGAGAAATTGAGGGCAGTTAACAAACCATTAAAGGCTAAGTGTGCGAGCCAGAGGGCCTCTGACAGCTTAAGAAGAGCTCTTTATCTTCTCAAATGGAAGAGTAAAAACAGCTGAGCCCCAGAAAGAGGCTATGACAGAGCCACAGAACTCTGGTGACATTGAAGTGTTCAGACTAGGTAGGTCTCATGCTGAGGTCAGGGCCTTGGCTGGCAAACCCTGGCACCCCGAGCTCTCAGGGCTTGCCAAGGTGGCCACCCTTCCCTAGTAGGAACTATCCCTCTTCCTGCCTGAAGCTGCTATTACAGAGACCTTTCCCCTGCAAGGCGACAGGTGCCCCCTGCAGGAGCTGCTCCCATCTCCTCTCCCGGCTGCCAGAGCGATGATCAGGGTTACATCTTCATGTGACCTGGCGGGGATGTGCTGGGCCTGTTGAGGGAGGGAGGAAATTACACCCTGAAAGAGTTCTAAGAATTAGGTATGTACCATTAGGTATTACTAAGAATTAGGTATGTACTAGCATATACCATTAAGAACGAGGGGATTACGGGACACCTGGCTGACTCTGTTGGTGGAGCTGCAATTCTTGTTCTTGGGGTTGTAGGTTTGAGCCCCAAGCTGGGTGTAGAGATTACTTTAAAAAATTAAAATCTTAGAAAAAAAAAAGAATGAAGGGATTACCCCTGGAATTGGATTTACAGGGTGCTTGATCAAGAGGGTTGAAACAGAAGAATGTTTAAGTGAGAATTCACTGACTTTGGAGGCTTTGGTGAGGCCCCAGGGGATCAGGTAAACTCACTCTTAGAAGACTAGAGATGGCTGATGCCAAGTAAAGTGGAGAGGCCTGAGTTATTCTGGCAAACGGAAGAGGAGAGCCGAACAGAAGGAAGAGGCTGCTGGGAGTGGGCGTTACGGAAGGCCAAAAGGTCGGATGTTTGAGCAGCTGCATCTTCACCTTTGCTGGTCACACTGAGACCACACTTCTCCTGGGTTACTCCCAGGTAGTCGCTTAGTGGGGATACCACAGCTGAGCCTGCCCAGCACTGGGCTCCTCTAACAGGGATAGCCGAGACTCTCTCAGAACTGTACTGCGACTTAGGGTCTCACTAGCCAATCTTGCTTTTCCTGCTCTCATTTCATAGGTCTCAGACCTGCACTGGGGCCCCAGGGCTGTCCCTACCTATTTCTGCTCCCTTCTCCCTTCATGTTCACAAGCATTTCCACCAGTGAATCTTTTGCATGTCTAATCTCATCTGGGTCTGCTTCTTAGACGCTGTGAGCCGCCGAAGCATGCAACTCAGCTACATGTGGCAGTTTTATTGGGTCCTTTACTTCCTGAGTCTGCATTGCACTTCCCTGTTTCCTTGAGTGTCTAGCAGTCTTTGTTGAAATCGGGTATTTTAGATAATACATTTAAAGCAACTCTGGATTCTGATTTTTCTACCTGCTGAAGATTGTTATTGTTGCACTTTTATTTCTTTGTCAGATGATTTACCTGGCAAGGTCTGTGAAATCTGTCTCCTCTGTGGTTTGTGACTGCCCGTGTCTCTGCTTCATGCTTTTTTTTTTAATAGTCTTGTTTTTATTTTTAACCTTGCTTCTTTAAAGTCACCACCCCTGTGTCTGCATTGCTTCGTTTAGACAGGGGTTGGATAGAGGTGGGACTCAACCATGTCAAGCCAGTAAGGCTTCTGTTCTCTGCTGGATGAATACGTACAGGGTAAAGCGGGTGACATTCAAAGTCCATGCCATTTTAAAGTATGCCCGGGGTTCTACTCTCTGCCGGGCCCTTCGGTGTCTCCTATGTGCATGCGTTCACTTCAGGGTCAGCAAGGCATTATAACTGCTTTGGGTTTTCTCCAGTAGAAGCGGCACACACAGGCAAGTAAGAAATATGCCTTCTCCAACAATGACTACAACCTCAGGCTAGCAGAGCTGTGAGCCTTTCCTACTCAACTACTGTTGTGATTGTCACTTTTACCAATAACACTGTTGGGTGCAGTCTTTTCCCACCACATCGCACTAAGCAAGTGCCTTCACCTGTCAGGGAGAAGCTACTGGTCCTTGTGACCTGCCCTGCCTTAGAAAAGTTTCTTGCCAACTGAGCTGGGGGTGGAAGGAGAAGTGGCCCAAGTCCAGAACACCACAGATTCCCATGTTCCCACTTGGGAAGTTAAGCAGATTTTCAAATATAAATGCTTTTCAGATTGTTGCATGCTTTTATTAATTTTCAGACTGTTGAAAGATGATTTGTTTGCCATTTTTTTTCCAGCTTTATAGTTGCTTTTCAGGGAGAAGATTTGCTAATCTCTTCCCTTGGCTGTAACCGGGAATTCCATCTCTATAACAGCTTCTTTTTGTGTGTGTGTGTTTATTTAAATTCCAGTTAGTTAATGTACAGTATAATACTAGTTTCAGGTGTACAGTATAGTGACTCAACATTTCCATACCTCACCTGGTGCTCATCACAAGTGCGCTCCTTAATCCCCATCACCTGTTTCACCCAAGCCCCCCACCCACCTCCCCTCTGGTCACCATCAGTTTATAGTTAAGAGTCTAATTCTATAGTTAAGAATCTGTTTCTTGGTTTGCCTCTCTCTTTCCCCCCCATGATCATTTGTTTTGTTTCTTAAATTCCACGTATGAGTGAAATAGTATGGTATTTGTCTTTCTCTGACTGACTTATTTCACTTAGCATAATACTCTTGAGCTCCATCCACATTGGTACAAATGGCAATATTTCATTCTTTTTTACGGCTGAGTAATATTCCATTATATATATATACATATATATATACACACCACATCTTCTTTATCCATTCATCAGTTGATGGATATTTGGGCTCTTTCTATAATTTGGCTGTTGTTGATAGTGCTGCTGTAAACATTGGGGTGCATGTATCCTCTGGAAATAGTGTTTTTACAAATTAATAATTTTACTAATTCAAAGGGATACATGCACCCCAATGTTTATAGCAGTATTATCAACAATAGCCAAATTATGGAAAGAGCCCAAATGTCTACAACAGCTTCTTAATTGTTATTTCCAACCCTAGCCTTTCTCCCCTCCAACTCCAGACTGAAATCTAAGTTATCATTCTAAAATATAAATATGATTGTATCTCATAATTTAAACCCTTCAATGGCTTTCCATTTTCCTTGGCATGAGATCCTTATAAGACTCATAATCTGGGTTCTGCTTGCTTTTCTAGCTTTCTTTTTACTACTTCTCCCTAGAAGCCTTTGCTCTGACCGGACTAGACATCACTCATGCCACACTTTCTTTTATCCATGGGACTCCGCATATGTCCTTTTCCTTGCAACACTCACAACCTACCTCCTACTCCCTCCTCCCCTGAATGTCCCCCAGCCCCAGGTTTTACTTTCCTGACTGACTGTTACCCTCATATTTCAGTTTAGGTGTTCAGATTTCAGATTTCAGTTTCCTTCCAGGATCGTCCTTACTACATATACCCCTCTACATACCAAGCTTGGTACCTTTGATCTGTGTTCCCATCACTTGCCACATTTCCCCTATTCTAGACTTGATCATGCTGCTGATGTCATTGCTGTTTAATGGTCTCTTCCACTAGAATATAAACCCCATGGGGCAGAGACTACAGCCGTATGTTCATTGCTGGAGTCAGCCCTGAGACCAATGCCAGTTTGACTCTGCAAAACACTTGTTAAATGATAACAAATGAGGAGTCCTGCTTAAATCAGGAGTCCCCAGACTCTTTCTGTAAAGGGCCCAATCATAAATATTTTAGGCTTTGTGGACCATCAAGTCTCTATTGCAACTGCTCCACTCAACTCTTTGAGCAGTCACAGAAAATATAATGAATGGGCATGGATTTGTTCCAGTAAAACTTTGTAAAACCTGGTGGCTGGCCCATGGGCTGTTGTTCATAAATCTCTGAATTAAATGAATGAATGGTAGGTGATTATGAAGTGTTTCAATGAATTAAAGGAACTCTAACTTGTAGTTTTTTGTAAATAATTAAAACCCATTTTCTCTACCTTTGGTCTAAGCAAGAAAAAAAAGTAATTAGCATTTTCCACATAATAATCCACAATCAGAAATAAAATTATGTCCTTTTATATTTTAATACAAAAATGATCACAGGGAATGTTGGGTTCTTCTTTGTCTCTCTTCATTTAATCTTTCTTTTTCTCTTATTTTTCATTATTTCACATAATCCAAGGCAGAAGTTTAAAGAAAGAAATCAAGATAATTAATTAACATGGTTAAATGACAGTTTATACAGTGTGCTGAGCATAGTTGTAAAGAAATATGTGAATTAGGAATATCATTGGAAAATGATAATTTGATGTTTTGAAGCTCCATCTATTTGGCATTATATCCTTTTTCTTCCTTTTATCTACTTAATAATACCAGGTTTTACACTAATACACTTACTTTTTAGCAGTGTGGTCCATTAATTAAATGAGAATTGGTGCATTATTAGATTGTACTTGCTCTTTAAGAATCATTGTATTCTGGGAGCACCTGGGTGGCTCAGGCAGTTGAGCATCTGACTCTTGATTTCAGTTCAGGTCATGATCTCAGGGTCATGGGATCAAGTCTGGCTATGGGCTCCATGCTTAGTGGGGAGTCTGCTTGAGATTCTTTCTCTCCCTCTGGCCCTCGCCCTGCTTTCTCTCTCTCAAATGATAAATAAATCACTCTTAAAAAAAAAAAGAATCACTGTATTCTGTTCTATGACTTTACATGTATAATTATGAAGAAAACATACTTCAGTTAGAAAACATCTTTATGACTACTAACAATTACATTGTTATTACTAGCTATAATAATAATATAACATTATTACTAGCAATATACATTATTATTGTGGAGACAATTCATTTTGTTCCTTATAAAACTGAATTAGTATTTCCATTTTTGATCATGTATTAGGCATTTGCCCTAAATATATGTATGGAAAGGAACAGAATATTGGAGTCAATCAGTAGCATCTGAATATACATTTAGTTTGTAAACTTAAAAAATTAGCATTCTCTGGGACATCTGGGTGGCTCAGTTGGTTAAGCATCTGCCTTCGGCTCAGGTCATGATCCCAGGGTCCTAGGATTGAGTCCCGAATAGGGCTCCTTGCTCAGCGGGTAGTCTGCTTCTCCCTCTGCCTGCTGCTCCCGCTGCTTGTGCTACTCTCTCACTCTGACAAATAAATAAATAAAAATCTTTAAAATTAAAAAAAGTAAAGCTTTTACAAAATAAAATAAAAAATTAACATTCTCTGAATTCACTTCCAGGATGTGTTTTATCACTTAAGAAATGAGACATCTTATTCCAGCTTTTTATTGGAAATTTTTTTATGAAATAAAAATTGTTGGGGTGCCTGGATGGCTCAGTTGTTTGAGCAACTGACTCTTGGTTTTGGCTCAGGTGGTGATCTTGGGGTCATGAGATCAAGCCCCATGGCAGACTCCATGCTCAGCAGGGAGTCTGCTTGAGATTCCCTCTCCCTCTCCCTCTTCCCCTCCCACTGGTTCTCTCTCTCTTGCTCTCTCTCTAAAATAATAAATAAATAAATCTTAAAAAAAAAGAATAATTGTTCTCAACTACTTCTTAGAATTTCTCAAAGTATTCATTTGCAACCTTTTCTGTTAACGAAGCATATAGTGAGAATTCATGTAACAGGGATTTCTTTATTGACGTAGAGAAAAAATCTGATGTTATATTTCTGAAGTCACCTTTTACTCTTAGGGAATTTTGAGAAAAGATTCAAGGGAACAAGGAGAAATTACCTGGATAGTCTTGCCTCTAGCAATCTTAGGCAAAAGGCCAAAAGTCTTACATGTTTCCGTCAGGTACTTCAAGATCAACCGATTCGCAATAGGTGGCTGAACTGATAATTTGTTTTATCTTAGTGGTTCATTTAATTGTAGTCATTAAAGCTTAGTGAAAGATTGTTCTAAAAACTCAGCAATTAGTCCTGGGAAATTGCATAAACAAAAACTATCTCAGTGTGAAATTCAATAAATACTACATTAAGGGTAAGAGTTTCTAATTAAAGGAGGGCCACATGTCTATACCTTCACACAAAGGTATCTGGGAACCAGTTGGAAGTGAATTTGCACACAAACTGAGATAATGTTTCTTATCTTACAATGGCATTTCTGAAATCTCTATTTTAGTAGATGTTACTAAAAACAAAAAGGAATTCTACGGTCAAATACATTAGGATGTTCCATATTAAACAGAATAACGTAGTTGGCTTTATTTCCTAGGGGACTTCTCTGATCTTTGAATATGCTAAAATGTACACTAGACTGTCTGGGAGTGGAGCATAGGATTTTGCAAGCTTATTCCCGTGGAACTCCATTTTCCTCTAAATCTCTATTACTGTGATGAGGAATCTTTCCTTTAAAAAAATAAGATTGGAAGAATTTATAACATGACTTTTTAAATGAACTAGTTATCACTTTTATATTCTATCTTCTTACTTTTTGGAGCACCTTTAAAAAGTAATTTTAAACTTAAAGTTGTAAGAATAGTACAAAGAACTTTTATTTACCCTTTACCTGATTCTTAGTTTGAACATTGCTTTTTATTCCCTCTATCTCTCTCTCTTCCTGGCTCTCTTTTCTTCACCCTTGTCTCCATCTATGTAGCTAGCTGCTTACCTACCTGCCTACCCACCTACCCACCTACCACTATTTTGTCCTGAATCATTCGAATGTGGTATCTTTTTTACCCCAGTGCCTAGCACCATGCCTGAAACATTGCAGAGACTCTTTAAATGATTGATGATTAGTGAGTGATGCCTTTTAGGATGTTACCTAAACAAAGCTCATTTATTAAAGGCCATTCTGGAATAACTATTTAAATGTGAAGTCTTTATTATGAAAAACCAGTGAATCAATTTTAAAAGTCAGAAATACCACCTTACTATTTCTTAACAATTGCAGCATTTGGAAGTTTCCTAACCAAGAATCAGAACAAATGCCTGACTCTGTTTTCTTTTTCTGAATTATGAATGAGCTCATGTGATGAACCAAAGCCAGATAGCTTGCCTTCTATTCCAGTTCAGGATGAATATGTCCAGCCCTGTGGTCTCAAGCCAGCTGGAACACTTACTTATTGAATAAATTAAAACCTACACAACCCACTGAAAGAGACACTGAATTCTGTCAGTTGGGTCTTTTCTGTGATTCTTTCCTCAGTGTATAGCCCTGCTCTCTCAGCTTTCTCCTTCAGTTTTATTTCTCCATCCAGAATAAATTTTCTCTAGTATTGGCATATTTAAAGCTTAGAGACTGGCTTATTGGTACCGAGAAAAACCTTCTGTTAACATGGTTACATTCAATCAGTTAGAACTTTAGCCTCTTTCTAATCAGTTTGGAGAATAACAAGAATGTTCAATGTGCAAAATAGAGGCTAATGGACAAATAAAATGTGATTTCTTCAATTTTAAGAATGCTAAATACTTCTACTTACATGAAGGGCCTAAAGTAGTAAAATTCATTGAGACAGAAAGTAGAATGGTGATTATTGGGAGTTGAGGGGAAGACGAAATTAGGAATTATTGTTTAATGTGTAGAGATTCTGTTTGGAAAGAAGAAAAAGCTCTGGACAGAGAGTGATGATGCTTCACAAAAATGGGAATGTGCTAATGCCACTGAACTGTATGCTTAAAATGGTTAAAGTGGTAAAATTTTATGTAAATTTTACCATAGTTTTTAAAAAAGAAAACTAAATGCTACTGAAAAAATACCTATTTGCCTATAGATATGTAACATCCTTCTGGTTTTTGAATCCATGCAGTTATGGTTCTATTTTGCCTACATAAAATCAAATTTCACAAAATTAGTATTTTTTATACAATATATTTACTTGGTAATTTTTCTGCTTCCAAAAGAGAATTTAATGGAGGACATGGGAAGTGAGCATCATCTGGACCTTTCAAGTGTTTGCTGGCTCATGCATGGGAAAAACAGAACAGCCTGGGAAAGAGCAGAAAGGCTGACATTGGGAAGTAATGAGACTCTCACCAAGAGCCAGGCAAGGAAGGTATTTCCCCTGGAGTAGGTGTGGATCAAGAAAGAGAGTGGACCTGGAATCACATAAAGTGAGGGACTCCAACAGCAATAGTCTCTGTTGGAACAGTCTCTGTGAAGAATGGAACGTGATTTGCAATTTCTTTGACATAATTGAACTTGTTCTTCAATTGTGTCTTCATTTTAAAAGCTTCTTTGTGATACAAGTTTTTTATTTGTCTTTTGTTTATGTTCCTTTCCTCTTCTCCACATAGATCTAATATCTGTGCACAGGTCCAGTGTCAGTACTGTTCTGATGATTGCTGTTCTTGGAGAAGTTCTCATTTCCTATTAGAGAATATTGTGGGGAAGAAGGAGGAGGCCCGAGATGGGCAGTCCAAAGCTTTGTTTTAGGTTTATCCTAAATGCCATCTCATCTGTTTGTTTCCTTTGCCCTAGGAGATGTCTCTCTCAGTTTTTGGTGTTAGAGGGCAAAGATCTCTGGACACAGTTTTTTTTTGTGTATAATCTGTCCATTGCCACCTTTCCTCCTTCTCTTACCCAATTTCAAACATCTAGCCCCATAGACTAAAAGTTGGATTTTAGACATGTGTAAATAGAGTATGAGTACATCTTCTTCAGCTGCAACCACCTGCCCTGTTATTCTCATTCTGTATAAAGGATCAAGACATGCCTTTCAGGATTGTGAAGCTAGATTTTATTAAAACCTTCAAGATTTCAGGGAAATCTAGTTTTAGCTCGAGGTATGCAAAGGTCTGGGCCAGCTGTAGTCTCCTTCCTAGTCTTACACCAACTTTCATAGGGTTTCATAGATAATGCGCCATGGTAGGTGTGCAGGTTGTGCTACCTCCTTATTATATTGTCAACCAAATTTCATCTCTACTCTCTTCATTTTTAGACAACAATCCCAGATAGCAAAAATTTGAAATGTTACTTGAAGGAAGTTCTCAATCCCTACTCTAAACCCAATCCTGAAGACGCCGCAGAAGGGAGAAAGAAAATGATGGATCTAAGAAAATATTGGAAAAACTGAAAAGTCCCTGGAGTGAGTTCCAGCTGAAGTAAGAGCCTAGGAAGGGGGGAGTAGCCACAGATGGAATGTAGCATGGGTTTAGAAAGAGAGCCCTGAACAACTCTTGTCTTCTCTGTCTAAACTTGAGGCAGAAAATGAGAAGCCCAGATCAGTGAGATTAACACAAGGGTGGTCTTTGAACCCAGTAGAGTTGGGGAGGAATAAAATAAGTGCAAACAATTTAGCGGGGCCTGGGCTTCCCTACCTTCCCTCCTTCTCTCCGACGGCGGCACACCCCAACCACAAGTAGTTACAACTAAAGGAGATAGTTCTTGGAAAAGGTGGTGTAAAGTTGTTCATCTTTCTTTTATTATGCATTTGCATTAAGACTGGACACAAGACTAGACTTTCTCTATCATTGATCCTGTTCAACATAGTGTTAGAATCCTAGTCAGTGAAATAGGGAATGAAATAAATGAGTTTAAAGATTAGAAGGGAAGAAAAGGAAGTCATTACTTGAAAATGATAAGATCAATCTATATTTTAAAAAGCTGAATCAACTGGGAAACTGACAGAATGAATAAGAGAGTGTAGAAAGTATCTTTAACCCATACTATATCTTTACACCAGCAATAACCGACTTAAAAATGCATTAGAAATCCAGGCATCATCCACAAGAGCATAAAAAACTTGTAAAGTAGATACTTATACATAATAAAAATTTTTATTTTTTCCCCTCTGCCATTCCCTTTCTATTTTATAGTCATCATATAATGTGGTTATAATGGTCAACAAAGTGTGGTTCATAATTTCCTGTATATCAAACAGTATTGTTATTGGTTTAGAGAAGAAATGGACATCACCCAGAAATGGAAATAATCTAACAAAGATCCACAAAACTTTTATGAAGAATTTTTTTAAAATATTATAATAAGACATAAAAGAAAGCCCAAATAGAGAACCATACCATGTTCATTGATGGACAAAAATATTTTAATAATGTCAATTATCCCCAAATTATTCTATAAATTCAATATGATTTTAATAAAAATCCAAAAGTATTTTTGAAACTCATCAAATCCATTCCAAAACATATATGGAAAAATAAAAATCCACAGATAAAATCCTGTGGTGACCTGTATTATAATAGGAACCAGATCCTCACTGCTTTCAAACTTAACCTATCTGAATAACATATCCTAGATTCCCATTTTATTCCTTGAGGGTTTGCAACCACTTATGGTACCAATTACTATATAAACCAGCCTTCTTAGCTGCCAACAAGAAAATCCCTTCTAACTATTTTAAGCAGAAAGGGGCTTATTAAATGGTATGTGTAGTTCACAGAATCATTGGGAGGGCTGACGGAACAAACTAAGCTGAGCGCATCGATCTATAACATGTCCTTCAGATCAGCATCCATACAGACTCTCTTCCCCTGTCTCAAACTCTAAAACAACACCATGCTTCTACTTAATGTAATGTAACTATCCTCATTCGAGCAAAATATATCCAGCCTCCCTGCAAAATCTCAACATGGTTGAAACAACAAGATACTACCTTATTCCCATTAAATTATCAAAAATTAGAAAGACATTATCAAGTATCAGTGAGAATGCGAAGAGACAAGCTGTATACTGTTGGTGGAAGAGCAGACTGGCCTGGCTGTCTTAGAGAGCAAGAGTAGATCCTAGAGTCCTCAGGAAAACCAGCTATGCATATATGACCATGAAATCCTACTCCTGGATCCATAGCTTAGAAAACCTCTCTTACAGATCCATGAAAGACTACAAATAAGGATAGTCATCAAATCTTGCTTATTGTGTGGAGATTGAGGCCACCTAAGTGTCCATGGTGGGGAATGATAAAGAGAAAGTAGTGAATGAGCACCGTGGAGGACTATACAGTGTCAGGACCAATGCATCCGATGCACATAGAGCAACAGAGATAGATCTTAAAAGCAAAATTTTCCAAAAAGTAAGAAACAAAACAATATCTATACCACAATGCCATTATGTAAGTCAACACACATACACAATGTATAAGTATCTGTTCATACTACAGACACATGTTGAACACGTTGGAAAAGATGACTATAGTGCAGAGAATGAAAGTGGGGATAAGGAATTGAGTAGAGAAAAATAATTTTGAAAAGATGGGCCTTGCACAGATGTGTAATGATGTGGGTTGGGGTTGGTGTGATGAGGGTTTTGGGTTTTGTTGTGTTTTTTTTTTTTTTAATGGAGGAGGTGTTCTATGATTATGGCACCCCATTTTCCAGAGTTAATCATAATAATTAAAAATTCAAAAATTGCTCCAAAGGTACAGACACACTTCACTTTCAAACATAGTGCTGACTCACTTACGTTTTCAGTCTTCTTCATCTCCAAGCTGCTTATTTTCTTGATTCCATCTAAGTCTTGGCAAAGGAAGGGGCGAGGTTAGAACAATCTTTCAAAACTTTGAAAATGGTTCTAATTGCTCTACATTTAGGCAGAGTTACTGGTTGCTTAATAGCCATTTAGAACTCTTTTTGGAAAGCAGACAGCCATTCCAGGCTATAAAGGTAGTTTCAGTGAAATGTTCTTTTTGACAGAAGGAAGACATTGGAGAGTTCATATGCTATTTTAGCTGGCTCTGTGATTGCAATCACACAAATCACTACGTTCCAGAGAGATCCTGTGAACAGAAGGTTTTTCCATTTCAGTCTTTCAAGGTAAAACATTATCTTTTCATTTTCTATATACTCCAGGGAATCAAGAAATTATGAAATGTAAGCCATAATTATAATAGCATTTCTAAGTCTTCCTTGATGGTCAGAGTTAAGAAATGGTAAGAGGAGAACTCTTTTGTTCTCAGGGACATTAAAATGCCCAGTCAGATAAAAATAATATTGAATTGGCTTTTCTTTGTTCAACTCTTGTAACCTCCTACAATATCACTGCCTATTTCACCCCAAAATGAGTTAGCGTTGCAGAGCAAGATAATGACTCTCCCATAAGCTATGAATTGCTATAGAACTTGAACTGTTTGGAGCAAAGAACTGGAATGAATCAGAAGGTGAGTGGACTGTAGATTCATCATACATTTTCCAGCTGTTCAGTCTGGCCTCCTGTTCCTTTCTTTGGTACTTTTATTTATGCACGTGTAACACCATGAGGAAGCAGATAATATAAATAGCAAATATCTCGTGGGCCATTCAATTTTTGCTTTATATTTTCAACTACACTGATGACTGCTTGTCACATTTCTATTTGGGTGGTCTAATTTAAATGCAGAATATCATATGAGGGATGGCAAGAATGCAGGCTTCCTGGGAACTGATCTTTGCCATAGCTAAGGCCTGATGTGCATGACCTCCATTCACTGCTGAGGGAAAGCAGTCTCTCAAGTGTAGAGCTGTGTTTAGTAGTTGAAAATAGAATTCTTTTTAGAAGTCAAGATCCCAAGATAGGAGCCGTTGGCTATTAAAAATATCCCTCCATGTGATGAAAAAGATAATCCAAAATGACTTCTTTTCCAGGATCATTTCTTCAGGCGTGAATACTCTAAGAGAGAAAAGAAAAGGTGCAGTAAATTGAAATTCACAGTTGAAGTTGAACTCTAACCTATGAAATCTTTTTGAACATTCCCTCATTGAAAGCTCTGTTCCTCTTCATTACTTTTCCTGCTTTGTATTTCTACATGGCCATGAGCAGCTGAAATCGCTGGCAGATCTGGACAGTATTTGCTTAAAAACATGTTGGCACCCAGATTCCACTGTTACTAACTAAACATGAAGCTAAAAACAAATGAGAGATACTAGAGATATGAGTAAGTCCACAGTCTCACGGTAAATGGCAACAGACTCTTTCAACCATAGGCTGGTTGTTTCAGGAAGATAAAACCCAATATCAAAACTGTTTGGGTGATAATCTTCTGCTTTTTCTCTTTCAGACAGCAAATAGCATACACTCTTCAAATCCCTAAATATTTTGTGTTCACATTTTCCAAATATTTAAGGCTGCTATTCTGAGATAGTGGGAACCAGCCCGATCTGTCATCTTATCTCTCTTAAATAATGAAACCCAGATTGCCACAATCAGCTAAAACCAGAATTCAGAGGTTTCCATTCGAGAATGTGGGATGTTGCTAATGGGTGAAGTACAACTTCCAGAGCCAAGGCATCAGAGTCACAGCCAAAGTGTTAATGACCCTGGAGATCTGAGATAATTGTAAATATACAGGAACATGCATAAGCCAAGAGGTCGAGGAATCCTAAATCCTAAAACATTTAAAGATACTCTATTTTAGTTGAATTATCTTACTTTCCTAAAGTGAAAGAATATAAAACATATTTGAAGGAAGTGCTCTCTAGACTCATCACACTTTTAAAAGCCAAGCTGATTTTACTTGCGTTGGTTTGTTTGGTTTTGCATTGATTTTAAGCGTCTATCACTTCATCTCTAACACCAATGTGAATGAGGTTAAAATGCAAGAAAGTTTAAGTCGGGTGTATCCTCAGCAGTAGTCTATCATTTGATGGAAATATACATACACAGGAAGAGTAAATTCCTGGAAGCCTATCTATTAAAATACTTCAGTTGTATGTCTATATTGTCACTTTGGTATAATTTTTGTTTTTCATTAATTATAATTTCCAATTTCCCTTCAATAAATGTATATTTATGTTTTATATTTTAGGTTTTATATATTTACTTACATCTTTATTCTTATTGAATAATAAGAAAGTTTAAGACATATTTAAAAGGATCAAGTGAATAGAAAGCCAACCATCATAGTTTAAGACTCAGTCTGCAAAATTCTAATTTAAGAACACCACACACACACACACACACACACACACACACACACACACACACTGCATCTGAAGCTAAGAGAAACACATGATTTAATTTATCCCTGCTGGAGAGTATTACCATTAAGACAGTGTTTAGGGGGGCGCCTGGGTGGCACAGCGGTTAAGCGTCTGCCTTCGGCTCAGGGCGTGATCCCGGCGTTCCGGGATCGAGCCCCACATCAGGCTCCTCCGCTATGAGCCTGCTTCTTCCTCTCCCACTCCCCCTGCTTGTGTTCCCTCTCTCGCTGGCTGTCTCTATCTCTGTCAAATAAATAAATAAAATCTTTAAAAAAAAAAAAAAGACAGTGTTTAGGGAAACATATGATCTTTGTTCTCATATGTATAGTGAAGGGTCAGCAGCGCCCCCAATGGCTTATGGTTCTAAAGGAAAGGAACACAATCACTGTGCCCTATAAGCTTGTGAAGGCAGGAAACATGTCTGCCATGTTCACTAATGTGTTTCCAGGGCTCAGCACAGGGCCTGTTTATGCACTGGCAATATGGAGTTAATCATACCTACCTTTCAGTTCTTATGACAATTAAATGAACACGGGATTGAGATAATATAGCATTTGATTAGTCTGGTTGTCTACTGTTGCATAACAAACAACCCAAAACCTAGTGGCCTGATGTAACCGCAATAATTATTTTGTTCAGAGAGCTGCTATTTAGGCAGGGCACAGTGGAAATAGCTCGCTCCTGCTCCATTCAGCTTCAGCTGGGGTGGTTGGAAATCAAGGCCTGGAATCACCTGAAGACCAGCTCACTCAGGTCTGGGAGTGATGCTGCTGTCAGTTGAGACCGGAGGGGGCAAACAGAACACTTACATGTGACCTCCCCTTGTAACCTGAGCTTCCTCACAATGTCATCCTTGGGTTCCAAGAGTGCTCATCCCACGATGGAGAGCCAGCTGGACTCGTATGATCTTGCCAGTGTTGCCTCTACCATAGTCTATTCATTTAGGCAGACGTTCCTTCACAAAGGTCAACTCAACTTCAAGGGGAGGGAAAATAGACTGAACTCCTTAATGAAAAGTGGTGTGCAGGACCAGGAACATGGCTGTGGCCTTTTTTTGAAAATACTATTTACCATACTGGCACATAATGGGATACTGAAAATTTGACATAATTTTTATTTTAAGATGAGGTGTTGGCTAGGTGTTATTAATCATTCTGCTTCTGGTTAGGCTACTCTCCTCAAATATGTCATTGTTTAATGTCAGTGTGACCTTTTATAGCAAGAAATTAGTTTTTTCTGGTGTGAGAAGGTCTTGGATTTCTGGAGAGTAATCTGAATTGCTAGTAGAAATTCAAGAGTTTGATCATAATCATGCCCTTTCATTCTGCAAAATGTATTTGAAATGAGAATTAAAATGAGCAAACATTATTGGTGCATTTTAAAAATAAGATTACTTGAATAGATGGATACATTTTGCTCACGTGTGACAAAAGGCAAGGGGTTGGGAGGGGGGAGTGCTTCTACTGAAGCAGAGAATGAGAGCAAGCTGTATGGTCCTGTAACCACAGAAGTTTTCCTGGAAACAGATTTTTAAATCCTGTTTTGTGTTCACACTGGACTTCTGGACTTCCGAGCAGAATGAAGTACAACTCCCTCCAGTCTTGAGGTGAAAGAGAGGTCTCTGCCTTCACTGCTTGGGCAGCCGGAACTCTCTCCTTAACCTCCTGGAAGAGAAGGGGTGCCGACTGCCAGGCCCTGGGAATACTGCATTTCCTCGGGCTCCATGATTGAGAAAGGTGTGAGGAAAGCCTTTGTTTCAGTCCTTTAAAATCTAGAAGGACCACAAGGAAAGAGTTGCTGGATTTGGAGACCACACAAATGAAATAACCTGGGATTAAAAAAAAAAAAAAAGAATCATTTGTGTTTCTGAAGTGAGAGAAATTCTTCAGGTCTCTGTGTAATTGGTAGGGTTGGATGTGTTCAAGGCTTGCGTTCATTTACTCATTCATTCATTTAATATTTATCGAAAGCCAACTATCTCCTAGGTACCAAGCTCAATGCTCAAAATAAGATGAACAAAAGAAACTAGGTTCTTGCCCTCACAGGCCTTACAGCTAGTAGAAATAAAATTGGGAATTCTGTTAATTCTAAAGTTTAGAATGGCCATGGTACAGCACAGGCTGGGATAGGAGTGGGGCAGAATTAGGGTCAATGGGTCAGTTGGAATATGCAGCCATGGATGACAGTTTCCATGGGGACCCATAGCCTCAAGGAAGACCAGAAAAGAGGTGAAATTTCATGTCCATGTGACGTCTGTGTCCAGAGACCAGCAGGGACTCGAGTCTGAAGCTGTAATAGAATCCCCATCTCAGCATCTAGAATGGGTAGAACTTTCCAGAACGAGGCAGAATGCCACAGCCACGTGCAGTTGATGATGGAGATACAGGCAGATCTTGGCCTTCACAAGAGGCACCATCACTCTTTCTACCGAAAAAGAGAAGGAGAGAAAGAGAGAGTGGACACCATGCCCCAGTGTTGGGGTCATGATCATCTCTCCTTTATCACCCTTTCCTATCTGAAGCACAGTGAAGCACTCAGTTCCCAAGCTTGCCACATGATACCAAAGCTCCCTAAGTGTCATTTTGGCTTCTGTCTTCTCTACAGTGAAGAATGGGTTCCAGAGTGAATCAGAGGAAACAAATAATGGCTTTCCCCGAGCCTCCAGGGAGACAAAGTTACTCCCTAAACCTTATTCCAAAATATTTTTTTATAGTATCACTAAATGAAAAGTACCAAAAATGCTTAAAAGGGCACCAAAAATGTATTGATTTCATCAAGGTACTTGACAGACTTTGTCATGGTATTCTTGTGTGTCAGCCTAAGAAGTTGGATCACTAAGGGATAAAAACTTGTCTCAAGAATACTGATAAATTAACCAGTGCTATTCCAGACCAGTGTTTCTCAGACTTCAGTAATATGTGTAGATCCTCTTTCAAGGAAATATTCATTCATAGACCTCCCCAATATTGATTTAAAATTTTTATTGTAGTATTATTCAAGCCTAAAAACCTAAAACTAGAAATGAGTAACTTATACTTCCAGGTCCTATTCAAGAATAAATATTTTAAAATCATCACAAACACATGAATCAAATAAAAACACAGTCTAAGTTAATAGTATTCATTTGACATGACAGATAATGTTGTTTACTGACACTGATGTTGAATTTAATATTAAAGTGATGAGGTTTCGTGTCAGTTTCTATAACTTGCAGCATTCTGGCTTCACCGTTTCCAATGCAGAAAAGGCTTACTTGCATAAATATGCTGTACAAAATGAAATTTAAAACTCCAAGGAATTGTTTGATAGTTCAGGTTAGTCAGATGCTATCATTTGTCAAAATTCTGCAAGCCAGAAATCCTTACATGCCAATTTTATGAATTATTAAACATTAGGATTAAGGTTAATATTTTTAGGGACTTGAAATCTACATTAGATGAGAACTTAATCCATTTATTTCTGGAAGTGGGGACAGAATTTCTTTATACTTATTATAACATTTACTGCTAAATTGGTATTATGGAAGAAAAGTTAAATATTATTTTGAAAACTAAGGATTCAATCATAACAAAGATTTTTTTTTTTTGAGCGCATATCTCAAACTACTTTGTGCTCCGTGAACACAGATCTGTCATTACATCTCTCCAGTGGAACTGCCAGAAACCTTTCTTTGTGTAGGATGCCATGAAATTATTTAGCTCTCACATGGCGTGAGCACAACGGCAGGCGTAAGTGCAAGCTCAAACACTAAAATGAAGGAGCGACACTCAGTGTTAAGGCAATCACCAGATGATGAAGAATGTGTTCACATGATTTTTTAAGGATCATCATTCAGTGTGAATCCACATTTAAAATTCTGATTTCAAATTTATTGTTCAGAGTGGATTTTGGGGGAACATTTCTTAGCTTAATGCTTGGAACTGCCCAACAAATGATAACTATTCTATTATTGTTGCTGCTGTTTACTTATTTAAAACATTTGGTTGGCAATGTAGCCAAAAGAAAAGGGGCTCGTACCAGAGCAAGGATTCGGAGTCTTATTTGTTAAACTTTGCATTGACCCACCAATTCACCTTGGATATCTCTGTGTCTGAGATTTCCTATCCATGAATGAGATTGAGACTTTCTAGAATTGAGAAAATCGTGAGTTTAAAATTTAATTCAGTAGGTGCCCATTATGTAAAGGCCCCAAGGCAAATCATGCAGTATTTATGCCAGCGTCTGAAAATCAAACAATGCTGCATACTTCTTAGATATCCCTTTAATAGACATGAGCCAATTTGTGGAAAATATATTTCTCAGCAACAACAACAATGACAACCCCATTTGGAAACAAAGCACAAATCGTTGCCCCCTGGACAACTTTTTTATTATCCTACCACACTATAGTGATTATTCTCAAATGAGACTTTCTGAAGCTGAGAAAATACTCAGAGAGGGATTCTCCTTTAAAAAAAAAAAAGATTTTATTTATTTACTTGACAGAGAGGGAGAGAGGGAGAGAGCACAGCAGGGGGAGCAGCAGGCAGAGGGAGAGGGAAGAAGCAGACTTCCTGCTGAGCAGGGAGCCTGACTCTGGGCTCCATCCCAGGACGGGGCTCGGTCCCACTCAATGGCGACTTGAGCCAAAGGCAGATGCTTAATTGACTGAGCCACTCAGGTGTCCCCAGAGAAGGGTTTCTTTATCTTGAATTCATGAATAGGTTTCAGGGAACGTAAGTTTCTGAAATGTATCCAGCATTTGGGTGTGTGTGTGTGTGTGTGTGTGTGTGTGCAAATGCATGCACATATCTGAGGGGAAAGGTCTATATTTCATCAGATTCACAAACGTGTATAAGAGCCAAAATGTATATGAACCACTATTTTGTAATGAAACTCCTAACTCCTAATGCCACTTGAGAATTAACACTTCACTTTGACCTGAAACGAGGCTGTGTTTATGGAATCATTTTTCTGGGAATGGCCTCTAGGGTGCTACAGGGTTACCTTTCACCGTAATTGTGATGCAAAGTATTCATCAATATAATAAAGGCTGTAACATCCTTCTTTACCTCGATCAAAGATAAATCAAGACTAGAGATTAAACAATGGTACATATTGCAACCATTGAGCTGATGCATTGGACTGTGTTACTTGATTTGGAATTATAATATTAACTAGCCCATTGTGGCTGCTCCATAAACATGAGCCTGACCTTCATAGATGAAACCCATTGAAGTCACAGAGCATCTTTTTAGTTAAGTGAACATGAATCGGTATTTATCTGGGAACTGACTAGATTCAGCCTGGCTCTAGCCTTGTTCTTTTATCGAGGCATATTGTGAGCTCCTAAGAGAGCAGTTCAGTTTTTAGAAATACTTACAGCTATATCCTGTCAAGGTACAAAGCACTGTTATTACTCTAGAAAGTTGTTCTCCTTCTCAGGCATTCTCCTCTCTAGAGACTGATTTGGTTTCTCTCATGATGCCATCCATTATTTTAAAGTTTATCCTAATTTCTTACTTAGAAAACCACTAGCCACATCAGCACAGACCAATGTTTCCAACCTGGGTTTCCTGGGGTCTTAAAAATCCTTGAAGATTGTTTGGGAGCCACTGTGAGATTGGAAAGAGAGCTGAAGGAGAATCTCAGAGAAATCTAGACAATCCCCCAACTCCTATTTCAACTGGACCAGCAGCTTCCCTTTGAACTCTTACAAATTGGAATTCCATGTGAGATTGGTTTTAAAAGGGGCTCTGCTTCTTTTAAAATATTATCTGGCATAGGCTATTGTGCCAAAAATGACTGCGGTGTTTAAATTAAGCCATTAGAGAATCTAACTCTTCAAATGACAGTTAAGATTTCCCAAGACCCAAGTGAGTGAGCAGAGGTTAGCAGTTGTGCAGGATAAAGGCTGACAAGACAAGGTGGTCCCACGTGGAAGCTAGTAGCATAGGAGGTGGGAAAGCGACTCTTAAGTGGGGGTGGCCTGTCCTGAGTGTGTTCTCCAGGTCTTGTAGAGGAGTTTATTAACTCCAAGGTGATCCTCTTGCGTTGTAGACCATGTTTTCTCTAGTCAGATGACCATTTTGACCATTTCAGATCAATCTTTTGCTTAAAATCAACTGGACTCAGACTGGCCAATATCTAACAGGCAATATCTAACTAGGCATTACCCTATTTTCTCCCTAAAATCCAATTTCATTGTTATACGAATTTCAGCCTGAGTCTACTAGTGCTTAGAAGTTTTGCTTTAATGTAAGAAACCATCAGTCGTGTGCACGACAAATGTTCTCAGATTTATGACGAAAATAGGGGAAACTGTCTGAATTATGAATTATCAGCTCAAGGTTGCTGAATTTTTATAAAGGACCCACTAGAGGAGGATCTTTGTTGGTTGGCTGTTTTTATGTTGTTTTCCTTTTAATTTTATCCCCCAAAAGATGGAGTGTAAACAATACTATTTTATATGTGTATCTTGATATACAGTTTGAAAAAGTACCACGTTTGTTGTAACAACCCTGAAAAGTATACAGCATTTTCTCCATTTTATTTTTTTTTTAAGATTTTATTTATTTACTTGACACAGAGAGAGAGAGAGAGAGAGAGTGCACAAGCAGAGGGAGCAGCAGAGGGAGAGGGAGAAGCACGCTCCCAGGGAGACCGATGTGGGGCTCCATCCCAGGACCCTGGGATCATGACCTGAGCCAAAAGCAGATGCTTAACTGACTGAGCCACCCAGGTGCCCTGCTTTGTCTCCATTTTAAAGATGAGGGAACCGAGGCACTGACAGGTTAAGTGACCTGCTCACGGAAGTAGAGAATACTAGAATAATACTAGAATTCAGTACCTATTTTAATGGCTAAATCACTAGTATAGTGTCATATATCCAGTACCCACGATTATTTACCTGCGTATTTAGTACTGGTGTGTTTAGCTAAGAGACAATGAGTAGGTAACTGTTCGTACCCTGAAATATTTTTGTCACCCCATTTATTAGCCCATTTTTAGTGCTGACTTTATCTTTTAATGAAATTGGCATCTTCACTCATAAATATTTTTAAATTTTAATTTTAAAAAGCTGTATCCTTCAGGGGAGGAGAGGAAATGGTTTCCAAAAACTTGAGAAAGTGCCAGGAAAAGCTAAATGATTAATTTCCCATAAAGTGCATCAGGCATTTCATTTTGGCAAATGATTATGAATTAGAAACCTTCCTTAGATTGGAGATAAAATCTTTGTGAGTTGTCAGAACCAGGAAAAGGCATATTTAACTGGATGGTGAGGAGAGACAAAAACATAGGGAAAAGGCTTCTGGGAAAAAGGCCCCCCCTAGAACAAGTAGACCCAGAAATGCCTATAAAATGCTCATTAAACAATCCAAGCTTTGCTAACAAATGTGTCCAGCCTGATAATTTGGCTGATGAAGGGCCTTATTATAAGCAAGGACTGAGAATATCATTTTTAAATAAATAATCGCTTAACCGAATGCACCATTACTAAGAACGTACACGCTCCATCAAAGAGGAAGCAAGCATTTAGTCACACATGGGAGAAGCAATGCCGGAAGGGAGATAGAGTCTAGCAGAGGATAACATTACAGTCTTGGGTCAAAATGGAGCCATGAATATGGATGAGTCATCGAAGGGCTGAATTCCTTCAGATACCGAAGATGAGAGTGAGGAGGAGGCTCATTGGCAAAGAAAGCAGATGACAAAGGGTGAGACCATGCAGCTGGACAAAAAAGGCTTTTTGGGTTGTTAGGCTCTAGGATGGCCACAGGAGGGCAGCAAAAGCATCACAGACGGAAGTTCCTGCGTGTCCTTTAAGGAAACCTAAGTTTTGAAAGATGTAAATCTATCACAGAATCCAGATTTAAAACTGCTGGGAGTCAGTGAAATATTTTTTGATGAGTTTAATATAATTTCATCCAAAATAACTTTTATTTTTAGTTTAAAGATTCAAAGATTTAAGGAGATGAAGTGGGTCTTGTGAAAGGATTTTCTGAGTAGTGAAAAAAACAAGATGCTTTCCTCCTTCCATTATTTTCTCTTTGTCTGCTGTGAGGGGTAGAGAATTTAGGATTAGTAATTAAGACTTCAGCACAAATACTGTGACATTTCTTTGACGTGGTGGCAAGCAGGCAACTAAAGGTATACTAACATTTTCAATCAAAACATAGGATGAATGAAAGCACACCTTTCAAGAAACTTGACAACTGGTTGATGAAACTACTTAATTGCCTAATTAAGTAGTGAATTAAACTACTTAATTAAAATTATACCTGGGGGCTACAATAAGGCTCCTTTCAGAAAGGACTTCCTAACCCACTCCTTGTGCTCCTATGAGTTTACAAAAATTATATGGAGGATGGGGTGCCTAGATGGCTCAGTCGGTTAAGCGACAGACTCATGGTTTCAGCTCAGGTAGTGATCTTAGGGCCATGAGGGTCATGAGATCGAGCGCTGCATTGAGCCCTGTGTTGGACTCGGAGCTCAGTGCAGAGTCGGCTTGGGACTTTCTCCCTCCCCCAACCCCCGCCCTGCTCTCTCTTTCTCACTCTCTCTCTATAAAATAAATAAATATTTTAAAAAAATTATATGGAGGAAAAAGCCTAGCTTTTTGTGTAAATCACATTTATCTTCAAGAAGGAAGATGAGAATCCATAACTGAAAAAAGAAGATACCATTCTAGTAGGTCATCTGAGTGGTTCCCAGATTAAACATGTTGTTTTGTTATTAGCTAATTTTGACCTGTAAATGGACCAGATTACTTCAGTTTAAAGGTATGAAGCTCAATTTTAGAGGAAATGGGTGAATCTACTCTATAATGTTGGGACTAAAAGACCAACTAAAATGGAAAATGTATTCCTCTCACTATTGTCTCTTGAGGCCTGAATTCCCTGCTTTTTTATTTTTATAAAACTCTGACAAGGTATCAAAAATAAATAGACATTACCTACGAATTTCTTTCCTAGGAAAGAATTCCCAGAAATGACCAGAGATGCATAAAGTGATACATATTTAATGATGTCCTAAGACATGGGTGTTTTATTTATATTTGAAAAAATGGAAAACAAAACAAAAATTTCATCATAATAAGTCTCTGTTGGTGTTAATTTTGTGCCAGATCCCATTTTAAGCCTCCACATTATTTGTTTTTCACAACAAACCTAGGAGGTAGGTGTTATTATTATACCCATTTTACAAATGAAGAAATTAAAGCTCCATGAGGTTAACAACTTGTCCAAGACCACACATCTAAAAAGTGGAGTTGAAGCTATTACTCTAGAACTCATTGTTTTAGCATTCTATTATGTATTATGTAGCCCCCTTTTATACAATGGAATGATTAAATACAGTTTGAAACACCCTCACCATAGGATAGTTTCCAACCTTTAAACATCATGCTTTTGAAGAATAGTAATGTAAGATTTAAAACAGTATGTTAAACCAATCAGCCAGTATACAAAATTATGCGTGTAGTATAGCCTCAATAGTATAAGATTCAAAAGAAGTATCCTGCAATGTTAGCTGAACAGATTTCTGCATGGCAAATTGAGATTTTCTTCTTTTTATCATCTGGCATTTTCCAGTTCTTTATATGAATATACTTTGCCTCTGTAATTATGAAGAAAGTTATTAGGTAGCAGGTATATAGTGAGGAGGAACTTTACATTTGTATTCTGTGAGAAATTTTGATATGATGAACTTGGCAGTTGCTTAGAAATTTGTAGGCAAATGTGCATGTAGCCCAAATATTTGGCGGGAGATGAAGAACAAACATCTGACTCCTTCTATAGGTGATTCATAGTTACTGAAACCTGTCGGGGAGAATGAGCAGTAAAATGCAGTTGAGGTCTGGTCTGTAAAAGAAAATCACCATCAGGGTAGGAAAGGGATGAGGTCAGCGGGGTGACTCCTGATGCTGTGGATTTTCACAGAGGAACAGTATGTCCCAGTTAGGAGGCTTTGGGCTACAAGCAGCACAATACCTACCTACAATCGGCTTAAGTAACAAGGACATTTATTATCTCTTGAAGAGGTCTAGACGCAAAGCGGTTCCAGTTTTGGTTCAGCAATGCAATGCAGTCATGACTCTCATACTTTTCCATCTTTCCCTTCACCATCTTCATGCTGTTAACAATATATCCCTTCATTGTCTCGTTATGACATCACAGATAGACATAATCACATTCAACATACATGAAAAGTTATTTTTCCCCATGTGTTTCTTATTACTATGCTTATTCGTCCCATTAGTCTCCATTGGTCAAGAAAGCACACCAGTGGGGCGCCTGGGTGGTTCAGCTGGTTAAGCCTCTGACTCTTGATCTCAGCTCAGGTCTTGATCTCAGGGTTGTGAGTTCAATCTCCATGTTGGTTTCCACACTGGGCGTGGAGCCTACTTAAAGAAAAAGGGAGGGCAGTGCCTGGGTGGCTCAGTCCATTAAGTGCCAGACTCTTGATTTCAGCTCAGGTCATGATCTGAGGGTTGTGAGATTGAGCCCCACCCCACACCCTGTCAGGCTCCCGCTGAGCTTGAGATTCTCTCTCTTCCTCTGTCCCTCACCCCGCTCGTATGTGCATGTGAACACACACACAGTCTCTCTCAAAATAAATAAATAAAATCTTAAAAAAAAGAGAGAGAAAAAAGGAAGAAAGAAAGCATACCAGCAAGAATGTAGGGAAAGGCGAATGACCATTGAGTAGGCAACAAACATTGTCTGCACAAATTCTTTTGGGTGATACAGTATATAGTGCATTGGGCTCCATGCTCTGCCACCCCCCCTTGCTCTCTCTCAATCTCTCTCTCAAAATAAATAAAATCAAAAAAAATAAATAAAATATACTTTGCTCATCATTTCATGCTAAATAGACATCTATGCAGTAATTTTATTTTTTGACCTTGTGTTAAAGAAATTCTTTTTTTAGAGAAGTAGGGAGGAGAGAGGGAGAAGGAGAGAGAATCTTAAGCAGCCTCCATTGTCCAGTGCGGAGCCGGACGTGGGGCTCGATCTCACAATCCTGGGATCATGACCTGATCCAAAATCAAGAGTCAGACACTTAACCAACTGAGCCACCCAGGCACCCCAATGCAGTCATTTTAAATGGCTGTTTAACGGTTTAGCATTTGAATGCTCCATAGTTTTTTTTATCCAATTCCATAATTACAAACAGATAGTTTCCATTGTGTTTTGCTATTACTGTAGGAACAATTCCTTGGAGGAATTTTATACATTGGCACACAAATAAACAGGCACATTTATTCAATTACATCTATAAAATAAATTTCTTACTCCAGTGTTTTGAGTTCGTTCTAGACTATAGGCCTCTTTCCAAATCAATGTGTAGATACATTTTATCGTTATCTTTATATTTCCTAATGTGGATAGTCCATTTTCTAATAGCAGTTTCCTATTCATTATTATTACAATAAGTGAAGAAATAAATATTTTTGTGCATGTGCTTAGGCACATTTATATGAATACTCATGCCCTTGTTTAATTAAAGTTTAAAATTGAAATGTATCCTTGGTATAAAAATTAGCAGAGAAGCGTGTTGAATGAAGAGTATAAGCTCCATCCTATCCTTTCTCCCTACCTCCAGTTTAACTCCTTGGAGGGAAGGCTCAGACATTCGCTATTCATTTATTTCTCTTGTGAATTTCTTCCACATATCCTGCATGTGCTAATGGTGTTTTTGATCATATAGCATCCATGCTCTCTCATTTGCAATTGCACCCTGATTTTTAGGAGTACCCACTCTTCCCCCATTAAATCTGCATCAGCTACTCTGGCTTCCTTGTTGTTCTTTGCTCGTGTAAAAATGAATTAAAAATATTCCAGTTTCAGGGCCTTTGCATTTGCCACAGCCACTGCCTAGAAAGCTTATCCCTAGATTCCCACAGCTCTCCTCCTTAATCTTTTAGGTCTTTGCCCAAATTTTATCTTGACAGCGAGGTATTCCCTAATTGTGTCATTTAAAATGGCATGCCCCACCATGGCAACATTTTTCTACATCTGTCTCCTGAGGCAAGGGAGACAAAAGCAAAAATAAACTAGCAATCTACAAAGCAAACGACAGCCCACTGAATGGGAGAAGATATTTGCAAATGACATAGCCCGCAAAGGGTTAGTATCCAAAATATATTAAGAACTTATACAGCTCAGCACCAAAAAAAGCAAATAATCCATTTAACAAATGGGCAGAAGACACAAACAGACCTTTCTCCAAAGAAGACATACAGATGGCCAATAGACACATGGAAAGAGGCTCAACATCACTCATCATCAGATAAAAGCAAATCAAAACCACACGTGTCAGAATGCCTACAATAAAAAACAAGAAACAACAAGTGTTGGTGAGGATGGAGAGAAAAGGGAACCCTCCTGTACTGTTGGTGGGAATGCAAACTGGTGCAGCCACTGTGGAAGATGGTATGGAAATCATTCAAAAAATTAAAAATAGAATTACCATACGATCCAGCAATTCCACTACTGGGTATTTACCCAAAGGCTATGAAAATATATATACACAATGGAGTATTACTCAGCCATAAAAAGGGTGAAATCTTACCATTTACAACAACATGGATGGATCTAGAGGGCATAATGCTAAGTGAAATAAGTCGGAGAAAGATAAATGCCATCTGATTTCACTCATACATGGAATTTAAGAAACAAAACAAATGGCCAAAGAGAAAAAGAGATAAAAACAGACTCTTAAATATAGAAAACAAACTGGTGATTATCAGAGAGGAGGTGGGTGGGGGGATGGGTAATGTATAGAATTGTTGAATCGCCATATTATACACCTGAAGCCAATATAACACTGTATTTTAATTATATTGAACTAAAAAAACATAATTTTTTTTAAAATATGGCAGCCCCCAGCCCCGCACCTCCATATCCCTTCTTGGCTCTACTCTCCTCCAGGGCATTCTTCATCATCTAACATTCTGTATATTTTACCCATTTATGTGTTTATTATCTGAAACCTCCCACTGGGATGTAAGCTCCATGAAGGCAGGAATTATTGTCTATTTTATCCACTGTTACATCCTCGGTGCCAGTAGAGATTAATAAATAGGTGCTCAATTAATATTTATTTAATACATGAATGAATAGTATTGAAGGGCACACAAGTTTGGGGCTAATTAGACATTAGTTTGAATCTCACCTTATTTTTTTATTATTTTTTTAAAGATTTTATTTATTTATTTGACACAGAGACAGCCAGTGAGAGAGAGACAAGCAGGGGGAGTGGGAGAGGAAGAAGCAGCCTCCCAGTGGAGAAGCCCGATGCGGGGCTCAATCCCAGGACTCTGGGATCACACCCTGAGCCGAAGGCAGATGCTTAACATCTGAGCCACCCAGGCACCTCTGAATCTCACCTTATTAAGGTCACAATAGCTGTGTGATCTTAGGTACATTTCTTAATTTGTCTAAACTTCAGTTTCTTCATCTGTAAAAACAACAGAATTAAAATTAATTACTTTTTATGGTGTTAAAATGAATCAGAAAGATTCCATCAAGGTAAGTGTCTAGAACAGCAAAGGTTCCTTTTCTCATCCTCTTTCTCCTCCTTCTTCTGTACTTCTCCCCCCCCCCATCCTCCTCCCTGTCCTCCTCTTCTTCTTATTACTATTTTGAAGTAAAAATCATAACCTTGGTATTTTTCTTTCCTAGAGTTCCAACTTGCTGCTTAGCTGACTCATCTTACCCTTCCGTGTATCCCAGCTTTACAATGCAGGTAACACTGCCGTTCAATAGTGATCTGGCACTAGGACATTTGAATACAGGGACACTGTGACCTTCTTCTACACTTTTTGGGACAGCCATAGGGCTTAGTCCAAATTTAAAGTCGCTGGCGTTCACAAAAACCTGGAACAGCTCCAGTGTTTCCCTGAATGTTTGGGAACCACACTCTAGGTTCATACACTCAAGCGGCTGTCTCATTCCTAGCTCACAGCAGCCAGGGACAAATTAGTAGAAGAATCCCATTGGGTTCTTTGAGATATAAGAGAAGAAGAAAACATCCACTCATGTTTCTCACACACTAATTCCCAGAAACGTCTTGTCAAGGCTCCATCTCCAAGTTTGTTCATTACCACATTTTCCATTCACTCAGCAAACATTTTTTTAAAAAAATAAACACTCGAGGAAAGTCACCATAAAATGTGCCATGCAAATTCTTTCTGCCTGAAGACAATTATTACAACTAGTCATAAAGTCTTAAAAGCTATTTATGGAGAAGTTATCTTCTGTCAGGCAGTCTGCACAGGGTCTCAAGTCCAAAATGATAATACAAGGGGATGATGACACCCGCATTATAGATCGGAAAACAGAGATTCAGAGAAGTTAGCTATCCAAGGTCACAAACTACACAGTGACTGAGCCAGGACTCAGCCCAGTACCGCCAAACTCTGAAGCCCGTGGTATTTGCAATACTTTACATTGTCTCTGGATATTATAATCTAGAGGGGGAAATACGAAGTTTGTCAGAATACACTTTATATGGAAATTATTCAGTTGCATCCAAGAAGCATTTCTGAGTATGTGAAACCCTGTTACATGTTTGAAAGAGGTCTAACTTGAATAAGGTAAAGTCTGTCTATACCTTCTTCAGGGGACTGTCCATGAACATAGTACAAATAAATGCTATAATTGAATTAAGCACAGAGAACCTTCTGTCTACTTAGGATCAGAGGGGTATCACAAATGGTGTCAGGTATCCAAGTCTGGAAGGCTGAGGAGCATTTCAACAAGTGGAGAAGAGTAGATAAGGTGCGGAGGCCTGGCAGTATTGACCCTGAAGGGACAGGAGTTGAAGCAGCGAGCAGTCTGAAGGAATGAATATAAAGAGGTTCCCTGATCACAGGATGGGAGCCAGCAGGAGACTGATGGAACAGGAAGGGTGAGCTCAATGAGGTCACAACAAAGGTGTAGAAGGTGGGGGGAGTATGGGTGTAGAATGTCTGTGAATCACAGGATAGGGGAGCTGGGCACAGCCAGCAGGAGGGATGTGGTAATATTGGGGAGCCATCCCCAAGGTTCCAGATGGAACTGTGGAATGACAGGCTCATTTAGACAGGCTCAAAGTGTCCCTTCTCAGCCATCCAACTTACACTTTTGAATTGCAAAACTTTCAATCTAGTGGTAGGATTACTTTAATTGCTTCATTAGAGTGGGGTCCTGGTCTTGGGTGGCAGGGATGGTGGAGAGTAGCCTTGGCTTGGTAGTGTGACTAGAGAGTACACCCCTAAATGTTTGGGTGTTAACGAAAAGTTCAAAAGTTCAAAATCTTTCAGGCCCTCTTACAAAACATGGCCAAATCAGATGCATTTGTTTGTAAATGCTCTACTAAGTAATGGTTCTTGAAGGTATTCTTTTTCTTTTTTTAAATTGAGATGTAACTGACGTATAACATTGTTTCAGTTTTAGGTGTACACCGTAATTATTTGATTGCTCCTTCTTCACAGTATTTTATTGAAGACAGGGAGACCTAAGGAAGACTCGGTGTAGGTTTAACTTTGTTTTAGTCACAGTCTTTACTGTTAGTTTAAACATGGAAATAGAAGGTCATAAAAGCATATGATTATTCTGCTGGAAATGGAAGGGAAAAGAGCTGCTTGGGTGAGATCGTACTGTTTCACTCTTATTCTGAATTAGTTACATGCAGTATGATTAAATTCATTATTTGACATTGGAAATGTATATTAATAACTGACTATGATACATTTAATTGTATAATATTGTATGAGGCTACATACTGGATGTTCTAAGCATATGGATTTTAACCGTGCTTGTTATTGTAATGATTTCTCATAGTTTTGAATAAGACATACAAAATATATAATATGCTTTCTTTTTAAAAATCCCAACTGGGAAAGAAAGTTCACCCAAGTGATGGGGGCCAGTGCCCCTGAGGTTCGCTCTGTTCTCTAAAGTGGAAGAGTCTGTGAAGTGGCAGATTCGAGTGGAGAGCGTTGCTCCTTCCAAGTGGAGAAGACCTGTGTCAAAGCCAGGTCCCAGAGTCATATGAAACACATAGGGGTTTCACCTTTCTTGATATTAGGCTCTGGCCTCATTCAGTGAAGAGTCTCCTTCATCTTGCCAGCAGTCATGCTCTTCCTCTCAGCCTCCTGCTTGCAGAGCCGAGGGGTAGAGGAATCAGGATGCAGAGGAGACACTCCTCATACCACTACTGCTACTACAAACACCACCACTTCTTCAGCCACTCGCTAAGATGCCTTCGGCATTTCCTATTTGTGAGGCGTCCTTCTAAGGATTTAAATATATTAGCTCTTTTAATCTCTATAACAACCCTCCGAAGTAGCTACAGAAGAAGAATCTGAAACACAGCAAGGATAGGACGTGGCCTGTGTTCATACCACTAGTAACTGGTAGAGAGTGAATGATCTGACTTCGCCTGTTTTATCAGACAATTAAAGCACCAACATTGCACTCTTGGGATGCACTCCAAAATGTAACTCCGTAGTAACATTTCCTCTAAGGAAATCGACTGATTCATTTGATGAACTCTGACCCTGCAATATTGCCTATCTCCTCAAATAGCACAATTCATCATGTTTTTTTAAATTAAGAAGTCTATAGTCAGGAGCAAAGTGGCGTTGCCATGACTATTTAGGACTGGTCTCTTTTGTAAAGTTGTTTAAAGGTAGGTTCGTAAATAAAAGTGAGTTCACATTCCATTCTGAGAATTTTGTTTTGCTTTGTTGTATTGGGTTTTTTTGAGAGGACATTGAAGTGATGTGAATTCTCTGACCCTCATTCCACTATATAAAGAGGAGACAAACTCCAAAGTCCAGAAGAGCACACTACTGCTCGCCTACATATTGTACCTTTTGCTTGGGGCAATGATATTTTAAGCCTTGGAGAAAAACTTTGAAGTACAGCAGCACCAGTTAGCGCTTAAAACAAAAATTGCTTTTCTAAAAAATCGTTCTAACCTGACTGAAGAAGATGTGGAACTCTTTGTGCAGGTAAGAGACCTAGATACAGTTACTTTCAGAGGCATAGGACTACTACCTATGCGGAGGAGGCATTTAATGGGAAATTCTGTGAAATAACTTCCTTCATTGAGACTACAGAGAATTTACCCAAACCGGAAACTTCATTTTAGCTCTGAGCCAGACAGGGAAGAGTGGGAATAAGAAATCACGCAGATTGGCAAGAAGAAGGAAGGCAGCAGATGATAAGGTGGAAGGAGGTGAAAGTCAGAGAAGGAACAAATTACAACCCAATCACTACATGAGAATAAAAACTAAAAATATTCTGATTGAAATGATCCTTTTCATTATTTCAGTTGAAGTGCAGACAGATGTTCTGAAAAGGAGATAAGAATTTGGCAGGAAATCTGGCTTATTTCCCTTCCACTTTTTCCAGAGATTGTCATGCTTTAAATTCTGGACACATTGTCCTTAAAATTTTCCCTATGCTACCTTTTGTGGTAAATTTAATCTTAATGTAGGCATTCTGATTACTCTTTTCCTTGAGCATTTGTATAGTTTATGTCTTTCCCAACTTTAATGTCATAAAGACAGTTTTCTTCAACTTCTAAAAGTTTTAAAAATTTTGCTTTTTTACATTGAAATCACTAATTTTAATTAGATTATTAATCTGGATTGTGTATGTATCTGTATATGTAAAGTAGGATCAGCTTTACACATTTTTCTGTATAAAGATTCCATTGTTCCAGAACAACTTATTAATTCATTATTTCTCATTAATTTTTAGTGTTATCTCTGTCATATGCCAGGTTCTCATTTGTACATAAACTTGTTTCTGGGCTTTTGATTCTTTTCCCTCCTGTTTGAATTACAATAGCCTTGCAATGAGTCTTGGAATAAATTTTCCTGCTCTTTTGTATGAATTTCAAGGTCAGATTGTCAAATTCCATAATGTACTCTGCTGGGGGGTTTGATCGTGATTTCTTTGGATTTGGGGAGAATTATTATGTGATCATATTGAGTATTCTTAAACACAAAATGGAATCACTTAGTATAAAGGAATCATGTGATGCGTTGTCTTTTGTGACTAGCTTCTTCCACTTAGCATGATTTTGTTTTGGTTTGGTTTTGGGGGGGTTGGGGTTCTTTTTAGTATAGTTGGCACATAATGTTACATTAGTTTCAGGTGTATAGCATAGTGATTTGACAAGTTTTACATTGCGTTCACCACACGTAGCTATCATCTCTGCCAATACATTGCTATTACAATATCATTGACTGTATTCCTTACCCTGTGCCTCTTTATTCCTGTGGCTTATTTGTTCTATAACTGGCATACTGTATCTTCCGCCCCCTTTCACCCAATTTTCCCAGCACCCTACCCCCTCCCCTCTGGCAACCATCAATCTGTTCTCTGCATTCATAGGTCTGATTCTGCTTTTTGCTTATTCATTTGTTTTTTGGTTTTGTTTTTGTTTATATATTCCACTTACGAGTGAAATCATGTGGTATTTGTCTTTCTTAGTCTGATTTATTTCACTTGGCATAGTACCCTCTAGGTCCATCCATGTTGTCTCAAATGACACAATCCCATCCTTTTTATGGCGGCATAATATTTGGTTATGTAGATAGATAGATAGATAGATAGATAGATAGATAGATAGATAGATAGACAGATGATAGATACCACATCTTCCTTGTCCGTTTGTCTATTGTTGGACACTTAGGTTGCTTCCATATCTTGGCTATTGTAAATAACGTTGCAATAAACATAGGAATGCATATACTTTTTTCTGATTAGTGTTTTCATTTTTTGGGGGGTTAAATACCCAATAGTGGAATTAGTGGATCATATGGTATTTCAATTTTTATTTTTTTGAGGAACCTCCATACTGTTGACATTAAGCTATATTATTACATTTATCAGTATGTCATTTCTTTTATTGCTGAGTAGTATTCCATTGTATAGCTATACCAAAGTTTGTTTATCCATTCACATTGATGAGCTCTGAGTTGTTTTTAGGTTTATCTATCATTAATGAAGCTGCTACAAATATTTTTTATGTAAGTCTTTGTGACGAAACATGTTTTTATTTTGTTTTGGTAAATGCCTAGGAGAGGAATTCCTATGTGAAATGAACTATGTAAGTAGATGTGTATAACTGTATAGGAAACTGCCAAACAGTGGTTCTCCAGAGGAGTTGCATCATTTTATGCTCCCTTCAGCAAAAGTGAGAGTTCCAGTTGCTCTACATCCCCCCCAAAATTTGATGTTGTAAAGTTTCTATTTTAACCAATCTAATGATTCCTCATTGTGATTTTAATTTGTACTTCCCTAATGACTATTCATCTTGAGCATTTTTATGAGATTATTGGCCATTTTTATATCATCTCTTGTGAATGTCTGTTCAAATCTTTTGCCCTTGTTTTCATTTGTCCTGTTAATGCAGAGTTATAATGGTTCAGTATACATTATGGGGGAAAGCACTTTGTCAGGAATTTGTGTTGTCAATATTTTCTCCTAGACCGTGGATTGATTTTCATTTTATTCATGATTTCTTTTGAAGAGAATTGAATTTTTTTATAAATTCTATTTTATAATTTTTTTCTCTTATGGGTTATACTTTTTGTGTTCTATCTAAGAAATTTCCAGCTAAACCAAAATCACAAAGATTTCCAGAAATTTTATAGTTTGGCTTTTATATTTATCTATCTGATACATTTCAAGTTATTTTTGGTGAATTGTGTGAGATGAGCATCAAAATTTGCTGCTGTTGTTTTTAATACATATATCCTGTTATTTCCAAATCACTTGTTCAAAGACTGTCTTTTTTCCATGGATTGCCATGGCAACTTTGTCCAAAGTCTCTTGACCAGGCTCCATTTATGGGTAAGATAGAGTAAGCGCACTCCACTCTCTCCCTCCCCCCCATTGAATGTAACTATAAAATCTGGAAAGAATATATGGATTAGGTATTTGAGGAATCTGAAAAGTAAGTAGTAGCAGCAATATATTGAGGAAGAACACCAGAATTCGAAGTACTGAACTAGTAGTGAGTTAAGCATTCCCCCCCCCGCCCATAACCCCCCAGCCTCATTAATGCAGCTGGAAACCCAGAAGTGAACACAGAGAGCTCTGGGAGACACCCTCTCATTCTGGCTCAGGAGCAGGAAAGGGAACTCCTTCTGCTCAGAGAATGTGTGCAAATTCTCCCATTTATTTCTTCTCTTCATTGTCTTGCACCCAAGCTGCCAAGCAATCCTATGGTGGTAGCAACAGCAACAGTGGAAGCAACAGGAACCCACAGGAGGCAAACTTCTGAGGGAGGGGAAGTATCCTCTGTTCCCCGAAGTTGTAGTTTGAAGGCTAGAGCCAAACCCTCTTACTTTTCTTCCTTCTTTCTCTGCCCACCACCATTTGGCGCTGGATATGATACAATCATGGAAGTAGTTTGGTTTCTGGCTGGAAGGCCAAAAGGGGAGCCCCCAGTTATAGAAAAGTAATGGGGGAGATCACAGAGAGGAAGCTGTTTGGGAAAGTGAACCTATAAAATTGCTTAAGATCTTCTGGACTCACCCTGACCTGCACATGCATGGATCTGACCCTAATTCATACATCAAACACTTTGAGGATGGAACTAGTGGGTAGGCCTGAATCGAGGTCTCAGACTGACACCCCAGTGATGGATGTGTGGGACAGGCCCAAATGATAGAGGCCATAAGAGCTGAACACATTCCACAGAATGTGAATTGGAACCCGCAGTCTGAATCTAAACAGGTGGTTTGCCTAACGTGGAAGTATCAACATTCTCCATAGGACTTGAATTAGCCTCACAGTCTCGTAACATAGTATTGAAAATGTCGAGGACACAATCCAGAAGTACTGAGCATATGAAGAACGACAAAAATCTGGTGACAAATCCTCTCAGGTTTTGTTTGTCTGAAGAAGTTTTTCTTTTGCCTTTTTTAAAAGGACATTTTCCTTGGATATATAATTCTAGTCTGGCACTTTAAAACTGTTCCATAGTCTTCTGGGTTGCATAGCTTATGATAGTTTGGAAAAAATCTGCTGCTGTATCTTCAAGTTTATTAATCTTTTCTTTTGCTGATAATCTCATCTAGTGAAATATTCCTTTTTGAATATTGTATTTTTCATTTCCAGAATTTCTATTTGCTTACTTCTTAAATATTCCATTTCTCTCCTCATTATGTTAATGATTTATATTTGAGTATATTTATATTAGCCCTTTTAAGGTCCTTGTTTGCTAATTCCACCATTTTAATGGAACTGTTATTTATGGGTTTGTTTCTTTTGAGTGATTTTTCTTTTGGTAATGGATAACGTTCTCTTGCTTCTTTGTATGTCTACTAATTTTTTAAACTCAGATAATAGACATGGAGAATTGTTTTGAGGTGCTTGGTTTTATTATATTCCTTTAAATTCCTTAACTTTCTCTGACAGGCAATTAAGTAAGTTACTTAAACATTACTTTAATCCTTTCAAGGTTTATCTTAAGCTCCTTTCAGGCTTAAAGTAGCCCTTTTGCTGGAGCAAATTTTGCTGTACTGCTCGGTCATGGCCTTTTTGGGTTCTCTCCTGAATGTCCTGAACATACAGTGAGGCCTGTTCACCCTAGCTGAGATATCTCAAACAGTTCCTAACCTGGTATGAGCTCTAGGAATATTCCAGTTTACAGGCCACAGTAATTGTTTTTTCCCAACACATCAGTTAGCTGTTGCTGAATAACAACATTAACACAGGGACACCTGGGTCGCTCAGTCCTTAAGTGTCTGCCTTCGGCTCAGGTCATGATCCCAGGGTCGTGGGATCAAGCTCTGCATGGGGCTCCCTGCTCAGTGGGAAGCCTACTTCTCCCTCTCCCATTCCCTCTGCTTGTGTTCCCTCTCTCACTGTGTCTCTCTCTGTCAAAATAAATAAAATCTAAAAAAATTAAAAAAAAGCACCCACAACATTAACACAAACTTAGTGGCTTAAAACACATTTTTTATCTGTTTCTATAAGTGGGCGTCTGAGCACAGCTTAGCTGGGTCCTCTGCAAGACTATAGTCAAGGTGCCAGACAGGGGTGTGTTCTCATCCGATGCTCAACTGAGGAAAAACCTGCTTGCAAACTCATGTAGCTTTTAACTGCATTTAGTTCTGTCGGGCAGTCCTACCCAGGCCCCCAGTTTCACGTTGCCTATCTGCCAGGTCCCTGCACATGACCCTTTCCATAGGCAGTTCACAGCATGGCAGCTTCCTTCCTCAAAGCCAGCAAGGTAGAGAGACAAGCAAGATCAGCACTCAGTCTCATATGATCTAATCACATAAGTGGAATCATGGAGGTCCTGCTACCTTTGATATATTCTATGTCACTAGAAATAAATCTCAGGTCCCACCCACTGTCAAAGGGAAGGGAATCCCTCAGGGCACAAACACCAGACCATGGGGGCCACTTTGAGAGTCTGTCTGCCATACCTGGGAAATTGTTTTTGACCAGCCTCACAAAGTTTCATCCTTTTCTTTTTCTTTTTCTTTTTTTAAGATTTTATTTATTTATTTGATAGAGAGAGAGAGACAGCCAGCGAGAGAGGGAACACAGCAGGGGGTTGGAAGAGGAAGAAGCAGGCTCCCAGAAGAGCAGGGAGCCCAATGCAGGGCTCGATCCCAGGACTCCGGGATCATGCCCTGAGCTGAAGGCAGACGCTTAACAACTGAGCCACCCTCATCCTTTTCATGTGCACAATGTTTTTCAGCCAAAGATTCAGTACAGACTTCTAGAACTCTTTCTCTGGGTAGCTTCCTCCTCTGTGAAACTCTGCCCAGAAATTGTAACCACTTCAGCTTCAATCTCTGTCTCCCCAACTCAAACATCATCGTGCTCTTTGGGATCCCCCTCTCTGTATCCCAGTCTAGAAATTACTTCCAAACAATCTGGCCAGTGATGGTGCTCATTTCGTTTGCTTCTCTTCTTCGTGATTACAGCCTGTCTCTAGGGGTATTGTACCTCTGATGACCATGATCCTTGCTCTCACCTAGCACATCATCCCACAGTGGTTTTGTTCAATCTCATTTTTAAAACTCCCATATGGATTATCGTACACTTAGTTTCTGTTTTGATTCACCCACATCTTATTGGTGTTTGTACTCACTATTTCTTTCTTCATCTCAGAGGTTCTTCCAGGGATAATTTTCCTAGTGAAATATACCTTTAATACATTTCTCTCCTGAGAGTCTACTAGTTGAAAGCACTCTTTCTCTTTTTTGTTAGATTGTTTTGTTTTGGTCTAAATGTTTATTCATCTCATTTTTTCTTGAAATTTATTTTAGCAGAGTATGCAATACTAAGTTGGCAATTGTTTTCTTTCAGAACATGGGGGACATTATTTCACTATCTTGTGGCTTCCTTCAGCTGCTTTTAAGAAGCTTTCTGTCAATCTAATTGCTTCTATAGGTAATTTATCTTTTCTCTCTGGCATCAGAGACTTTCTCTGATTCTGTGAACTTCTCTTGATCTCTGCTATTTTGCTGTTTTAATTCAACAGTAGAGATGTGACTTTTGTTTTTATTTTGCTTGGAGTTTTCCTCCTGAATCTTCACAACTGTTTCTCTTATCAATTCTGGGAAACTCATTAATTTTTTTAAAATGACCAATAATGATTAGTTTATTATTTCTCTCTTGTTATCTCTGAATCCCTCCTTTTCATTCTCCACTATTTTGTCTTTTTTGCTATATTTTCAGTAATACAATAAGATATATCTTCCCTTATTTTCCTTTTGGTTCCATCTTCTTACCTAATGTTTTGAATTGTTAATTTTGATAATTATATTTTTCCTTTCTGGAAGTTCTATTTTATCCTCTTTAAATTTATATGGTGTTTCTTGATAATATTGTATTCCTACATGTCTCTAATTCCTTTTGTTTTATTAAGCATTTTAAACTTATTTTATGTTTAATGTATATTTAACATATATTAAACATATGTTTAACATAGGATAATATATATCCTAACATATATTAGAGTTTTAATTTTGTTAGATTCATCTGTGACTCCCATAGTGGCATTATTATCTTGCTTTTGACTTTAAATAGAATACCTCTTATATTTCACTATTAAACATGAAGTTTCTGGGGTTTGTTATAGTTACTCTTCATCAAATTAAAACATTTTGTTCCTCTTTCTAACTTATAAGATATTTCCCTAAAACTTTTTCATTTTATCTATTTTTGTAGTTATTAAAATGATTAACATATGCTTTCATCTTTATTAATTTTTGGTGATTTCCTATTACTAAACTTCAGTACATTCTTTTAGTCATAATGTATTCTTTTATAACTCTGCTAGATTTTATTTAATATCATTTTATTTAGAATTTGGGATTCTATATTTATAGGCAGCATATAATTTCCTTCCTTCATTCATTCCCTCCTTCCTTCCTTTATTCCTGTGCTATTCATGTCTGCTTTCATATATTAGTATCAGCTTCATTCTAAGCATTCCATAAAGAATCAGAAAGCACAGAAAAAAAAATCTTTTAATTATTCTGCTCATTGTACCACTCTCCACTTCCATATTCCTTTCCCTTGACTCTGTATTTGCACTTTCTTAGAAGTGTTTAGAGAATTAAGGCATTGACCCCTTGAGGAGGCTGCTATTGTTACTGTTTAGATTGTGAAATTATTTGGCCAAGGTTCTTTCACCAACAAAATTCTATGTATTTTAAACTTTCCAGGAGTGCCTGGCTGGCTCAGTCAGTAGAGCACGTGACTCTCAATCTCAGGGTCATGAGTTCAAGCCCCACATTGAGTGTGGAGCCTACTTAAAATAATAATAATAAATTAAATTTAAAAATAAAAAAATAATAAACTTCCCAGAAATTGCTGGCCCTGTCGTTAACTCCTTTCTTATCCTCCAATGATATGATAATATTACTGTCCTCTTCTATCATTTTTCTTATATCTCTCATGATTTCAGTTTGCTTAAACTGCAAGTCTCTCTGTAGCTATCTGTGACCCAGATATGCTAAGTACTTGAAAATAATTGAACTTTATTAACATTTTAATTGTTATGCTAAATTTATATACATCACTCTCACAAATTTCCTCAAACACTATTGTTATAATCACATATCTAACCCATATGCAGCTTCTAAAAGGCTTGGCACCACTAAAACAAACAAGGTTTGCCATCACAAGTTCTCATCATAAACATTTCTGTCCTTGGTCCTAAGGCAAATGTCTAATTTGACCCAGTTAAATATGGGTTTGGTTTTAATCCAACTAAATGGAACTAATTTTCTTTAGTGTTCTACTTGAAGAAATAGAAATTACACAACCCCAAACTTTGTTTTTGTTTTTTCTCTTAATTTGTAGATGATGACTTCTCTCATGTTATCAGGAATACCTTCCTTAGGAAATAAGACTAGTGCCTCCTTTTGGACTTTTTGAAACTCTTTCATGACATCCTTAAGCATCATATCCACAATAGGTATTTATTGTGCTTTTTTTTTAAATTTAGGATGTTAAATATTTTATAAATCTTTTGCATATGGGACTGCCTACATACTGTCCATACCTTTGTATGGTTGGTATCTCAGATTTAACAAAATAAAGTAGTAGTTTAAGGGCCAAATACCCTTCCAGAACTAGGTCTACTAAGATAAAGGAGGGAAGCTGCCAATACTCTTGGCTCCCTGTAAAAAAGACATTTTTTTCTTTTTCCCTACACTTGGGTCTCTTAAAATCTTGGCTTAAGACTATGGTCTCTGAACCAGAATGTGTGGGGAGTAAGAAAAGCTGTCCCACCACTCCATCTCAACAAAAAATGTTTCAAAGATAGAAAAGTGTTCCCAAATAAGTCAAATGGGATTTAATTCTCTTCTCCCACTCCTCCCAAGCTGTATCATCAACTCTTGGGCAAAAAAGGACCCATGAGTGAGGTTTAAAAAAAAAAAAAGGAAGTTCTCAGAATAAGGAACTCCCCAAATGGGGTAGGTTGTAGCTGTGGAGCAGAGTGCAAATGTTGTCCCAGAGAATGATACGAAAAGGAAACCAGAATGTGGAATGACTAAGAGGGGAAGGAGAGAAAGATGAAAAACAATAGGGGATATAGATACCTTATTGTACAATATCAGGAATCGAGAATTTATGAAGAATATTTAAACAGGGGTTAAGGATATTTTTTTTAAGTACAAAAGCAAATGTAGAAGAATGAAAAGTGGCAATATAAATATCAAACTTGGAGAACAGGAAGAAGAAGGTGATTATAGGCGTTGAGTCCCCATCTTTCAATTACAAAATATCTAAAATTGATAAATCAACAAATGGATGTATAACCATATACATTAGTCTCATACAACAGAGTAGCTCTGAAGCAGGGATTGCACCACGAATGGTTTTTTATAATCCTCTGTCAGTCAGCTGTTGGTACCAGTGCCTCCCAAGATGAGGTGTGGACAAATCTCCCATGTGCAGTGGCTCCGCTGGGCTAAGGGCGATTCTCGAGAGAGGGAAGTACTGCCTTAGCGGTTGATACTTATGGCACCTGGGAATGAGTGTACCAGAAGGGTCAAAGGAATCCGAGTGAACGCCTAAGCTCATAAACAGCAGCGTGCACTTCAAAAATTAGTTGATTCCTAAAGTAAATGCTCTTCACTTTCTTGTTTAATTGCAAGAGTAGAATGTGCTAAATGTAGAAAACAAGGATACATAGAAAACCACAATTTTTAAACAATTAAGCATAATCTCACAGCTCCGTACACATTAACTGTCAACCTTTTGTGATAGAAATTTCTTCATATATAAATGACGGTATTCAGTTTTAGACTGCTTTCTCACAGCAATATGTCCTGGGTATCTTTCTAGGCTTATATACTTCATTATAATCCTGAAAGATATCACAATATTTCTTTACATTGATATACCAGATTGTACACCATCAGTCTCCTTTGTTGCTGAACACTTACACTGATTACAATTTTTTAAAATTTGAAATTCTGATACTGTGAAAAATCTTTTTTGTTTTCACTTACATTTCTTGATTATTTTCTTAGGATGAAATATGAGTTATTGGGGGTTTTTTTGTTTTGTTTTTTAATGTGTGCTATATATGCTAGGGCTCTTAAAATACTAATGACTAAAAGTTTGCCCTCAAAGCCCAATGTCATATGTGCAAATTATACCAAGTTATCATATTTTGAGGGGCATTGAATTTTTTTTTTCTTTTATCAGGTTATGGGACAATTTTTCCTAGAACTGCTGGTGGACAGATGTTCTGTGTTGTCTTTGTTGCAATTGGAATCCCTCTAACTATCATATGCTTTAAATGTATTGGTAAATTAGTTTCTCTGCCATTTGAAAATCTTGGGAACTACCTTAAATGTAAGAATAATAAAGAAGGTAAGTTTTCTCTCCAGCCACACAAGTCTGCAGGCACACACACACACACACACCTGGTAGAGAAGTTTTGTTTTTAAAGAATATATATGATGTGGATTCATAAGCTTAGATTGACCAGGCACATGACACTTTATATTTACTGGATTCACGTTGAATGAAATTTGTAGGAGTAGAAAAAGAAAGCCACCCACTGTTATAAAATGGAAGAGAGAAAATCCAGCATTCAAGAAACCATCTATTTCCCCTTAAGTGATTTTCCTCTAATCATTTAACTTATAAAATGAGCAGTAGTGAGGGTCCCCAGGGTGGCTCAGATGGTTAAGTCTCTGACTCTTGATTTCGGCTCAGGTCATGATCTCAGGGTGTTGAGATCAAGCCCCACATCAGGCTCTGGAATGGGAGTGGAGCTGCTTAAGATTCTTTCTCTCCTTCTCCCTCTGCCCCTCCCCACCTTAAAAAAATAAGTAAACAAATAAAATAAAGATGAGCAATGGTGAATTGGTATGACTTAAATGTTCTCAAAGTCATTTAGTCAACTCCTTTATTTTACAGAAGAGGAAAACATTTCATAAAGGCTGAATGACTTACCCAAGATTACCCAGAGAATTAGTGGAAGTGCAGACATTTACCCCAGAGATGCAAAGCTTTGTCCACATATCAAGTTGAATCATGTGTGTCTACTGAGTAATTAGCATAAGTGTTACTCTTTTACTCTTTCTAAAAAATTAGAGATACCGTTCTTTATTTAAAAACCGAATAATTTATTACCAAATTGCTAAGTTGTAGACATTCTTCAAGAAGCTAGTTTACCCTTGAATAACACTTGTTTGAACTGCGTGGGTCCACTTACACATTTTTTAAAAATTTCCTAGGGTCTTTTTTCCCTTGCTGTGAAAGCCTGATTATTTCCATTTGGTCTATGGTTTAGGAGAGGGCTCCAGGATGGTTAAAAAGCTGCATAGAGCCTGAGAGGCTCAGGCAGAAGGTCCAATGCCAGGAGGATGCCAGAGGGGCTCCTGAAGGGCTGCTGGGCCCCGGAGGCTCCCAGTCATGTGGGAGGGTGAGGCTTTCCAAGACATCCTCGCCCAGCCCAGCCTGGGGGCTGGCCAGCCTGCAGAGGTGAGTCAGGTGGTCCACATCTTCCTGATGCGCTTCACCTCCTCACCCAGGAAGTGGTTTTCCAGGAAGTCACAGAGATGGGGGTCTGCGCGGGCAGAACCCAGGGCATGCAGCTCCGGAAGGGCCTGCTTCCGGTTCATCTCCAGGACCTGGGTGGCTTCCATGGCATCGGGGGTTTTACCCCACTTGTCCTGCACCGGCTTCTGCAGTCCTGGGACATGGCGCGGCTGCTGCGCTGGTTTTGCATCAAGAGAGGCTTGGCGCCCTCGTGTGTCTCCTCAGCCAACTCACAGAAGAAGTGGCCCACGTCTTCCAGAGTCACATCCTCGCCGTGGAAATGGAGCCCAGAGACAGGTAGGTGTAGGAGGCTGGCAGATGCCTGTTGACCGGGCGGCTGGCGGTGGGGGCCTCCACCTGACTGGAATCATTCTGACAAACATGGGGCCTCATGGTTGATCGGCAATAGGAAGCTAAGCTCAGAAGATGGTGTTGCTAGTCCTGTAAGCTCAGGGGGCTGAGAAGATGGTTCTGAAGGCTGTGACTGGAAAAGTGGTTGAGGGGTGGTGGGAGGCAGGAAGAGGGGTGTCCCTGGGTCTGTTCTGCCCAAACACCGTTGAAACAAGAGACAGATCTGAGGGACCGCTGGGCGCACTACCTGTATGGGGATTGTTTTCAGTACAGTCCTGTAAATGTATTTTCTCTTTGCTATAACTTTCTTAGTAACATTTTCTCTTCTCTAGATACTTTATTGTAAAAATACAGTATAAAATGCATATAACGTATAAGTTATGTATTAATTGTTATCAATAAGGCCTCTGATCAACAGTGGATGATTAGTAGTTAAGTTTGGGGGGAGTCAAAGGTTATATGGGTTTCCCACTGCGTGTGGTCAGCGCCTGTAACCCCCACTTTGAGGGTCAACTGTATTTTTATTTTCTATAAAGGAACATAAAGAAGGCTCTTTTCAGAGAGTCCATGGGGAGTAGGTAGGCAAGGGGAGAATCCCACTAATTGTTGATGAAATCAAGGTCCTCACTCTGGGGAGAGCCCTTCAGAATGTGGGGTGTCACTTTCTTTGGTATTCCTTTGTGTTCTTTTTGGAGGTCAATGGTTACTACAGGTTCTGCTCAGCTATTCTAATTAGACTTTCGAGTAGTGTCACAAGCTTGGTTGCACAGTAGAATCACCTGTGAGCTTTAAAAACTTGGGATGCCTAGCCTCCACTCCAGGCCGATTTGACCTGAACCTTTGAAGGTGGAGTCCTCAAGGGTTTTTAGAGCTCCCCAGGTGATTTCAATGTGAAACAAGATTGTAAACCCTGGGTCTAGACCAGTGGTTCTCAGCCGGAGTGATTTTTGCCTTCCAAGAGGACATTTGGCAATGTCTGGAAGCAGAGCAGATTCTCACGACTCGGGAGGAATGCACTACTGGCATCTGGAGGGCAGAGGCTGGGATGCTCCAAACATCCTATATGCATAAGACACGCCCTCACAACAGAGAATTATTGGGTCCAAAATGTCGTCAGTATCAAGGTTGAGAAACTCTGATCTAAATGACTCCTTCTCAAAGCACGTTTCCAGGAAGAGCAGGATCAATGGTATCTGGGAATTGTTAGGAATGCAGATACTTGGCCCCCATCCAAGAGTACAAACTCAGGAAGTCTGGGGATGGGGCCCATCAGTCTGTTTTAACAAGCCCTGCAGGTGATGAAGATGTACACAAAAGTTTAAGAGACACTGACCTAAAGCCTAATTAATACGTCAGCAAGATTAAAACTTTAAAAAGTCTGCCTTTCAAAAAAAAAACCTATTAAAACAATGGAAAGACTACAGATGAGGAGAAAATATTTGCAAATTATATACCTAGTGGAAGGACGTGCATCTAGAATATTTAAGAACTCTTAAAACTCAGTAAGAAAATAGCTCAGTACTTTTAAATGGGAAAAAGGTTTAAGCACAACTTTTACCAGTAAAAATAAATACAAGGCAAACAAGCACATTAAAAAAATGCTAAGTATTTGTCATTAGGAAAATGCAAGGTAATACCACACTGAGATACCAACACACACCTAACAGTTTAAAATAAAAAGACTGACCACACCAAGTGTTGGCAAGGATATGGAGGAACTGGAACTCTCATACACTGTTGGTGAGAACATAAAATGGTACAATCACCTTGAGAAACAGTCTTTGGCAATTTCTTAAAAAATTAAATGTACGTCTACTTTGTGATCTAGTCATTTCATTACTAGGTATTAACTTAAAAGAAATGAAAGCATATGTCCTTACAAAGATGAGTACATAAATATTCATTGAAGCCTTATTTATTATAGCTCAAAACTGGAAACAACCCAAATGTCCATTAACAAGGGAATGAATAAACAACTGTGATACACACACACACACATGCACATTGGAATACTACTTATCAATAAAAGGAACAAACTATTAATAACACTCCACAACATGGATAAATCTCAAAATTTGTCCTTACTGAAAGAAGCCAGATCAAAAAAAAAAAAAGACTACATACCATATGATTGATTTACAGAAAATTCTAGGAAATGCAAACTAATGTAGAGTGACAGAAAGCAGACCTGTGAGTCTCTGAGGTCACAGGAAAGGAGAGGGTGTGGAGAGCTGGGGAGGACCATCAGGCAGCATGAGGAGACTTTTAGAGTTGGGGGATAAATTCGTGATCTTAATTGTGAATGTGGTTTCACAGGTAGATGTCAAAACTTACGAAACTGACCAAAGTTCATTTTGTCAGTTATTCCTGTTTTTAAAAAGAGGAGGGGAAGCTTAAAATGTGTATCAAGTTAAAAAATGGGAAAGCTAAATTAAAGTGTGTAGGGATCCACATATGGTGATAAAACCACAAAGCAGTGGTCCTTGGCCTTTTTGGTCTCAGGATCCCTTTCCACTCTTAAAAATTATCAAGAACCGCAAAGGGCTTTTGTTGATGCACTATTCTTCAGGAAAAGCACAGTACCTCAGGAATCAGCAGACGTGCTTTAAGCACACTTTCTCATTTTCTCCAGAATATTAAATTAATATTCAGAAAAAATAAACTGATTTTACAGAATATTAAGAATATTAAAAATTCATGTACTCAAGGCTCAAAATTTAATAAAATTTTTAAACTAACATTAAGACATTCTTAAGTGAAGCTGGCTTTTTTTTTTTTTTAACCACATGTGCCTGGTGTTCAGAAATGTAAGGACTGCTCGTGCAGTCAGCTGCTGTTGCCTTCATGTCTGTGGTGTCAGCAGCTCCACCACCAATTCTCTCACACCAGCAGTGCAAATGTCAACACAGTGAAAAGGCAAATTATGTCTCAGGATTATTATGAAAATGGTTTTGATCTTGTAGATGTACAGAAAGGTTTGGGGGCTCCTGGAAGTTGCAGACCACACTTTAAGAACTACTGCCATTAAGAATGCTAGGAAGTGATTCCTATTGTAAGTCAGTACAGTGGTTACTTTTGGGAGAATGGAAGGATGGAGCACATGAATGGGATTCTGACTTCTATTAACACCTTATCATAAATCACTAAGCTAAAAAGAGTTCATTATATATCCTTCCAGAATTTTCTCTACGTATACGCAAACATGTATTTTTTTCCAGCTCTATTGAGATATAATCGACATATAACATTATATAGGTTTAAGGTGTGCACCAATCTATGGTGCTGTACTGTAAAAAATCCACATGTAGGTGGACTCTGTGCAGTTCAAACCCGTGTCATTCAAGGATCAACTGTATTTATCTTTCTACCTGACTTATTTCATTTAGCATAATGCCCTCAAGATCCATCCATACCATTGCAAATTTTAATATTTACTTATTTCTCTCAGCTGAATAATAATTCATTGTGTGTGTCTGTGTGTTTGTGTGTGTATCTTTATCCATCCATCTCTCACTGGACACTTAGGTTGTCTTGGCTATCGTGACTAATGCTGCAGTGAACATGGGAGTATAGATATCTCGTTGAGATGATTTTCATTTCCTTTGGACATATACCCAGAAGTGGGGTTGCTAGATCATAGGGTGGCTGTATTTGTAATTTTTTGAGGAACCTCCATACTGTTTTCCAGAGTGGCTGCACCAGTTTGCATTCCCACCAACATTGTGCGAGGGCTCTTTTTTCTCTCCACACTCTCACCAGCATTTGTTTTCTCTCGTCTTTTTTACTTTTTAAATTTCCTTATCTGGTGAATTGCAGATCTCTGTGCCTTCAGGTTTGGTTACCAGGAAATTATAGTGATCCTTTCATGGTGTCATGTTACTTTGATTTTTCACGTTCTTCGTAGTTTTGCGTTGCTGTCTTCTCATTTGAAATAGCGGTCATCTCCTCCAGTTTTACTAACTGCCTTCAGGAGAGAAATACTTGCCGTCAGCCCTGCTGGAGATGCTGAGGCTCTCTCAGACCTTGTTAAGTGCGTACCTATTCATGCTTCTGGCTCCCTCTGTGGCAGAATTCTTAAGCTCATCTGCCTTCTCTGGAGCCTCAACATCTCAGGCCGAGTGCTAACAGCATCTCTCTTGTTTTTCCAAAGCTGGCGCTAAGGCTCAAATTTGTGGTCTCTCTCTGGCCCACATATTTGGCTGACTGTCTGCATTTGTTCATAGCCAGCCCACTGATGTGTACACCGGGAGCCATAGGGTAGGGAGAATGTGTGGGTGAGACACAGAGCCTTGGGGATGCCTGAGGGCAGTGAGGCGTTCCCAGTGGTCAACGGTGGGCTTCTTGATGGAATCTGTGACACAGATTGGATCCGTGTTCCTTTAATGCCCCCCAAGAGCTCTCCCAGCCTCCTGCCACCCCACCCACCCCCAGTCCCATAGCTCACAATCCAGTACTCTGAATGAGGTGAGGGAGATGGGAACCCCTTTGGTAGCATCCCACACAGCTAGAGAAACTGAGTGTTCACGCCCATGCTTTCTCTCTCCCCCACAGGGTAAAACATAGGTTTTACGAGAAAGATCTTGTTTTGGCCCGAGCTGGGCCACCTTGGAGTAGGAGTGATGCAGGCAAAGTCAAATTGTTCCTCTTACCAACTCAAACGTAGCCAAATTTGTTTTGTTTTTCCCCTCCAGTGGAGTGCTGGAACTTTTCCTTTGGAAATCTAGATGTCCACAAAGTTTCTCTCAACAGTGAGTGATTGTTTAAGTCAGTGTTCTCTAGAGGACACAGCAGCCAAGAGGGATTGGAGATGGTTCATAGGCCACAGTAGGGTCCACAGCTGGGACCAATGCTTGTCTGCCTATTACCTGACACACAGGTGGGTGAGATGCCTCCCAGGTCCCTTGGCATCTGGGGCTGGATCCCACAGCTCCCTCAAAGGCACTTTTATCCATGGATGAATGCCAAATTTTTGTTGTTGGGGTAACAGGGACAAAAATAAGGGATTTCTTATGCTGCTGTGATGCCAATATTATTCCCTACACAGGATTCTTTTTAATAAAAATTTTATTACCAAAAGAAATTATATTACCTCTTCAAAATTGTTATAGACACCTCTCTGTGATGGGTTTTTTTTTTTAAAGATTTTATTTATTTATACGACAGAGATAGAGACAGCCAGCGAGGGAGGGAACACAAGCAGGGGGAGTGGGAGAGGAAGAAGCAGGCTCATAGCGGAGGAGCCTGATGTGGGGCTCGATCCCAGATCGCCGGGATCACGCCCTGAGCCGAAGGCAGACGCCCAACCGCTGTGCCACCCAGGCGCCCCTCTGTGATGGTGTTTTAAAGAGCTACCTAATTAAATCTAATGACTTAATTGCATTCCATTATTTTCTCATTTATTTATATTTAAATTATTAAGGTGTATTCACAATTATGTTAGATTATATTTATATTAATAATTTAAACTCCTCACAAACCTTTTAAATATATTTTTCCTATTCACAAACTTTTATTTTTTTATTTTCTTTTTTTCCATTAACAAAGTTTGTTTTTTAAATATTATTTATTTATTTATTTGAGAGAAAGAGACAGCAAGTGAGAGAGAGAGATCATGAGCGGCGAGGAGGGGCAGAGAGAGAGGGAGAAGCAGACTCCCAGCTGAGCAGGGAGCCAGACTCGGGGCTTGATCCCAAGACCCTGGGATCATTACCTGAGCTGAAGCAGACCCTTAACTGACTGAGCTGCCCAGGCGTCTCCACATTCACAAATTTTTAAACAGAACTTTAATAGTGGTTTGTCATGATGCAACATTTTAAAAAGAAAAAAAACTATATATATATTCCAAATAACTTCTAAACATATTATCCTTATTAGACATCTAGCAAAACATTAATGCTATTATGGGTACATGTGAATTTTCATCTTTAGCATTTAACAGTTAATTGTTTTTATTGCTGGTTATATGTTACTACACAAAGAGGTTTTATTTTTAAGTGAGGGACCAGAAATTTTTTTGTATACATTCTGTTTACTACCTCATCGCCAGTTACAGTAATTGTCTGGCATACAGACGCTATTTTATTCATTGTAAAGGATAAGTTATGTAATCTTGTTTCATAAGTGGGGAGACAAGGAGGCAGAGATCAGGAAACTAAGTCTACGATATTTTAAATATTTGGGACCAAGTGATTAGTCCTCAACAGACAATTATAGGAAATATTTTCTTTTGGGAAAATATTATAATATCTGAATATTTTTTAAGTCACATACATGAATAAATATTTGTAGATTTATAGTATGTAGTTTAGTTTTACAATATTAGCATTTGGTCCTCAAGACAACCCCATTTGTGGTGGGGAAGCTATAGCTATCTAAAACAGCAGAAACAAACGGTGACAGGGTTGAGCTTTCTCACATCAGAACCTAAATTGAACTCCCCTGCTTCTCTCCATACCACTACTCTGTACAGTAGACTATGCAAGATGTTCAATATAGCAATAGTTCTCATGCCTATAGAATGAAAAAGTGGTACATGTATTGTGTTGAGCTTAGGGCAAGATATATAATAAACAATTTAGATAAAATAAGTAGGCCTGCAAGATCTTGTCCATTTTTGCTAAAACCACCACTCCATGATGCTTTATATAACTTTCAAGTATTTGGACCAAATGGATGTGGTCCTGTGGTGACTCAGGATGGACCATAAAAAGAAGTTGAGTAAAACTTAAACGGCTTCTTTGCTGTCCTTTCCCCTGGGCCCGCATTCATGTATAACTCTGATGAGAAGGAAAGAACAGCAAGTTTAGACAGATGCCCGTTAGCAAAGTGCAAGCACCAACAGAAGAGTGTTCGCCTCAATACTGAGTGGAGACTGAGACTTCTCAAGGCCATGTAGTCTCCAGGTTGATACAGATCTTTCAGCCGGTGGGAGAAAAGAGGATCGCCATAACACAATACCCCAGACTTGTTGGCTTAAACAAGAGAAACTTATTTACTCACATTCTGGAGGCTAGAAGTCCAAGAGCAGGGGGCAGACAGATTTGGTTTCTCTTCAGGCCTCTCTCCTTGGCTTGCCGATGGCTGCACTCATGTTGCCTCTTCACAAGGTTGTCTACTGTGCAAGTCAGCCCCTGGTGTCTCTCCTCCTGCTATGAGGAAACCACTCAGATTAGATTAGGGCCCACTCTAGTGGCCTCCTTTTAACTTCCTTCTGGCTTTAAAGGCCCTATCTTCAACTATAGTCACATTCTGAAATACTAGGGGTTAAGGATTCAACGTGAAGTTTGAGAAGATACAATTGATCACATAACAGAGTCTAAAGAAAGAAAACCTTCCAGGAGGTAGAAACACTGACTACACACACCGAGCCCTTGGTCCTGGAGTGTTCCCTACATCGACTCAATGGTAGGGAAGAAGTGGAGCAGGAAGCCCTTAGTCCTTACTACAAGCCAGCTTTCCTCAGACCCTTTTGTTTCTTCTGTCAACCCAGTGGACATGAAGGCACAGGGTGTGATTAGCCAGGGTTGCCGCTGTGCTTCTCAAGGAAATCTGCAGAGGGCTTTAAGGACCTCTTCACCAACCCTTCTCTCTTCTCCCACAGATCCACCCAGTGACAGAAATGGTCAGATCCTCACCTCAAACCCTCACTGTTGTGGTCTTCAGAATCTTTGAAAACAGAGTAAGATGGTCCATAATCAATGACAGGACTATATCACAACAGGGCCAAATCCTACTCATTCTATTTCCCCTCTCAAATATAGCTCCGCAATCTTACCCATCCACATTCCCCAGAAGGACTTAGAATAATTATACCAGATATTATCAGGATTCAGAGAAGACATTCCCAGCCATTTTAAATGTTCAACATTCTCTCTGAATGTGATTTAATTTAGTAAAACAAGAACATTCTCATTATGCTCACAGAGAAATGAAGGCTTCAACACTCCTTCATTCCACAGAAAAATAAAATTCACAAAATGTATTCCAAATGTCTGTCTGCTGCTCTTTTTTCCTAATTTTTCTGTTTCATCCAGGAGGGCTTTGGCGGGGGGGGGGGGCTCCCAGTCAGGGCCCCCCCAACGGTGGTTGATACATGAGGAACCAAGTTCCCCCTTTCTAGTGTTCAGAATAATCTGCAAGTAGATTAGAATATTGTACTGCCACAAAAGAAAATACAGTGCACATCAGGATCTAATGTGACCACTGCAACTAATTACTATCAAAGCATAAATCTCCTTAAGCAATAGTACTTTTAAAAAATCAGTCCTGTCATTGTGGTACTTAGAATTCAGTCCCTGGTGTTATGACACAAATTATATGTAAATATAAGTAAATGATATTTAAATATGTAAATAAAAAACACATTTTCTAAATGTTTATTTATTAAAGCTTGGCGAAGGCCTAAAATATGTCTTTTTTTTTCTTTTTTCCTTTTTGCCCTGCATGTCATATAATGCTGGCTGGCAGTGAGGGCGAAAGATGCTGAATAAATGATAAATGATAAATAATAAATGAGTCAAGACTGAATCATGATAAAAAGAAATTGATAAATAAGAAATTAACTTACAAGATGAACATCTTGATTTTATTTGAAAAGGTAAATACAGTTTGTTCTGTGGGACTCTCCAAACCGTAAATGATATATTCAGTGATGCCAATTAAGTGCTCTGATCTAGCTGGTTGTCTTACTTACCTTAGTAAGTAAGCCAGCGCACAGGAGGGTGGAGGGCTTAGTCCGGATCAGGTGTCCTGGGCGAAGCTGGGGGTTTGTGGGCAGAACCCAGAGCAGTGGAGACCTGTAGCTGGACTGCAGACCGAGGCAAGGGCAATCTTGGAAGGGGAGCACGTTAAAGTGTCACATGGAAATTAATCTTAAATCATAGTCTAGACACAGAGAATAGGAAAGAATAGGAGAGAAGACACAAGATGACAGAACAAAGGATGACGGGAGATAGACTGGTAGAGCCTGGACAAACTCCCAGGGGCATGATTATTCAGAGGAATGATCCCTGAGTAATAACGGCCCAAGCCTTTGAGCAATGAAGGAGTAAATAAGAACTCTGTTAGTGGAGCAAACAACTCCAAGTCAATGCTGCTGGTTTATGATGTACCTGCTAACATTTTATCTCTTTTCCTAATATATTCTAGAAAAGTATTTATCTTTGGAAGAAGTTATTTTTCATTATAATTGGATCACTTTTGTTTCTGGTATTACTACCATTTGTTTTCATGGCATTAGAGAATTGGTCTTATATTGAAGGAATTTATTTTTCATTTACCACCATATCTGCAATTGGTTTCAGAGACTCTACAATAGTAGGTCTTAATAATCTTGAAATAAGATTAGCTATCAGTCAACGGATTGAAAAATAAAGGATTAAATGGAAATTTTAACAGATTTCTTTGAGAGATAAGATAAAGGTCAAGCCTTTTTAAATAAATTTCCTTTGAATAAATAAGCTCACCCTGTCCTTCTCCCTCTCTCCTCACACCACAGTGATCACTGGCTATGGGAATAAGATGCAGAGTAATTCCTCTTAAACGAAATGTCTCTGCTTGATCACACATGATAAAAAAAAAAAGGCACATCTAATCAAAACCCCAGGCTTAAGTGATTAACCCTCTGTCATGTACCTTATATAACTTTTCCGGAAAGTATTTCAAATTCCTTCCTAAAATAAAAGTGGGAAAAGGAGAAGGATAGAGCCATACAGACACTGAATGTTTTCATAAATATCTGAGGCAGATTGAAATAGCCCATAAGCCATTTCGGATGTAGATTACTAAATGGGCAGTTCATGCTGTTTTTAGCACTTTAAAGATGTCCTTTCATTCTCTGGTTGCCATCATTTCTGATAAGTCAGCTGTTGGTCTTACTGTTGGTCCTTTGAGGTGAAGAGCCTTTCCCTTGCACCTCACCCCTTTCCCCAGCACCGCACCCGATTTTAAGCTTTTATCTTGGTCTTTGGTTTTCAGCGATTTATTAACTACTTCAGTGTAGTCTGCTTTGTATTTATTTTGCTTGGGGATCACAGAGATTGTTGAATTCAGGACTTGATATTTTGCATCTGTTTTGAAAAATTCTCAGCTACTGTCTCTTTCCGTATTGAGTGTTCCTTGTTCTCTCTTCTACTTCTGGGACTCCAATTACATGAATTTAAGACCTCCTCACTGCATTTCACATATTCTTTTTTTTTTATGTTGTTAGCCCCTGTATAGTAAGTACATCATTAGTTTTTGATGTAGTGTTCAGTGATTCATTAGTTATGTATAACACCCAGTGCTCATCACCACATGTGCCCTCCTTAACACCCATCACCCTGTTACCCCCTCCTCTCATCCTCCTCCCCTCTGAAACCCTCAGTTTGTTTCCCGGGGTCCATAGTCTGTCATGGTTCATCTCCCTCTCCGATTTCTCCCCCTTCAGATTTCCCTCCCTTCCCCTATCGTCCTCCGTGCTATTGCTTATGTTCTACATATGAGTGAAACCATATGATAATTGTCTTTCTCTGCTTGACTTACTTCACTTAGCATAATCCCCTCCAGTTCCATCCATGACAATGCAAACGGTGGGTATTTATCCTTTCTGATGGCTGAATAATATTCTATTGTATATATGGACCACATCTTCTTTATCCATTTGTCTGTTGAAGGGCATCTTGGCTCCTTCCACAGTTTGACTATTGTGAACATTGCTGCTATGAACACTGGGGTGCATGTGTACCTTCTTTTCACTACATCTGTATCTTTGGGGTAAATACCTAGTAGTGCAATAGCTGTGTCATAGGGTAGCTCTATTTTTAACATCTTGAGGAACCACCACGCTATTTTCCAGAGTGGTTGTACCAGCTTGTATTCCCACCAACAGTGTAAGACGGTTCCCCTTTCTCCACATGCTCGCCAACATTTGTTATTTCCTGACTTGTTAATTTTTGCCATTCTAACTGGTGTAAGGTGGTATCTCATTGTGGTTTTGATTTGTATTTCCCTGATGGCAAGTGATGTTGAGCATTTTTTCATGTGTCTGTTAGCCATTTATATGTCTTCTTTGGAGAAGTGTCTGTTCATGTTTTCTGCCTATATTTTGACTGGGTTATTTGTTTTTTGGGTGTTGAGTTTGAGAAGTTCTTTATAGATCTTGGATATCAGCCCTTTATGTGTAATGTCATTTACAAATATCTTCCCCCATTCCATGGGCTTGAATGTACTCTCTGTATTTTCCTTTTTTTTTTCTTTGCCTTCTCTTAACGATATTTTTTTGTTAACCTGTTTTCTAGCTTACGAATTCTAACTTCTATATGTAGTGTGCATTTAAATCCATTTAATGAGTTCCTAATATCATATTTTTTTAATTCTAAAATGTCCTTTTATTATCCCACCCTTTTTGGTAGATTTGAATTCTCTGGTGAAATTCTTCATCTTTTCTTCTATTTTTCCATATTCTCTTAAATTTAAGAAAACATAATCATAGTCTGTAGTTCTTATCTACTAATATCAATATCTGGAACACCTGTAGGTCTATTGTATGGTCTTTTTTTCTTCTGATTTTTGGCTATATGGTTCTGTTTCTTGGCATGCCCGGTGATTTTTGGTTGGATGCTGGACATTGTATATTTTAAAAATTATAGATGCTTCAGGTAATGCTATCTCCCTCCAGAAAGGTTTTACTGTTTTCTCTGTTAGGTATATGGAGATTCAGAAGTGTGAGGAGGATAACTGAACACCTTCATTTCAGTCAAGGAATGATCTGAGACTAGGTTGCAGATTTGGTAAGGTTTGGTCTCCTTTTGGTTTCTTCTTGTTCCCAAATCATAGTTATTCATGACCTTCAAAGGAAAGCCTGGTATGTTCACAAGATCACTCACTTAAGTTGATCTTGAAGCCAATTTTTTGTTTCCTGTACTTGGATATACTGAAAATTCTGTTCTGCTTTTAAAGGTGTTTGGCTTTTTAGCCTTCAACTTCATGCAGCTTCAGAATTTGGCAATATATTGGAGGGGAAAACAGACTATAGGTTTTAAACCATTCAGATCTTCAGCTTTGTCAATGTAACCACATAGGACTACCAAAAGTTCTTCTGATTTCTCTGTTCCTCAGTAATATTCTTCTCAGATAAAGCCCAGATCCATAGCCCCTTGCTTGTGCCCAGAATCTGCACAAGAGCCAAGGAAAAAAGCCATTACAGATTTTCTGCCTTATTTTCCCTACCTGGTATCTTAATCCTTTTAGTCTTCATTGCTTTAGCAACTCTCTAGTACCTTTAAACATATGATTTTTAAAAATTTGTCTGATTTTTCTAGTTCTCAGCTGGAGCATTGTTCCATCACTAGCTACTCCATCCTACTCAGAAGTGGAAGTGTCCCTATAATATTTATTTTTAATCTATATAGTACTAAAAATTAAGTCATGAATATTTAACATCTAGATTGATAATTTTATAAAAATAAATGCATTTTGAGGATACACAGTTAAAACTCCTAAGAACTATTTTTAAATATCACTCATAAAAGTCTTTGTTATGTTTTTCCCAGAGCAGAGTTTCCCAGAAGTTGGTACTTCCTTGGCATTCCCATAGAAATTTTCTCCTAATATTATTCTAGAACTTTTCATCTTGTGTAGCTTAGTACTTCTCCTTTTCCTAATCATATTCTCTTATCAGTAAAAAGAATGATAATAAAAAAGTGAAGACATTTTCAAAGACATAAAAGTTTGCCATGTTCATTGAAGAAAATTGAGAAAACATAGCTAGGTATAACTTATAGTTTATAGTTTACAGCCTGGCTATAGTTGTTTGGGTTCTGGGTTGTTCTTTTCACTCTCCAGGGGCCAGCTTCTCCTCTTTGCCAGCTGCTGACCCAGTGAAACCTGGTATGCTTCGGGTAGATTCCCTGCATTCTCCTGCCCTGCTTCCAGAGTTATTTTAAGACTTTTTCCCCATGTCCTCAGCTGTCTGATATTTTTAAGTAAAACTATGCTCTTGTAGCTTATCTAATTTTTGTTGTTGTTGTTAGATTATCTGGGGATGATAATCTCTTGTGATTTTTTTCTATGTACTAATGCAGAAATTTCTTACATTTGCTTTTTAGTTAGTAAAATATGCACTCAGATTATGTTGGATTATGGCCTCTCAGTCTTAGATATATTTTGCTTTTATTAATATATGTCTGCTCATGCAGACACGCCCATGTGCTTTGGGAGGCAGTATTTGGAAGAAGTCACATCAGAGACAGTTAACCAAATATCATCTTAAATCAAAAGTGAGTGTAGCCTTCCAATTATCCTTATTCAATTTACTCTCTAATAATTATACTGCATTAATCTTAGCCAATTGATTTATGAAATTACAGATAAATATTGAATAACTTAATGTCTGATAATTTAAAATATTTCCTGTTATGTCATGCTCTGATAAGCAGAGTTAAATTGTATTCTTGTGATAAATCCCAATGTGTTTATTGTATTCTTTTTCACTGGTTACTTCTCTTCATAGCTCATGCTCTTTCAGCTGCACCTCTTCATACATGTAGATTGCAATTGTGAAAAATAAGTGGTAAGACCTGAAGGGAATGTAAAAGTTCTAGTACTGAAGTATTAGAATGATTGAATTATGAGTGATTTTCTTTTCCTTCTTCAAAGAGTGCCCCAAGATTTCTAATGATGAAAACAGTGGGGTGCCTGGGTGGCTCAGTTGGTTAAGTGCCTGCCTTTGCCTCAGGTCGTGATCCTGGGGTCCTGGGATCAAGTCCTGCATCGGGCTCCCTCTCTCTGTCTCTCATGAATAAATAAATGAAGTCTTTTTTAAAAAAGCGATGAAGGCAATGAATTTGTAGAATTTTAAACTCAGAAATATAGATAAGTGGCACAATGAAATGAACTATTTTTGTTAAGAAAATCTGAATCCCGGGGCGCCTGGGTGGCTCAGTCATTAAGCATCTGCCTTCGGCTTAGGGCGTGATCCTGGCATTCTAGGATCGAGCCCCACATCAGGCTTCTCTGCTGGGAGCCTGCTTCTTCCTCTCCCACTCCCCCTGCTTGTGTTCCCTCTCTCGCTGGCTGTCTCTCTCTCTCTCTGTCAAATAAATAAATAAAATCTTTAAAAAAAGAAAAAAAAAGAAAAGAAAATCTGAATCCCATTTTAAATGATTTATATGTATATTTATCTTTTCTTTCCCTCATTTTAAAGGTTTCCTAGCAGTAGCAATAGTAAATAAATTACTCATTGTAAAATATTATACTTATTGTATTCAAAAGGATGATTTTCAAAGGGAAAGAGAATTTTTACCCTCTAGATGTACTCTAAAAATGAACAGAATCTGAATATGTATGGTTTATATTCTTGAAAGCAGTGATGATTTTAGATATGCTTTATATTAATTTGTTTTCAGGATCAGATCCTAAAAGGAGGCATTTTTCTATTGAATAGAAAGAAAATACTATGGTGAAAAGTCACCATCTGATTATTTGCATGTTATTTGCCTCTTGTCTTTAGTTTCGAATCCCATAAAAGAGAATAAGGACATCAGTTACTCAATCTTTTTATTAATTTGGAATTTCCATGGTCTTGCCTGGATTGCTCTTCTATTTAACTTAATAATCAACTTTTTTCAAGAAATGGAGAAGTTGGAGAAGAAAAAAAGAAGCCAAGTGCTGGATATCAATGTTCAGTAGGTTTCCTCCACCCAGACTGCAAAGGGTTTCTATAGAGCACATCCAAAAGCGTCAGACCAGGAAAGAGGAAAAGAAAAACAACAGCTGTCACTCCATAAACCTCTTGTGTGCGTTATATTTCCATGTTGAAATTTATTCATTTATTTTAATTTTGTGTTGTCATTAAGAAAAATACTTTAAGAATATAATGCAAATCTTAACTTGTCAACCTTCCCCATATCAGCCTCACCCCACATTTGGACTGACCCTGGCATTTGGATACAATAGAAGCTCATTCTGAAAGCTGTGCTTGTATTTCTTTTCCCATCATGTATTTTAATAAAGGTAGAAATATGTACAAAACTGTATAAAGCTATCTTCATTGGGATCTGTTTCTTTACACATTATTTCTATTCATCATCCTGCAGTTTCTTAGTTTTAAAAAACGCTCAAAATTTTATCAGACAAAAAAGTATATTAACCCTAAAAGTATAGCTTGAGAGATTTATTTCAGAAGGTATGATCCATAAATTATAGCATTATCCTTTCTTGGTAAAGTGAGGAAATTTTGTCCTCAACACTATGAAATATTGTTCACTGTGTTCTTTTTAAAAAAACCGAAGTGTGAATTCTGTCTCTATAGACACAGGTATGGGTATGGACAGAGACAAAGACATGTTTGTGTCTGCAGTTGCTGGATGAATGTGAGAGCCAAAGAGCCTTTCTGCAGCTTGCGAAAAGACCTTTATCTCCTGCAGTGGAAGGTCATAGCTGAACGACAAGCTGAAAACCTAATTCTTAGGGTCACAGTGCTCTAGAGACCTTTGAATATTCAGTCAAAGCAGATCTCTTATGCAAAAGCTAGGGCCCTAGTGTGCGTCGTGAAGCTTAGGACAGGGAAGTCTGAATGGATACTCCTGAGGATGTTGACTCTACATCCTTCACCCCTGGACCCCATGCGCTGGCAGAGGTGACTCACCTTTCCTTGATAAGAGAGTCTGTTGTGCTGGAAAATGCTGCAGGAGCCTCTCCCTGACAAGCTACCAGATGTTCCCCTCAGGAGCAACCTCCGCCTCCTTTCCTGTCTGCCAGGTCAACATCTAGAGTTAAATCCCTGCATAAACTTCCAGGGAACTTTGTTGTCTGATAAGGAAGAAAAGATACTATACCACAAAGAATTGCAAGAATTCGTGGGCCTGTACCTGGGGTTGGATTTAGAATGTTCCGTGATCAAGGTGTACAGGATGGGAAACTGGTCATGCAGGAATCCTAGGCTTAGGGGCACTTGCTCATGACAGCATTTAACCCTGTATTAGGCTGGGTTTTCCAGAGAAGCAAAACCAATCTTTATATAAAAATTGTTAAACAAAGAGCTTAGACTGAGGTGATTTCTAATGCCTTGGCAGCCTAAGTAGGCAAACCAAGACCTAAGCCTCAAGGTGAAGAAATCAAAACCTGAGGAAAACCAACTATAAATAGCCAATTAGATTTTCCCAAATAAGGCAACTGCCGAAGTTACACCCAATCAAATAATTGCCTCCCTTTGCTTCTGGGTCTTTTCTGTAAGTCTTGCCCCCAGCTCCTGCGGGTGGAGTGTTCCTCACCACTTCTGTTTTGGCACTGCCCAACTGAAATTTATTTTTGCTCAAATTAACTCCTAAAATTTTTCAATTGTCTCAGTTTATCTTTTAACAATACAGCTATTCGTTGACTTAAAATGAGGTTATGTCTGGATAAACCCATCATATACTGAAAATATCATAAGATGAAAATACATTTAGTACACCTACCAAACACCATACCTTAGCCTAGCCTACCTTAAATATGCCCCGAACACTTGCATTAGCCCACTTGGCCAAAATCATCTAACACAAAGTCTATTTATAACAGAAGGTTGAATGTCTCGTGTAATATATTGAATACTGTGCTGAAAGCAAAAAACGGAATGGTTGTATGAGTACAGAGTGGTTGTCTGTGCATCTACTGTTTGTTCACATGATTGGGTGGCCAACTAGGAGCTGGTTGTAAAAGAGTGCTTGTAAAAGAGATTCCACAGAGGTCCCTAACCCCCCTCCCACCAGGTGAGGACATAACGAGAAGGTGCTGACTACAAACTAGGAAGAGGGCCCTCACCCAATCATGCTGGCACTCTGATCTCAGATCTTCCAGCCTCCAGAACTGTGGGAAATAAATTTCTGTTGTTTAGAAGCCAAGCCAGTCTATGGTATTTTGTTATAACAGCCTGAACAGACTGAGACACTTGAGTCAAATCTGATCTGAATGGCCTATTGGCCCAAGCAGACCCCAGGATCAGGGGCAGAGAGGGCACAAGGAAGAACACTGCAGCCCTTTTTTTTTTTTTTGCTTTGGGATGTATTTACAGGTATAGGGGGAACAGATGCAACAAGTAACTTCTCTCCATTTTCTGGTCTCAGAAATGTTTAATAAAGCCCTGTTATTCCCCCTGCCTACCTCGTGGTGACAAGAATGTAACTAAGGTGCAACAAGTCAATTTGTCCAATAGTAACCTGGGAATTCATTCCAGGTAGCATGAATATTAAGATGGCAGGGACTAGGGGAATCTCCCCTTGTGCCAGAGCTTCCCACCCCTACCCCTGACCCCATCTCCAGCAGGGGCTACAACTTCCCCCAGGCCCCAACATCTCCAGGTGCTGAGCAGCTGTGTTTCCCAGACAACCCCCTAGATGGCCACATCTAAAGCCAGAATGCCTGGCACCTAAACACTCTTGTTTGTTTCTAATGAAGTCAATCTCCTGCCTAACCAATAAGGATTATGAAAACAAATGAAGACAACTCGGCTGAGAACAAACAAGGGTTGTTTATTCAGAGCTTGCTAGAGCAAGAGAGTCACCCACCATGACTTGTATTTGGCAGAGACTCAGAGCTAGGCAAGGGAAATGGAAAAGCTGTATGGGGAGTAAAAGAGAAAGCTTCAGGTGTGCTCTCATCAGAGATGGTTGATATGGGGAAGCTGGAAAGGGCTAACTAGAAGCAGGGCATCTCATGTGATTACCGTGGGGGAACACTTTTTGCTTACTCTGATTGGTCCTGAGTTGGAAGCAGGGGTGAAAAGGCGCAGCTGGCAGTCATGGAGCAGGGCCTGAGCACTCTGGGCTGATTCCTGCAGATGTTGTGGTTTGGCTTCCCAGACTGGTTGCTGCAGAGGTGGTGAGCTGGGTTCTGTTATCGTATATGATCTGGCCATTGTCTGTATATTCAGACTCTCGGAGTGGAGAGCAATGGTGGGTGGGAGTCTCCAGACCTACAAATCTTCAGAGATCTAGGACTGTTCAGCAGTACCCAGCCCCCAGCACTCTTCTTTTGGGAATATGCAAAGACTGAAGGACATATGCCTTCTCCTGAGCTAAATTCTCCCAGTAAAGCCTGTTTTTTAACCAGTGTATCTCAACTCAGGAGGTGATTTTGTCCCCGAAGGGGATGTTTGGCAATGTCTGTAGATATTTTTGGTTGTCACAACTGGGGTATGCCCCTGGCACCTAAGGGGTAGATGCTAGGGATGCAGCTAAATATCCTATAACACACGTGACAGCCCCACAAAACAAGCAATCACCTGGCCCAAAATGTCAGTAGCGCGAGATCCCAACATACACTATGGGGTGCTATGGAATTTACCTTTATTATCCCTTTATAAAGATACAATAAAATGTTCAATAGTAATAGGCAATCTCCTTAAGGATACATCCTAAGGATAGATAAAGATACAAAAAATATTTGATGAATTGTATTACAGGTTTATTTATAAATTGGAAAAATTGACAACCACCTAAACAACATTGAGGGGATGAATTTTGGTCCATCCACCCAATGGAATCTTAGGTACCCTTAAAAATATTTCTTTACATAATATTCAGTGACATGGAAAATGATGCATAATTTAATAATAAGTAAAAACAGGATAGAAAATGGAATATACCCATACTGTTCAGTGTTGTGGAATTCACCTTTATTCTCCCTGCATGACAGCACCATGATGGGACCCTCCCTCCATCTCAGCAGTCTTCCTGGGGATGCAATATACTAGGACATTAAATGAAAATTGTCCTATTCCAGGTAATCAGAGCTCCCCCAAATTTTAATGGTTGAACCCTTAAAGAAAGAGATATGTTATGAATAAGTTATTCAGCTCTAGGCTGAGTGTTCAGGTGATCTCTTTTTCTGTTTTATGGTTCTTCTCACAAAAGGTTTAAGGTAGCAAGCCAGCCTCCCTGAACAATCCGATTATATCATGCAACAGTACTGCTCTAGACTTCAGGGAGGATAAAAAGAATTTCTTTGAGGTCTCCTTCACTCAGGTACCAATGAATCCTCACTAAGCTATTTGCCTCCTTATTGGAAACAGGTTGTTTACACTCATATTGATAAAGATTCTCTAGGAATCTTTTGATAATGGGTACACATCCTTCACCTAGAAGCTAGTTTAGGGATTGTACATAACAAATATTACTTCTCCCATCGCTGTGTATATATAATGATCCCTTACATTGCTGAATATAACCCCATCTGGCCCAGACTTCACCCATAAATACTTGAGTAACATGATCTGGGTGTTACAGTAAGTCTGTAATTAGTGTCTTCATATAGCCCCTCTTGTCATGGAAGGCAAAGTCTTGTCCTGGTGATCCCATATAGTTGGAAATTGCCTTATTTCCTGAAAAGGAAATGGTCTTGCAGGAAGTGAAGTGACACCTCCACCTATGAACAGTACTGGACATTATTAGAATCAACAGGATCAAGGAAACTATATTGGAAAAGGAGAAAAAAATCAACTAGCAGCTTTTAAATTATTGTTGTGTGATAATTTCTTAGTCCCTGTTAAGTTCTGTGTTCAGTCTTCATTCCCAAAGCCTTTGAGCCTACAGCTAACCCAAAACATGCTTCTATTTGACCTCAAGTTCTTTCTACTTTGCTTTAAACCCTTCAGTGATTGGTAATATCAAGACTTTCTGTCTAGGGTTAGTCGTGGGTTGGCCTAAAATGGATCCCTCTGATTTTTAAAAATTAATATTTATTTATTTATTTATTTATTTATTTATTTATTTATTTATTTACATAGGGTCTTCTGTTCAAGGACATCATTAAAGGTGTCCTGGTGGTATCATCCTCAATAGGAGTAAGGTGACTATTATCCTCAACAGGGAAAAACAGAGCTTTCCTCCTAAGGTCAGGAACACAGCAGAGATGTTCACTCTCACCACTGTTGTTCAACATAGTCCTGGTAGTCCTAGTCTCAGCAATCAGACAACAGAAAGAAATAAAAGGCATCCACATCAGCAAAGAAGTAGCCAAATTTTCACTCTTTGCAGATGACACAATACTCTATGTTGAAAACCCAAAAGACTCCACCCAAAAATTGCTAGAACTCATACAGAAATCCAGCAAAGTGACAGGTTATAAAATTAATGCACAGAAGTCAGTCACTTTTCTATACACTAACAATGAAGCAGAAGAAAGAGAAATCAAAGAATCAATCCCATTTACAATTGCACCAAAAACCATTAGATACCTAGGAATAAACTTAATCAAAGAGGTAAAGGATCTGTACTCTGAAAGCTATAGAACACTTATGCAAGAAATTGAAGAAGACACAGAGAAATGGAAAAACATTCCAGATTCAGGGGTTGGAAGAGTAAATGTTGTTAAAATGTCTGTACTACCCAAAGCATTCTATACATTCATTGCAATCCCTATCAAAATACCATCAACATTTTTCACAGAGCTGAAACAAACATTCCTAAAATTTGCATGGAACCAGAAAAGGTCTCAAATAGCAAAAGGAAGGTTGAAAAAGAAAACCAAAGCTGGTGGCAACAATTCTGGGCTCCAAGATGTATTACAAAGCTGTAATCATCAATACAGTATGATACTGACACAAAAACAGACACACAGATCAATGGAATGGAATAGGGAATCCAAAAATGGACCTACAACTCTATGGTCGGCTAATCTTTGACAAAGCAGGAAAGGATATCCAATGGAAAAAAGGCAGCTTCTTCAATAAATGGTGTTAAGATAATTGGACAGCCACATACAGAAGAATGAAACTGGACCATTTTCTTACACCATACACAAAAATAAACTCAAAATGGATAGAAGACCTATATGTGAGATAGGAATCCATCAAAATCCTGGAGGAGAACACTGGCAGGAACCTCTTTGATCTTGGCCACAGCAAATTCTTGCTAGACAGGTCCTCAAAGGCAAGGGAAACAAAAGCAAAACTGAACTATTGGGACTTCATCAAGATAAAATCTTTTGCACAGCAAAGGAAGCAGTCAACAAAACTAAAAGAGAGCCTACGGAATGGGAGAAGATATTTGCAAATGTCTTATCAGATAAAGGGCTGGTATCCAAAATCTATAAAGAACTTATCAAACTCAACACCCAAAGAACAAATAATCCAATCAAGAAATGGCAGGAGACATGAACAGACATTTCCCCAAAGAAGACAGACAAATGGCCAACAGACACATGAAGAAATGCTCACATCACTTGGCATCAGGGAAATACAAATCAAAACCACAATGAGATACCACTTCACACCAGTCAGAATGGCTAAAATTAACAACTCAGGAAACAACAAATATTGGTGAGGATTTGGAGAAAAGGGAACCTTCTTACACTGTTGGTGGGAATGCAGCTGGTGCAGCTACCTGGAAAATAATATGGAGGTTCCTCAAGAAGTTAAGAATAGAGCTACCCTATGACCCAGCAATTGCACTACTAGGTATTTATCCTAAGGATACAAACATAGTGATTCAAAGGGGCACGTGCACCCCAATGTTTATAGCAACAATGTCCACAATAGTAAAAATATGGAAAGAGCCGAGATGTCCATTGACAGATGAATGGATAAAGAAGATGTGGTGTATATATACAATGGAATATTACTCAGGCATCAAAAAGAATGAAATCTTACCATTTGCAGCGATGTGGTTGGAACTGGAGGGTATTATGCTAAGTGAAATAAGTCAGTCAGAAAAAGACAAATATCATATGATTTCACTCATGCGGAATTTAAAAAACAAAACAGATGAACATAGGGGAAGGAAAGGAAAAATAAGGTTAAATCAGAGAGGGAGACAAACCATAAGAGACTCTTAACTCTAGAAAACAAACTTAGGGTTGCTGGAGGAGTGGTGGGCGGGGATAGGGTAACTGAGTGATAGGCATTAAGGAGGGCTCTTGATGTAGCGAGTAATAGGTATTATATGCAACTGATGAATCATTAAATTCTACCTCTGAAACTAGTAATACACTAATGTTAATTAAATTAATTTTAAATTAAAAAAAGGAAAAAATAAAATAAAGGTGCCCTGGTGATAAACAATAATGCCAACTTAATGGGTGACTTCTCAATGTAGTTTTGGCTAAAAAAGAGAGCTGGGGTTTTTGTTTGTTGTTTTTAAAGACGGGGAGGGGCAGAGGAGAGAGGGGAATTTTAAGTCCCCTGACTTGGGGCTTGATCTCACAACCCTGAGATCAGGACCTAAGCTGAAATCAAGAGTCAGTCGCTTAACCGACTGAACCACCCAGGCGCCCTTGAATCCCTCTGATTTTGTAAAACAAAAATGCATATGGATATTTCTCTCCTAATCAGTGTTTGTTTTTCTTTAGTTAGAATTTTTTCTGAAAGAGCCATGCACACTTATGGAAAGTAAATGAGGCCATTCTAATTTTAATTCAAGTTCGGAGCTCTTTATTATATATTTGCAAAATTCTTCATGGCGCATGTGACCAAGTATCACCCAGACTGTTCCCTCTTTTATCTTTTTCTACCACATGCAATAGACAGAATATCTTGTCCTGATGCCATCTCCCTGAGAAAAAGAATCTGGATAAGTGAACGTGAAGAGCTGCAGTATTAGAGCTCAGGCCAGACTCACCCTGGGCCACCTCATAGCCCTGAGTGTGTGGAGGTAAAAGGCATGAGGTTCATTCACCATCAAGCTCTGAAGATCCACTGCAGCTCAGGCAGGGATTCACACAGGTGCCTGGGGTGGTGAAAGAGCAGGAGCTCAACTGAGGTGTCATTTTGGACACAACAGCGGGTGAGTGCTTCCGCTGTGGCCAGAAAGGTCTGCTCAGCCTCTCTCAGTGTAGCTTCGGTGTAATCTCAAGAAATCAGCTTCTAGTGGTAGGTGCAATGTTCTGTAGCCTTAGGGGGATGTGTCTGAGTTCTAGATCCAGGGGCAAAGCAGGAAGAACCAACGTTAGTCCTCTGGACAGGAAATACTTCACGAAGACTTCTGGGGATTATCTGTGGAAGAAGGAACCCTGGGAGGAAGGAAAGCCATTTCAACCACTAGTGAGACAAGGAGTCCAGCAGTTTGATCAGAACATTGGCAGAAGAGATGCTACTTTGTACTTTCAGTTGGTAAATAGGACATACATGTTATAAAACTACAGACTAAAATAGCTAAGAGAACATACTTCAACTGAAAGTGTCCAAGTAAACATAATAAAAAGCATATAAAATGACATAATAAAGTTAATAATAAGTAATAAGGGAAATAACTAAAACCAGAAGAGAAATAGAAAGTATAAAAGACAGAAGAGGTTGAGGCTGTTAGTAGGCAATAAAAAAAAGCTGAAATACAGATGTTGGGACTTATCTCCTGCCCCCCCCCCCCGGAGCAGATGGGTTCCTTTCAGCTTGTCAGTTACCAAAGCTTCACAGACTTCCTGTTTGGATGGTTTGCCCAAGTTCACTGCAAGAACTCCCGGGGCCATGAAGGTGGGCATATTGTAAACCTTCGCACAGAAACTGTCACCTTCGGACGTGGTTCTAGCCACATTTTCTCCTTGTCCCCAGAAGATACACAAAACTGTTGCCCAGTTCCTTCTCAAACAGTGTGTTTGGGTAGATGTATAATCTGTGCTATTTTAATTTTTAAAATTCTGTTATTTTACTAAAAGAATTTCCAGTTAACTGAATTGTGTAAATCTGGGCTTTTATTTTCCCAAGCCCAGTGAAATCCTTGCTGGTTAGTCACAAAAACAACACTGAGATTAGCACCAAAGTGTGTAGACATGATATCTAAAAAGAAAGAAGTGTGTCTGAAGGACTAGCCTTAAAAATGAATACTTATAAAGCAGTTGCTAATGTTACTCTCAAGTATCTTTCCCTCACTGTCCATCCTTTTAATGTAAATTAAATTCACTAAGCTTAGATATGTGGATTTGGCACTGTTTGTTGGTCACTTCTCTCTCTCTCTCTCTCTCTCTTTCTCTCTCTTTTTATGAGAAAGAGAGAACAAAGGGTAGGGGAAGAGGGAGAAGAAGAGAGAATTCCAAGCATCCAAGCAGACTCCAGCTGAACACGGAGCCTGATGCGGGGCTCCATCTCATGACCCTGAGATCATGACCTGAGCCAAACCAAGAGTTGGACGCTTAACCGACTGAGACACCCAGTTCCCTTGTTGGTCATTTTCTACCTATGTTATCAAAGGTGGCTGCTTTTAATATAAATACACAGAGATCTACTCAGGGATCAGTGCTCTCACTGGGCAGGCTATAAATAATCAGTACTTAAATCTTAGGGCTGAAGTTGAAAATGGTTTTTGCCTTATAGCTTTGATGAAATTATTTCATATTTTTCTAGCACCTAGTTTGGGTGATAAGCAGTGAAGGGCTGGTGTGCATCTCATTGCTGGATTCTCACTGTTTGATCCACCCCCATCTTTCTCTCTCTCTCTCCATTTTTTCAGATTTTTTTCCCCTGAAATTTCATACTGATGATCCAACATATGGGACTTTCATTTTTCACTTTGGCAGGCCCATGGTGATCCTTCCCGTATGAAAAGTGGTTCTGTTCATCTCTGGAAAACTCTGTTCTATTTTTTTCACACTGGAGTTCCCATTACTGGGATGATTGGCTTTCTACATAGGTTCCCCTGGATCTCATTTTTTCTTTCAAAAAATATGAGTCTTTGTCTCGTTGCTCTACTTTATGGAATATTTTCTTGGCTTTATCTTCTAATCCTTTATTAATTTTTTTGTTTGGAAATAATGGTTTTCAGGTCCAAAGTCTTTTTATTTTAAAAAATGTGCTGTTTGTTTTTCCTATTATCCAGTTCTTGTTTTCAGAATAAAATATTTTCATAAGATCTCCAGAGAGACTCATCAGACTCTCTTCTGTTCCATGAGCCATCTCTACTTTCTTCAGGTCCATTTATTTCCTGCTTGTTTATTTTGGTCTCTTATTTTGGAGACTAACCTCAGTAGTGCTTAAGTAGTGGTCTTAAGATGGTCATAAATATTTGAGAATGCATATGCATAAAGCCATCACAACTGGTGAGATTTGCTTTTAAATGGCCAGCAGGGGGATTGATTGATATAGTAGGATGCTGCTAAATGCCAGAATGTAGAGGTCTTTGTTTCTGGGGCACTGACTTTCTTTAGAGAAATATCCTCCAATATGGGGTTTGGGAAATATAGCAGCTATGAAGTGATGGGTTGGAGAAGGCATGGGGGTGTTAACCGTTCTGCATACAGACTTTTTAATTACTGCCCATGATTTTAGCTCCACATCCAACTCTTACCCTGGAGTTTCCAAGACTCGAGCCTCTTTGAGACTGACACCAGGACTGTTTACACATGCTAACTTCTGGTTTTCTCTTGTTTCTCCAGCTGACATCATTCCTTATTTGCTTTCTATCTTGCCAAAATTTGTTGAAATCTCTTGTCTGCTGTTGGCCTCCCTCCCCCTTTCCTCATCAGTCTGGTTTACCTGAATGCATATTGTCTTAAAAAAAAAAAGTGAACTTGGTGAGTTGGATGCCAGGGAAAACCTGGTCTGTCTATGAATCCGAGTCGAGTTAGAGCACATGACTCTGCATATCAGTGTGTTGTGTACACTGTGGTAAAAGAGGAGGGCTGGGATTAGGATGACAGGAACAAGGCACTCATTCATTGTCTTGGGTGCAAAATTTAAGGGGACATGCACCAAAAAACTCAATTGAGTCAAAATTATTAGAAGCATCAAAATTTTAAATAAAGACTGTATTAATAACAGTGCCATTTCAAGCCATATTGAAGTCTGAAGCAGAAGGAAAAATCAGTAATCTGATCCTGTCTTTATTTAAAATTTTGCTATTTTGTTCATCATAGTTTTTTGCATAATTTTTTATATAAAATGTATTACACTGGGATGCTTGGGTGGCTCAGATGATTAAGTGTTCTACTCTTGATTTCGACTGTGGTCATGATCTCAGGGTTGTGAGATCGAGCCCCATGAAGGGCTCTGCACTGGGTGTGGAGCCTGCTTAAGATTCTCTCTCTCCCTCTCTCTCTGCCCCTCCCCTGCCTCAAAAAAATATTGCACTAACATATAATGTATCTTGATTAATGAGATTTTTGGAGCTCCCTTAAATTTTGTGTGAGCCGGTGAGATTAAAAAAGCTGGCACAGAGAACAACTTACATAAGTCTTTGCAAAGTATAAGAAGTGTTTTATGACCAGTTAAGAAGGTGCTGCTCTTCCATTTCCTAAAACATTTCCCTTATTCATAAGGTTGAACATGGCTCATTATACAAAGGCAGAAATTTACCTGCTTGCCTCATTGCCAGCTTGGTTAATGTATTTCTAGTTGGGACTGAGAACGGGAAAAGTCAGACACAAAAGTACAGTATCTGGACATAACAGGAACTAAAATGCTAAGTGAATGAATATATACTTACAGTGTTGATAACACTGCCAATAGTGCAAAAATAAGATTCACTTCTAAATAAGGCAGAAAATGAAAAATTATGAAACACACAATTAAAAGCTTTGGTTCAAAAACTACTTTTAAGCACAGTGGTTCAGTTACAGCCAGTTCTATGGGAAGGAAGAATTGGACACTCATATCAAAACCCTTTATATATCTTTTTTTCTTAGTTATATTTTTTTATGTATAGTAAACTGTATAAAATTTTCACTAAATTTTTTAAATGCTCAAAAGAAGTGGCAAAGCTGACATATAAATGACCACCCCGAAACAGAATTGAGGAAACAAAAGTGGTTTAATGTTTCAGATTTATCCTTTCATTTGAAATATAAAATAGCAGGCAAAAAGAAAAGTTATTCAAGATACTAAGAGCAGCTAGCAGTATTAAACACTCGATGAAGATAATACCAGAATAAACACTGCTGAAAATGCAAATTAGAAGAATATCAAGAAAAATTCATCAAGAATTTAGAGGAAAAGAGAAATATAGAATTAAAATGACAAAGGCAGAAGATAAGATATGTTAAGCTCTGTAATTATTTTGAAAAATGACTTCTACCAAATGCCATCTGCTAAAATTCAGTGTCTTTCAGAGAAACACATCAGAAGCGAGAAAGACATGGAAAATCCCTTTACTTAATGGAGGGCATCTTTCAGAAATAACCAGATATGTAACAGATAGTCCCATTTAAGTTAGGAAAAAACAAGTTGCTCTTAATTACCACTTAAACATTATGCTGAAGGTATTTGATGCAAAAGAAGTAATGAATTCTAAAAAGGATGTCAAATACTGTTTCCCTAGAAAATATAAGGAAACAACTAATAAACTATATTAGTCAAGAATAACTAAAACATTAAATCAAGTAGGAATCAACCATAATAGTGCCATGTTGGCATAAAAATAATTTCTAATAAAAAACAAATTCTAATAAATTTTTAATACCAAAAATGATTTTAAATATAATGGCAGACATAAAAATATCCATCTCCCATCATTTTCAATACTCTGTTCAGATAAGACAGACTGATGGAGAAGAGGGAAGGGAGGCCATCAGCAGACAAGAGGTTTCAACAAATTTCTGGAAGAAAATTGCTAAATTATAACAGGAGAAAATCTAGGTAACTTTGGGTTTGGTAATGAGTTTTACATGCATAACACCAAAACACAAACCCTGAAAGAAAATATTTGCTAAGTTGGACTTAATTAAAGTTAAAAACTTCTGCCCTGGCAAAGGCAATGTTAAGAAAAATACTTGCAAAACATATATCCAATAAAGGACTTGTCTCCAAAATATACAAAGAACTCTTAAAACCAAACATCTAAAAAATGGGCAAAATATCTGAACACACACCTTATCAGAGAAGATACACAGATGGCAAATGAACATAGGAAAAGATGTTCAATATTAACTGTCCTGAGGGAATTGCAAATTAAAACAATAATTAGCTACAACTACATACTTATTAGGATGGCTAAATATATTAAAATATATATATTTTTACCCCAACAGGGCACTATTATGGTTGATTCCTACTTGATTTATTTTTTTTATAATTTTTATTTTGTTATATTAGTCACCATACAGTACATCCCCAGTTTTTGATGCAATGTTCCATGCTTCATTATTTGCATATAACACCCAGTGCACCATGCAATACGTGCCCTCCTTACTACCCATCACCAGCCTCTCCCACTCCTCCACCCCTTCTCCTCTGAAGCCCTCAGTTTGTTTCCCAGAGTCCACAGTCTCTCAGGCTTCATTCCCCTTTCTGTTTCCCCCCCCCCCTTCATTCTTCCCTTCCTTCTACCGATCTTCCTATTTCTTATGTTCCATAAATGAGTGAAACCATATGATAATTGTCTTTCCCTGCTTGACTTATTTCACTTAGCATAGTCTCCTCCAGTCCTGTCCATGTTGCTGCAAATGTTGTGTAATCGTTCTTTCTGATGGCTGAGTAATATTCCATTGTATATATGATTCCTACTTGATTTAAAACACTGACAGCATCAAATGCTGGTGAGGATATGGAGCAACAGGAACTCATTTATTGATGGTGGGAATGCAAAATGATACAGTCACTTTGGAAGACAGTCTGGCAGTTTCTTACAAAGGTCAACATAGTCTTATCAAACAATCCAGCATTTGTACTCCTTCATATTTGCCCAAATGAGTTAAAAATGTCCACACAGGAACCTGGGCATGAATGTTTATAGCAGCTTTTTTATAATTGCCAAATAGGTGAATGGATAAAGAAACTAGCATATCCACACATGGAATTTTTTTTAAAGTTTCATTTATTTTAGAGAGAGAGAGAGAAAGAGAGAGAGAGCATGAGCAGAAGGGCCATAGGGAGAAAGAATCTCAAGCAGACTCCTCACTGAGCGCAGAGCCTCATGCAGGGCTTGATCTCATGATCATGAGATCATGACCCGAGCCAAAACCAAGAGTGGGACACTTAACCAATTAGGCCACCCAGGCGCCCCCACATGTGGAATATTATTCAGCAATAAAATTAAATGAACTATCAAGCCATGAAAAGACATAGAGGAGCCTTAGGTACATATCGTTAAGTGAAAGAAGCCAGTCTGAGAAGATCACATACATGTTATTGTATGATTCCAACCATATAATATTCTGGAAACGGCAAAACTATAGAGACGGTAAAGATCAGTGGTTGGGTGAGGTTCGGGGGGAAGAGAGGGAGGAAGAGTAGGTAGAATAGAGAGGATTTTTAGAGCAATGAAACTAAACTGTATGATAGTGTAACGGTGAATACATTATACTATACATTGTCAAAATCCATAGAACTGCACAACACAAAGTGAACTTGAATGTAAACTAAGGACTGTAGGTAATAATGTACCCATATTGGTTTGTCAGTTGTAACAAATGTAATCATGCTAATGCAAGATGTTAATAACAGAGGAAACTGCTTTGGAAAGGAGAGGAAGAGGAGGTATATGGGAATTGTCTGTATTTTCTGCTCCATTTTTTCTATAAACCTAAAACCACTTTTTAAAAAAAGTCTATTAATTAAAAAAAAACACTGAACTGGCATTTTTTATAAAGATTTTATTTATTTACTTGACAGAGAGACAGCCAGAGAGGGAACACAAGCAGGGGGAGCGGGAGAGGAAGAAGCAGGCTCCCAGCGGAGGAGCCTGATGTGGGGCTAGATCCCAGGACACCGGGATCACGCCCTGAGCCGAATGCAGACGCTTAACAACTGAGCCACCCAGGCACCCCTGAATTGGCATTTTTGCCAGAAATGTGGTATTTTAAAAAAAAACTAAGTTACCAGAGAAAATAGAAAATTCTTTGTTTTGTTATTTTTTAAAGATTTTATTTATTTATTTGAGAGAGAGCAAGAGAGCACAAGCAAGGTGAGGGGCAGGGAGAGAAGCAGACTCCCGCCCAGGAGGGAGCCGGACATGGGGCCGGGACTCTGGGATCATGACCTGAGCCAAAGGCAGACGCATAACTGACTGAGCCACCCAGCCACCCTGAAAATTCTTTATTTTATGAGCAAAATCTGGTCCCAGTATTTTTGCCAAGGTCAGAAGAAAACTTGTACTTTTTGTCTTCCATAAAAACCAATGTGCTCTATGTATATTGATTGCTCACACTTTTTTCTGACTTTTCTCTTTGCACTATTATGAAATGAAAGGTTTCTTGTAACTTCAATACAGTCTGCTCCAGAAAAGCAATCCATTAGCGTAAAAGGATTATGGGGGCTTATTTGTTGGTTGGTCGGTTAGTGAATGGGTTGGTTTTTAGAATGGACTTCAATTTAAAACAGCTTCATCCTTAACCTAGGAGGCCTTTCCGGGCACCGTAAACATCCTAAGATCCTAGCTTGAACACCAACCTTTAGATGCTCCACTGGTCTTCCTCCAAACCACCGCAGTCTCTAAGAGTAACACAGAAGCTTCCTGACTGCTTTCTGCCCTTTGCACACTCACAGTCTATCAGCAGAGGAACCAAAGATGTTCTTTTTAAGCATAAGTCAAATGGTGTCATGACTACCAAGAATCCTCAGGAGTCCCATCCCACTCCGGTCCAGCTGCACTAGCCTTCTTGCTGTCATTGGAGCCTTTTCCTTGGTAGATGCCTCTGCCCAGAGTGCCCTTCCCCCAGGGCTAACTGACTTGCTCCCTCAGTCCCTTCAAGATTTTGCGTGCATGTCACCTTTCAGTGTGGCCCACGTTAACCCCTACACTTTAAAGGTTTCCCTCTCTTCTTTGCTTGATTTGTAGAAATTATTATTTTCTAATACACGATTTTTTAATTTATTTATTGTGCTTATTATCCTTCATTTCTAAACTGCAAACCCCTTTAGGGCAGGGATTTTGTTTGCTTTCTTCACAGCTGTATTCCCAATACCTAAAACGTGCTTGAAACATAGTAGGTGCTCAATAAGTATTTATTGAATGAATGAAATGGACAACGGTGCCCTCTAAGAGCAGACTTCTTCCTGAAGTTTCTGTAGCAACACCTGTATTCAATCTGAGCCACTTCGCAGAGTGATCAACATGGTTTTCATAGACCTGAAACGATGATCTGATTTACCTCTCTGGGAGAAATGGCTCTGTGTACTGCACAGCCAAAGAACGTAGAAAATGTTAGATATGACCTCTGATACTCTTGAATAATTTTTGAAGACCCATAGGCTATGTATCACAATTATGTAAATAATACTTTTTTTTCCCCAAGAGCAAGTGTTAAATATAATCCTGTATCCATATTTTTATTTGTGGTTAAAGGTGTCCAACTTTTTCCATACTAGTTTTATGGTGCAATATAGTCTGAAGTCAAAGAAGCCGATCCATTTGTTACTTTTCTAAAATCAAAGAATAGTTACTGCGCATTTGTAATTTTATTTGGTGCATGAAAGTAGAGGAACCTCAACCATCCTATTGGATAGTAACTGCCTCAGTCAGTTGAGTTCATACTGACATCTGGAGGTCGAGTTTGGTACTACATTTCACTTTCCTTTCATTGTTGGTGCCTTCAACCCTTTTTTAAAAAGAAGTAAAATAATCTGAAACATTAAAAATATCGAAAAATAGTAAGAAAAAGTTTGTTTTGTTTCTTGTATCTTCTACAAGATCTCTGTTGCTGGAAAACTTGGGTGTAACTCTGGGAAAAGAATAACAGTGACTATAATTAACTTTTCTTGAGCCCCAGCTAGACGTCAGGTGGCACACGAGGTGCTTTGCTTACAGCAACTGATTTCATCTTCAGCCCACCCTATGAAATAAGGACTATTATTCTTATTTTACAGTTGAGATGCAGGCTCAGAGTGGCTGGTAATTCCTCAAGGTCACTTAAGTAGTCGTGGCAGAGCAGAAGTTGAACCCAAGTCTGTGGGACTTCAGAATTCCAGCTGGTGCTGTTGCAGAGGTTCTGCGGAAAGGAATGTGCTGTGGGGTCAAAAGAAATTTCTGTGAAGAATAAAGCACCCTGGGTCATTCCCACAAGGAGCCAAGTTATATAACTTCCTGAGTCATAAGCATTCAAAATATGCCATAAAAAAACGTTTCTTAGGAAGAGAATTGGTAGAAAGGGGCAGGAGTGTCTCAGACAGTATCATTTGCCAACGAAGTCTGAGGTCTATTTGTGAACTGTTTCCTTGGGTCAGATGAGTTGGGCCCTACCTGCCCTAATGGGGACATCAGACATCATTTATTTGAGGCCCACATTGGTGAAGGGCCTCAAATGTGGATCTCCAAATGGGATATACTGAACACATTGCAAGATGATGAATTTCCTCATACAATTTCATGCTTGTGTTTGATTAAATGGTAGTCCGGCCCCATCATGTGTTATGAATATGTAACTTTTGCAGATGTAATTATCTTCTAAAGTAGCATAATTATGTTGTACTCTATTTCTGCATTAAAAGTATTTATTAAGTGTAGACATACTATACTTCAAGTATTATGACACTTTGGCATTTAAAAAAATGTTAATAAACTAAGAGCCTCCAAAGATGGAAGGGGGCCACATCACTATTGCACTCTTATTTATTTATTTGTTTAAAGATTTTATTTATTTATTTGACAGAGAGAGACAGCCAGTGAGAGAGGGAACACCAACAGGGGGAGTGGGAGAGGAAGAAGCAAGCTCCCAGAGGAGCAGGGAGCCCGATGCGGGGCTCAATCCCAGGACCCTGGGGTCATGCCCTGAGCCGAAGGCAGATGCTTAAGGACTGAGCCACCCAGGTGCCCCAGCACTTTTGAATGCCCTGGCTGTGCAGCTCTTTAATTCCACAACTGCACTTGAACAGTTAGCCAGGAAACTGCTAATCTTTGCTTTAAGGCCCCTCTTCCCAAACTCAGCCTTCCCTTCTAATAGTTTCTCTAGAGTATTGGCAAGACTTTGTTGTAGTCAAAAGCTAAAGGCATAGTTGAAGAAATGTGTAAGAAATTAGAAGAAGATACTTTGCTTTTGAGAGACGGTTGATTAACTAATGAACTTTACTCAGAGCGTTTTGGCCAGTGTGGTTTTTATACTTGGCTAAAGGGACTTAGCTGATTTCAATGTCTCTCACTGATTTAATACTCCCAATAATGAGGGTTTTTTTTTTTAAAAAGAAAAGTTTTTTGTTCTATTAAGGTGGTAACAATTAACGAACATCTCAAAAGAAAGAAAGTTAATGAATTTTTCTATCAAAATTCATGGTAGGACTGGCAAATGTCAGCAGTCACAATGTTTTCTCTCCTCCTGTTCCTAGCCATATGCCCAGAGATCGTAAATGAGGGGGTTACTTCTTGCACTTCATCCCTCCATGTTTCCCTCTGTTACAAACTCGTCAACTCAATATGTTGACGATAGCAGTCTGGCAAGAGCCAGTGTCTGTCTACCAGCTTGGGAGAGAAAGGAAGATCTGTTAGGATTAAGACTATCTGTTTCTCATTATTGTACTATATATGGTTTCTGCGAATCAATTAAAGACGCTCATTTCAAAACCCTTTATGCCTCCTATTCTGGGAAAATGCAATCTGGCAGTATTATTACTTACATGAGAATCAAATGTAATAATTTGGGTAGTTGGAATAGAAGATATTCAAGCTAGAACTTCAGTTCCCCTTGGTTCCTTATATTCCTTCGTACAGACCCACATGACCTCTGAGATATATATAGATAGATAGATAGATATAGATATAGATATATATCTGAAATATATATCTGAGATATATAGATATAGATATAATCTTTTTTATTCTTCATATAAGCACTAAAATCATTCTGAGATCTCTGCCCACAATATTACAGGATTGTAATTGTCTTCCTGCCTCCAGTACACAACCCTTCAAATGTTCTTTCCATGCTAGTTACAGTGATCTGGTTGAGGGTGGTGTTGCGTATGTTAAACAGACTGGAGTTTGAACCACAACCCTGTCGTTTAATAGTTGGGTAACCTTGGGCAAGCTATTTACCCTCAATTTCCACATCAGTAAAATGAGGATAATAATTATATTTAGTTCATAAAGTGTATGAGTACACTCCCATATATGACCAATAGAGGCTTCTGTAGAAGTTCATTGAAATGTTAAGGGTTTATAGACATAAAATGACCTTTTAAAGGTAATTTTCTTATGGTAATTGTGATGATTAATTGCATATATCAACTTGACTGGAACACAGGGTACGCAGTTATCTAGTTAAATATTCTAGGTATGTCTATGAGGATGTTTCTGCTTAAGATTAACATTTAAATCCATAGACTGAGTAAAGCAGATTGCTCTCCCCAGTGTGGATGGATCTCATCCAATCTAGTGGAGGTCTAAAAAGAACAAAAGGCAGGGTAAGGAAGCATTTGGTCTGACTGTTGTTTTGTTTTGTTTTGTTTTTTGTTAAGTAGGCTGCACGCCCAGCATGGAGCCCAATGCAGGTCTTGAATTCACGACCCTGAGATCAACACCTGAGCTAAGATCAAGAGTAGGATGCTTAACTGGCTGAGCCACCTAAGCACCCTTGACTGTTTTTGAACTGGGCTATTGACTCTCCAGATTCTCAGCCTTTGGTACTCAGACTGCAACTACACCACTTGCTCTCCTGGGTCTCCAGATAGCAGACCACGAGACTTCTCAGCCTCCATAATCAAGTAAGTTAATTCTTTATAATAAATCTCTTTATATATTCAGCTTCTATATGTGTGTGTGTGTATATATATATATATATAATATTGTTTTTTCTAGAGAATATATACAGTATATTCTGTTTTTTCTAGAGAATCCTGACATACAAAATCCAGGCTATATACGACACTAATTTGTGTAAAATATTTTGAAATGTTATTAAGTTAGTGAGCAATTCCAAATGAATGAATGTTTCTAAGCATTATAATTTATTAGATCTTTTCGAAGAAAGACATGTGCAGCATTAGTTTTTGGCTGTTTATTGAAAGATGCAAAGAAGTTATGAAACCAGTTGGAAGGGTCTGCTTTTGTATACTAATTAAGGAATCTGCCAGGGTATGAGGGTGATAGAAAGTTCCAAACATTTTTGTTTGCAAATTTATTCAATTTGGTAGTAATGATTTTTCAAAATCACCACTTTGGAATTTATAATTTTGATGTCCTTAATCATTTTATAGGAACTCAGAAGTGGTGTTTGGTGTTGGACTACAAAAAGAACAAAATAAAATATTTAGAATGTGAAAGTCAAATCCCTTAAAATTGAGCACCATGTGCTGAGATAACCTTGAGATTTCCAATACTGTTCGACCGCTCTGGTGTACTAGATGTCTTAGAAATCTACCTCGATGTATACATCTATTTTTTTTTATTACTAAGCTCTATTTTCAAAATATATTGTTCCATTTACTAGAACCGTTGTTCATTTAAATACCTGGCTTTAGATATTCTCCCAGGAATGTTATTATATTCATCTGTGAACAACAGGATTAAACATTGCATTTCTGGCTGTGATTTTGGAGAGTTCCTATCAGGATGCCTTGTTCTGTCAGCATTACTTCTGTTGATGATATATATTGAGCTCTTGATGGTATATTGAGGCAGTGATACTGCTGGTTTGCATTTTCATTCCCTTATAGTCTTCGCTTGCCTGCGAATATTACTGAAATTAAGTAAGCCTCTCAAAGATATTTCAGTATACTATTTTTTTTCAGTATGCTATTTAAAACTTTCTAAATACTGTGCCATTTTAGTGTGTTCTGGTTAGCATGTATCTATCCTGTTAGCTTTCATACATGCTTATTGTTGAGATTTTTTTGCAAGTACTTCAAGCTCTTTTTTAATGGACTTTATTGTTATGTCAATTTCAGTGAATTAATATCTTTACATTTAAATTGCTGGTGCATGGGTTTGAATGATGACATAAGACTAGATTTATTTTAAATACAGGTGAAATAGGTCATCTGTTTTATGACTTCTCCAGTGAATCAATAAAAATGAATATGTTAAGTATATATGTATGTATTCATAATGGAATTTGAAGTTCTTTATAACTGTGATTAATCAGAAAAATTTCAAGAACTTTATAGGAAGTGAGAAATTTTCTATAACATTAATTTAGTGAAATTAATATTCTGCAGCTAGTAACACATATTGAACTACTTAACATGAACTATAAATTATACAGGTATATATTCAAGATGGTTTGCACAAAAATATGCAATAAAAATACAACATTTATCTATTTCATAAGGAATTGAATATCCTATATGTGATATGCCACATAGAGCTTATTCATTCATTAGATAATGGGTATTTGGGTTGTTTCCACATTTTGGCTACTGTTATGAACATTCATATATAATTTTTGTGTGAAGAAATATCTTTGTTTCATTTCGGTATATACATAGGGTAGAACTTCTGGGTCATATGGTAACTCTTTTTAACATTTTGAGGAATTGCCAAACTTTTCAGAGTAGTTGCACCACTTTCCTGTCCCACCAGCAAGATTAGAGGGTTCCAATTTCTCCACATCTTGGCCAACACTTATCATCTTCTTATTACTATTACTATAGCCATCTTAGTGTGTGGTAATGTGGTATCTTATTATGGTTTTGATTTGCATTTCCCTAATGATTAATGATGTCGAGCATCTTTTTATATGCTTATTAGTCATTTACGTATCTTCTTTGGAGAAATGTCTATTCAACTCCTTTGTTCATTTCTAAATTAGGTTATTTGTCTTTTTATTGTTGTAGGAATTCGGGATACTAGACCTTTATCAAATATGTTATTTACTAATACTTTCTCCTGTTGCGTGGATTGTCTTTTCACTTTCTTGTTAGTATATTTTGACTCAAGAAAGATTTTAATTCTTGATGAAGTTCAATTTATCTATTTTTCTTTGGTTGCTTGTGCTTTAGACAAGACACCTAAAGCACAAGCAACCAAAGAAAAATAGAAGAAATTACTGTCTGATCAAACGTCACAAAGACTCACTCAAATCTTTTCTTCTAAGAGTTTTAAAATTTTAGCTCTTACACTTAGATCTTTGATTCAGTTTGAGTTGATTTTTGTATGGGATGTTAGCTTAGGTAGGGGGGTCCAAATTCATTCTTTTGCATATAGATATCCAGTTGACCCAACACCATTTGTTGAAAAGATTATCCTTTTTCGGTTGAATGGTCTTAGCACTCTTGTCAAGCATCAGTTGACCAGCATAGGATGGATATGTATGTATGTATGTATGTATGTATGTATGTATGTATATACATATATAAAAAACACAAAGAGTGAAACCTAATGTAAATCATGGACTTTAGTTAATAATAAATATCACTATTGGTTCATCAGTTGTAACAATTGTACCACACTAATGCAAGATGTTAATAACAGGGGAAACTATGAAGTGAGATAAGGGGGTATCTGGAAACTCTCTGTACTCTGCCCAGTTCTTCTGTAAACATAAAACTGTTCTAAAAAAAATTGTTTATTAATTATTTAAAAATCAATTGACCATAGATGTCTGGATTTATTTCTCTAACTCCTATTCCATTGATCTCTACTTGATCTCTATATCCATCCTTCTGTGAGTACCATGTTGCTTTTATTGCTGTAATGTTGTAATTTTTTAATCCAGGAAGTATGAGTCCTCAGACTGTCCTTTTTCAAAATTTTTTTTGCTATTCTAAATGTCCTGAATTTCCATATGAATGTTAGGATTAGCTTGTTAATCTCTGCAGAAAGAAAAAAGCAATTGGAATTTTCATAGGAAATTATGGCTTATTGCAACATGAATTGTAATTGTCTATTTATATGTTTAAATCTTCCCTACTCCAGTGTGTAAACAGGAGCCAAGTTTCCGTCATGGTTAATTCCTAAGCACATATCACTTAAGACTTTCACATGGTTAAAAAAGTCTCAAGAAATACTGATTGCTAGGTTAGTTGAGTGACTCGTTGATTGATAGAAAAAAGAAATCAACTAGTTCAAAGTTTCCTTCACCCCAGCTATTTTATGTTAGATCAAACTGAATCCTATTGGCCAAGTAGCTTATCCAAGTTGACACAGATAGACTGGGGTGGACACACATCAATATCTGCTTCTTGCCTTTGTCCGCATTATGTAGCATATTGATTCCTCTGTGTAAGTGTGAGGCATATGCATGTATGCAAAGTGGGGTGGTACACCTAAGTTCTTTGGGCTAACTTTTAAAAAATGTGTTAATAGTAAGAATAATGCTTAATATGATGATGTTAATTTGAAGCAGTGATGAGCCACAAAATATAGAGCCTGGAGATTTGCTTTGTTCCTTTAAAGAATTTATAAACACAAAAAGGCTTTATAAAAATAATCCTTCTTACAAAATGCTTTTTTGATATGTTGCTGTTGAATTTTAGGTATGTACATAAATACTTAATGTCTGGGGGTCTTTATACAGTATATTTACATATCTCCTTCTAATGTATATTTATTCTAAGGTGAAAGCAGACTTATGTATTGGAAAAGACACTAAGTGCATGTTGCATGGGATTTATCTTTTATACTGGTATTTTCATTACACGTGAATTTTCGATACCTGTGTGACCAAGTAGTGACATGCTATAAAAGGATTTCCTCTGCTCCATTTCCCATAATTAGTGTACTCTATGGCCTCAACAAAGGAGAAAGTTGGACAGAAAGGAATTATTTTAGATTCTTTCATGGACTGTCAGATGATTGGAGTTTGAAAGATAGTTTTGGGGGCGCCTGGGTGGCACAACGGTTAAGCGTCTGCCTTCGGCTCAGGGCGTGATCCCGGCCTTATGGGATCGGGTCCCACATCAGGCTCCTCCCCTATGAGCCTGCTTCTTCCTCTCCCACTCCCCCTGCTTGTGTTCCCTCTCTCGCTGGCTGTCTCTATCTCTGTCAAATAAATAAATAAAATCTTAAAAAAAAAAAAAAGAAAGAAAGATAGTTTTGGCTTCTACCCTACCTCCTATAGATAAATGCTGTATTTCTGGTTATACTTCTACTTCAAATCTTGTTAATTCTGTGGCTGTGAATGTTAATAGAATTCTAAGATTCAATTCACTTACCTAATACATAGTCACCAAACCCAGTGGTACTTAAGGAGATAAATGCAAAATACAGTCCTTTCTTGTAAGTCCAGCCCTCTGTATGCATGAAAAGTAATGATGGTGGCAGGATGAAAATGACAAGTCCAGTTATCAAGAAAAAGATGAGTGTGTAAATCTTAATTTTTCTCTAAAAAAGAGAGGAAGAAAAATAAGAAAGGAAAGAAGGAAGGAAGGAGGGGAGGGCCAAGGAGGGGAGACGGAATGAGGAAGGAAAGGAAAGGAAAGGAAAGGAAAGGAAAGGAAAGGAAAGGAAAGGAGGATGGGAGGGAGGGAGGAAGGAAGGAGATAGGATGGAAAGGCAGGAGAAAGATGTTAAAATCAACCCAACAATAGTCAGCTATTGACAACTAAACCTCCATTTGCACCTTACAGATCCTTTCCTGACCAAAATCTTGCTTGGTGTATCCTACTGCATTCTGATTCACAGACTTCCTTTGCATCTAGGAGTATTTCCCAGCTCAGTCAACTGAATCATCTTCCTCCTTGTAAATCTCTGTTACTGATCCTTTAATTCCGTTTTCTCTCTTCATGCATTTTGTTGCACTTTACATTGTTTTCGTGTGAAACAATCCCTTCCCTCCTGCCCTCCCTAGGTCTCAGACTATAATGTTCTTTTGCCTTGTGGCTTGCTCACTCCCACCTCCAGCTCTGGGTCCCACTGTGTGCGCAAAAAAGTAGGATGAATAATCACTATTTGGACATGAACTTTTTGAGGCAAATGAACTGATCATATTTTGTTAAGAGACATCCCACAAGTTACAAGAGAATTACAAGAGAAAATAATTACAAGATTACAAGAGAAATTACAAAATACAAGAGAAAATAAATGAATTTTCCCATCTGAAAATTGGATATTCCATTTACATTTCTATACCATATTAGTTAATTAAATGCTTTTTATGATCTAATTCAAATTCATTCAATAAGCATTTACTGAGTGTTTTCTATTAGTATCATGAGAGATACCAAGATACAAAGTAAGACAGTTTGTCCACGCAGAGATTACAGTTTTGTGGGAGATAAGTAAACTAACATTAGAAATAACATGTTTTAAACTTTCACTTATAGAGCACCTCATATAGGACAGACACTGCTAGGGGCTATACATAATTTTTATTATTGTAAAGGGATATCTTATCAATATTGTCTTAAATTTTACTGTTTGTATAATATGCTTATTGCAATCATGGCATGGCTTTGTAAGATTTGCAGTACTTTCTAAATTTGTTGGAATATGGAGCTAATGTAATAAAATTCTTCTATGTCTTTTTTTCTCTGAAATTTGAAAACAGAGACTCATTATTCAACTTTAGAGATGTTCAAGCCTATATAACCCACCCATGGAAAATTAGGGCAGAATTAGAGGAAAGCGGAAGAAATAGGTAGCTAACTTCTAGCATATATTTTGGGACTGTTAAGGAGCTTTGGGAACAAGAGGAGATTAATATTCAAAATTTCATTTTCTATGGTAACTACTCTTAAAATCTCCTTTTATTTAACTTTGTATGATAGTGGCAAACTCAGAGTATGCTGTGTCACTGATAATATGGTATTTGGGTCATGCTATTATCTGGTACACTTGAGTGACTCTATCTGAGGCGTTTCGTTAGATGTATCTGTAAGCACGTGAGTAAGGTACAACCTTGGCCTTGCATAGGCTCTGGAAAGCAACATCCAAGAGATCTTGAGTTTCTGAAGCAGCCATATCTTTGATACTAGACTTAATTACAAGTGTTGATAACATGCCTCCGGTGGGGGGTGGAAATGGGAAAAATCTTTGCAGATGCCATATGATCTCCTTCCTTGAAGGGGAAAGAAACTTCTCTGTTTGAACGATTTCACAGAAGATTTTTGGTCCCTAAGGAACATTGAAAGCTCTTGCCTCTCTATTCACCCCTAAGATAGAATTGCCAGTAGGAATGGATCAAGTACAAGAGCATTCACTGGTCACTACTGTAGATCACCAAATAATCTCCCAGGAGTTTCTTTCTCGGGACTCACTTCCTTGGGACTGGGGAAGTAACAACTAGCTAACTAACCACTCTTACTCAGCGCTGCTCTGCCCTGAGAAGACCTGGGGCAGCTGGCTTAGAGCAGGCCTGTTTAGACATCCAGCTGACCTTTTAATGACCACTCTGAAGCCAGTGGGTATGAGTCCAGAGAAGAAGGGAAAGGAACATCCTGCCTCAGTTGTCTGTTTTAACTGGATTAGTTCAGCTTACGGGGTCATTGCTAAGGTGCAGCCTGGGTCACAGGAACACCTGATGCTGACCCTCCTGGTGATAATAGCACGCATTTTCCTGTCCTTGTCCTCTCTGCATACCTCTTTCTGGGACACCTACAGCACCAGGAATGGACCGTCCACCCACATCATCTCTCTCTATCCCACTTTGTCCCAACTTAACATAAATTGCCTACCAGTTTTCCCAACAGCTCTTCCAATGATATGCTTTTGTAATCTATAGCGTTAAATAATTTCTTGCCCTTAGCAGTATTGAGGGAGGAATTATGAGGCAAGAGAGCTCAGAACCTAGAATTAGAAGAACTGAATTCAAGATGATAACCTCCTGTAGAAAATCTACATGTTAGGTTTTACTGTACTTGGCTCATAGGGTGGTTCAGGAAATCAAAGAAAATCATGGTTGTAAATATGTGCACATAAATCTACATACATACATCATATAATATTCTACAAGTGTTCTTTGAAATAATACTTCTGTTTTCTGAAGAAGAAAAATAAAGCACGGTCATTATTTTGGTCTGAATGCCCTTTTCTTGATCTAGGAATTCCATAAAAAATAGGGCTGGGACAAGCATACCAAATACACACACACACACACACACACACACACACACACACATATGTACATACATATATACCTGCACATATATGTACATACATAGAGTCTTTTTAGGATGTATTTAACAAGAATTTATTAAATGTGTGTATTTATTCAATGTAAGGTTAGGAATCCAAGCATATATAAGAAAACCAAAAAAAAAAAATTTAGTAAAGATTACCTCTTTAATTCCCATATTCTGAAGGTGTTCCCTAAGTCTGGAAAATGGTTGTGATATTGCATTACTCATGAATTTCAGGAATGTAATAGTTAGAGGGATACCCAAGAAAACATAGAAGACACAGAATATCTGACCCATAGGAGTTCTGGGAGCAATTGACCCATAACCTAACGGATGATAAAAGACAAATTTATTATTTGCTCAATACTACTGCTCCTTGGAATATGCACTTTTTTATGTTTTGTTGTTAGTGTTTTGTTCTGACATAAAACTTTTAAAAGTATTATCCGGTAATTTTATATCCAGGAGTTTCTCCTAATGAAGTAATCAGAAAAGTGTGTAAGAATATCACTAAAGCGTTATCTGAGTGAATAATTGGAACTAACATAAATATCTAACATTAGAAGGGATATGATGAGGAAAATGGCCCCAAAAAATACTTTGCAGTTTTTAAGAATTACATTGTGGAAGTATATTCAATGATATGGGAAATTAATCATATATTACTGGGGGAGAAAAAAGATTTCTTTGTGGATTCTGCTATAACCATTTATAACACCTATTTATGGGATAACAAAAAGAAAAATGGAGAGATTTGCTACTTTGCATATAGGCAAACTTGAGTAAGTCAATCTTGCTACTGAATCTAATTTTAATCTATACGTGTTAGTATTTGGTGCCTCGTGTATAGCACAAGATTTAACAAAATTTCGTTTTTTTAAATTGTGGATTTGGAGTTGCTTTTGTGAAACACACACACACACACACACACACACACACACACACACACACAGAGTTGACAATTTTATCCCTTCTATGCCCATGGCTCTTAAGTTCAATTTTTATTTTAAATGATATAAAACAATAGGAATACAGTATCTCTTCCTCTCTCTCTCTCTCTCTCTCTCTCTCTCTCTCTCTCTGTCACACACACACACACACACACACACAGACAAAGGCGGGGGAAGAATGCCTTACCAAAGTTTCACAATTTTTCATGGAGTTCTCACAAATGTACCGTTGGTTGCCCGTGGTGATATTTTAAACGGCCTGGCAATGTTAAAGCCATTACAACATGAGGAGTTCATGCCCATTTAAAGTCATGCCTGAACTCATATAAATTCATAGTTTGCCTTAACTCACATTTGTTTAAAAGAAGGTGTTTCAAGAATAAAGGCAAAGTAGGCTTATTGACTGTTTCCAGGACTACAAAATAAGAACTGCCTCTATTCTTCAGGCAAGCTGGTACTTTGATTGATTGCCTGGACAAGATAAAAATATCAGAACATCAAATGATAGAGAACAGTCAAATGGCTTCACCTCTCTTAACTCTCTGTTAAACAGAACCAGTGAATGTGGTTAACTGCCTGAAGTTAAAATTATTCATCTGTGGCCCAGAGCTGGAGCGGCTTAGGAATCAGATGACAAAATTCATGCAATGTCAGCTTTGTTCAGTCATTAGCAAGGTTAACATAATTGTAAAGCAGGTTACAATTATGTTATGAGTTTGGAATCCAAACTCATAACAAACTCAATGATTCCAAACTCAATGACATTTCACCGCACATTTAACTTAGCTTCTTACAGGTCACACAAAGAAAAGCTTAATACAAAGTTACAACAAACAGGATATAACAAGGGGTAAGAAATTAACGAACCAAATGCAGAGTCAGTGCGTGAGTGCATGGGTGAGATGAGGGCTGGCTCTCTGAACGTGCTGCTTATTATGTTCAAGCAATGAAGGGTCTTTGTTATGTTCAGAGATCAGTCAGGCAGAGCCTTGGTTGGCGGATGCCTTTCTGATGCAGTCAGACCTGAAAGAGTCAGAGTCTGGAAAGTCTGACAGTTTGCTGCAAAAGTCCTCAATTTTGAAAGCTGCTTGGACCTTTGCAGATCTCTTCTGGTTCTGCTGGTTATCAGTTCTGGGTGTCATCAGCCTATGCTGGTTTCAGCAATATCTAATCTTAGTGGCAATGCCCTTGGCTGCTTATGTCCCTGCTTGACATGAGTGACTCCATCTTGCTCTCTCCATCCACCAGTCACCTGGACTTCTGTGAACACTACCAGGCGATACACCAAAGGAGGTGGTCATCCAGACCTATTGTTATTATCCTCAGAGCAGAAACCACGGGACATGGTGACATCCAGTCCCAACAGTTTGACCTCATGTGGGCCCCTTAAAGTCCAAGATTCTCTCAATTCTTTTATTGAAATATAATAAGCAAGTGAGAATGGTTTCTAAACAAATACTATTTTGCTGGGAATTTACAGGCATTACATTCTCCATAACTGTGAATATGCATCTATTTTTAGTAAAGGAAATATATCTGAGCATGCCATACTGAGAATAACAGTCATCACTTATTAACCTTCTCTAGTCCCATGAGAAGGAAAATTCCACAGCAGTGCCAGAGGCCTCTGGCAGTCTAAACTGGTATTTCCCAGGCATCTCCTGAGGGTCTTTGGCAATGGCTCTCTTAAGTTATGTTTATTCTTTTTGTAATCCTTAGTTGCTCTTAGTTGAAATTAAAATATCATAGAATTGTCTAAAATTCAGCAGAAACCTATGGTAACTTTGTGTTTTAAAGTCACAAAATTCTCTAGCCAAGTTCTAGCTTAATTCCAGAGAAACTTGTAGACATCTTAGTTCTATCAGGCATCCTGGAAAGTCTGACTGGTTCTTGCTTTGCTACTTATCTCACTAGTATGTTGGAAGACTAGTTGGAAATGCCATTGCCAAGACCACCCGCTAAAGAAGAAACACATATCAAATTTGTTATGGAAGACACAAGGGATCTAAAATCACAAACAAAGGGGAAGCTGCATGTATTGGTGAAATACCGTCTTAAAAATAAAAGCAGGCTCTGATTTTTCAGGTTGAAGGGGTTATGACTTATGTAGTTAAAGTTCCATGCTATAATAATTTAAATACGTGGCATTCTAAATAAAAAGTAAAACTAAATTAAACTAAAAATAAAGCACCTTACTCACCTCTTGTGCTTAATGTGGATGTCACAAATGAAAAAGAATTCTTAAAATTCCAACTCAAGAATTTCATTTTTTATGGGGATTATTCTGTTTTTTACAGAAAAAGTCAGCATTTTCAAGTTAACACAAAACAGAAAGAAGTAAGCAAGAGATTGATGAAATGTATGACCTTTGTCTTAAAGCAAGGAGAATCAATGCACCACTGTGGAATTTAGATTCCAGCAGGGGGTAATAAACATAAGTATTGTCTAATCTGTTAGGAGGTGATAAGGGGTAAGTAGAGCACAATAAGTTGGGACAGGGAAAGCCTCATTGAGAAGACAAGATTTGGGCCAGGACTTCAGGGCAATGAAAAAGTTAGCCAAATATTTGAGAAAAGAACCTTCCAAGCAGAGGAAACAACTAGATCAAAGGTAAGAGCTTGGGCTATTCTAGAGACATCAAGCACTGTGATGAGAGTGAAGTTGAGGGCAGAGTAATAGAAGAGAAAATAGAGGAGGAAGACCAAATCATGTAAGATTAAAGAACTTTTCCTTTCAACCTGATGGAAATGGGGAGAGTCACTGAAAGTTTTCAGCAGAGATGACTTACATACCAAAGGGATGCCAGAAGGATCACTTGGCTACTGTATTTAGAAGAGAATACAGAAAGCCAAGTCAGAACCAGGAGGTCTATTAGGAGAATATTGCAGAACTCCAGAAGCTCCAGAAGAGACCAAATGTTGGCTCAGTGAGACCAAGTGATGGCAGGGTCGGGGGTGAGAAGCAGAGAGAATCTGCTATGTTTCAGAGGCCCAGCCAGCAGGTTTTCCTGAGTGATTAAAGCTAAGAGAAATAGCACAGTCAAGGATGACTCCCAGACTTTTCACCTGAGCAACCAAAAGAATGGAGTCACCATCAACTGAGGAGAGGAAGGCGGTGGTGATTGGGGTGATGTCAAATTCTCCTTTTGAGAGAAAAAGAGTAGGTGCTCATTTTTGGAAATGATGAGCCTGAGCAGTTTGTTAGACATTTAAGTGGAGATTTCAGATGGGCAAGTGGATTCACGAGCTGGAATTTGTGGAAAAGGCCTCAGCTGGAGATAAAATGGGGAGCTTTTTGCACATCCATGGTATTTAAAGCCGTGAGATAGATGAACCACAAAGGAAATGAGAATAAATAGAAAAGTTCTGAGGACTGCACCCAGGAGCTCCTCAATATTATTGAGAAGAATGGAACCAGCAAAGGCAACTCAGAAGAAACAACAGATGAAACAGGAGGAAAATTAGGATTGGATGTGGTGTCCTGGAAGCCATGTGAAGAATGGAATATTACTCAGCCATCAGAAAGGATGACTACCCATAATTTGCATCGACATGGATGGAACTGGAGGGGATTATGCTAAGTGAAATAAGTCAAGCACAGAAAGACAATTATCATATGGTTTCACTCATCTGTGGAACATAAGCAATAGCATGGAGGATATTAGGAGAAGGAAGGGAAAAATGAAGGCGGGGGGAAATCAGAGGGAGAGATGAACCATGAGAGACTATGGACTCCGGGAAACAGACTGGGGTTTCAGACGGGAGGGGAGTGGGGGCATGGGTTGGCCCAGTGATGGGTATTAAGGAGGGCACGTATTACAATGAGCACTTGGGTGTTATACGCAAACGACGAATCATGGAACACTACATCAAAAACTAACGAAGTACTGAATGGTGACTAACATAACATAATTTTTTTTATTTTTTTTTAAAGATTTTATTTATTTATTTGACAGAAATAGAGACAGCCAGCGAGAGAGGGAACACAAGCAGGGGGAGTGGGAGAGGAAGAAGCAGGCTCATAGCGGAGGAGGCTGATGTGGGGCTCGATCCCATAATGCTGGGATCACACCCTGAGCCGAAGGCAGACGCTTAACCGCTGTGCCACCCAGGCGCCCCAAGATAACATAATTTTAAAAAGAAGAAGAAGAAGGAGAGAGGGATCACCAGTGGCAAATGCTACTGATAGGTTATATAAGATGAGGACAGATTGTAAATAAATTTTAATTATGGCCAAGTTTTTTGAGTGACTCTCTAGGAGGGGTATGTGATTGCTGTTTGAAATGGTGAACATTATAATCACTGTAAATAGTATTCAAAGAATGGCATAAAAATGACATTAGGGCTACATGTAATTTTAAGTAGTGCAGCGGGCTCTTTTTTCTTGCATACTTTCCTAAAATCCCATTAAAATATCACTAAAAGCATTCAAAACAAAATAATAAAACATAACATTGAAAAGCCAGAATCATAGTTACATCTGAATTGTGCAGTATTTCTAAAAGACATAAAAGAAACGAAACTGATTACTAAAGAAACAGAGAAAAAAAGCCCAAACTCAAAAGAAAAATAGACACCATCTGCCATGAGGATGAATGCTGCTTTTCACATAAAATTCCCAGAGATACTTCAAGTTCAGCATCATTCATTAGACACAGGGCAGGTAGATACACATAGTGGTTATTAAAGGAAGAAAGGGAGGGAGAAAGGTAAGGAGGTTTTGTTCCCAATGCTCTCCGTAAGACTTGCCTGATCAATAGCAAAACCAGACAAAAATAACATGAAATGATGACACAACTCTGAATATCTTAAAACCACTGAATTGTGAACTTTAAGTAAGTGAATTGTAAGAGTACGTGAACAGCATCTCAATAAAGCTTTCATGTTTAAAGTGCCATAATGATTTATGTAATCACCACTAAAACCAAGAGACAGAGGTTTTCTTTTTTTTTTTTTTAATGATTTTTTATTATATTATGTTAGTCACCATACAGTACATCCCCGGTTTCCGATGTAAGGCTCGATGATTCATTAGTTGTGTATAACACCCAGTGCACCATGCAATACGTGCCCTCCTTACTACCCATCACCAGTCTATCCCATTCCCCCACCCCCTTCCCCTCTGAAGTCCTCAGTTTGTTTCTCATAGTCCATAGTCTCTCATGTTTCATTCCCCCTTCTGATTACCCCCCCTTTCTTTATCCCTTTCTTCCCCTACTGATCATCCTAGTTCTTATGTTCCATAGATGAGAGAAATCATATGATAGTTGTCTTTCTCTGCTTGACTTATTTCACTTAGCATTATCTCCTCCAGTGCTATCCATGTTGTAGCAAATGTTGAGAACTCGTTCTTTCTGATAGCTGAGTAATATTCCATTGTATATATGGACCACAATTTCTTAATCCAGTCATCTGTTGAAGGGCATCTCGGCTCCTTCCACGATTTAGCTATTGTGGACATTGCTGCTATGAACATTGGGGTGCATATGGCCCTTCTCTTCACTACGTCTGTATCTTTGGGGTAAATACCCAGTAGTGCAATGGCTGGATCATAGGGTAGCTCAATTTTTAACTTTTTAAGGGACCTCCACACTGTTTTCCAGAGTGGCTGTACCAACTTGCATTCCCACCAACAATGTAGGAGGGATCCCCTTTCTCCACATCCTCTCCAACAATTGTTGTTTCTTGCCTTGTCTATTTTTGCCATTCTAACTGGCGTAAGGTGGTATCTCAGTGTGGTTTTGATTTGAATTTCCTTGATGGCTAACGATTTTGAACATTTTTTCATGTGTCTGTTAGCCATTTGTATGTCTTCATTGGAAAAGTGTCTGTTCATATCTTCTGCTCATTTTTTGATTTGTTTATTTGTTTCTCGTGTATTGAGTTTGAGAAGTTCATTGTAGATCTTGCATAGTAGTCCTTTATCTGTAGTGTCATTTGCAAATATAGTCTCCCATTCCGTGGGCTGCCTCTTAGTTTTTCTGACTGTTTCCTTGGCTGTGCAGAAACTTTTAATCTTGATGAAGTCCCATAAATTCATTTTATCTTTTGTTTCTCTTGCCTTTGGGGATGTGTCATGAAAAAGGTTGCTTTGGCCGATGTCGTAGAGGTTGCTGCCTATGTTCTCCTCTAGAATTTTGATGGATTCCTGTCTCACATCGAGGTCTTTCATCCATTTGGAGTTTATTTTTGTGTATGGTGTGAGAGAGTGGTCAAGTTTCATTCTTTTGCATGTAGCTGTCCAATTTTCCCAGCACCATTTATTGAAGAGACTGTCTTTTTCCCACCGGATGTTTTTTCCTGCTTTATCAAATATTAGTTGCCCAAAGAGCCGAGGGTCCATTTCTGGGCTCTCTATTCTGTTCCATTGGTCTATGTGTCTGTTTTTGTGCCAGTACCATGCTGTCTTTGTGATCACAGCTTTGTAGTACAGCTCGAAATCCGGCATTGTGATGCCCCCAGCTTTGTTTTTCCTTTTCAACAGTTCCTTGGAGATTCGGGGCCTTTTCTGTTTCCATACAAATTTAAGGACTATTTGTTCCAGTTCTTTGAAAAATGTCCTCGGTATTTTGATCGGGATAGCATTGAAAGTGTAGATTGCTCTGGGTAGCATGGACATTTTAACTATGTTAATTCTTCCAATCCATGAGCATGGAATATCTTTCCATCTTTTTATGTCTTCCTCAATGTCTTTCAAGAGTGATTTATAGTTTCTAGAATATAGGTCCTTTACGTCTCTGGTTAAGTTAATTCCAAGGTAACGTATGGTTTTTGGTGCTATTGTAAATGGGATGGATTCCCTAATTTCTCTTTCTTCGGTCTCGTTATTCGTGTATAGAAATGCAACTGATTTCTGAGCATTGATTTTGTATCCCGCCACGTTACTGAATTGCTCTATAACTTCTAATAGTTTGGGAGTGGCTTCTTTTGGGTTTTCCATATAGAGTATCATGTCATCTGCAAAGAGAGACATTTTGACTTCTTCTTTGCCAATTTGAATACCTTTGATCCCTTTTTGTCGTCTGATTGCTGTTGCAAGGACTTCTAGTACTATGTTGAATAATAGTGGCGAGAGTGGGCATCCTTGTCGAGTTCCTGATCTTAAGGGAAAGGCTTCCAGCTTTTCCCCATTGAGAATAATATTTGCAGTAGGCTTTTCATAGATGGCTTTTATGAGATTGAGAAATGTACCTTCTATTCCTACACTCTGAAGGGTTTTAATCAGGAAAGGATGCTGTATTTTGTCAAATGCTTTTTCGGCATCGATTGAGAGGATCATATGGTTCCTGAGTCTTTTCTTGTTGATATGATGTATCACGCTGATTGATTTGCGAATATTGAACCACGCTTGCATCCCAGGTATGAATCCCACTTGATCGTGATGGATAATCCTTTTAATGTACTGTTGGATTCTATTAGCAAGTATCTTGTTGAGGATTTTGGCGTCCATATTCATTAGGGAAATCGGTCTGTAATTCTCCTTTTTGAGGGGGTCTTTGCCTGGTTTGGGGATCAAGGTAATATTGGCCTCATAGAATGAGTTTGGTAGCTTTCCTTCTGTTTCTATTTTTTGAAATAGCTTTAGGAGAATAGGTATTATTTCTTCTTTGAATGTTTGGTAGAATTCCCCAGGAAAACCGTCCGGGCCTGGAGTTTTGTTATTTGGAAGGTTGTTTATCACTGACTCAATTTCTTCATAATTAATTGGCCTGTTTAAGGAATCAATTTCTTCCGGTTTCAATCTTGGTAGTTTATAGGTTTCCAGGAAGGATTCCATCTCTTCCAGATTGCTTAGTTTATTGGCATATAGCTGTTGATAAAAATTTCTAATAATCCTTCCAATTTCAATGGTGTTCGTCGTGACCTCTCCTTTTTCATTCATAATTTTAATAATCTGGGTCCTTTCTCTTTTCTTTTGGATAAGTCTTGCCAGTGGTCTGTCAATTTTATTGATTCTCTCAAAGAACCAGCTTCTAGTCCTGTTGATCTGCTCTACTGTACTTCTGGTTTCTGCTTGATTGATTTCAGCTCTAATTTTGGTCAACTGCTTCCTCGTGCGTGGATTAGGCCTGTCCCTCTGTTGCTGTTCCAGCTTCTTGAGGTGAGAATATAAAAACTGCATTTTAGATTTTTCTATTCTTTTGAGTGAGGCTTGGATGGCTATGTATTTCCCCCTTAGGACTGCCTTTGCAGTATCCCATAGGTTTTGGACTGTTGTATTTTCATTCTCATTGGTCTCCATAAATTGTTTAATTTGATTTTTGATTTCCTGGTTTATCGAGTCATTCCTGAGCAGGATGGTTCTTAGTCTCCAAGTGTTTGAGTTTCTTCCAAATTTTTCCTTGTGGTTGAGTTCCAATTTCAGAGCGTTGTGGTCTGAGAATATGCAGGGGATAATTTCAATCTTTTGGTATCGGTTGAGACCTGTTTTGTGTCCCAGAACATGGTCTATTCTTGAGAATGTTCCATGGGCATTAGAATAGAATGAGTATTCTTTGGTTCTGGGGTGTAGTGTTCTATATATATCTATGAGGTCCAACTCGTCGAGTATGGCATTCAAAGCCTTTGATTCTTTGCTTAGTTTTTGCCAGGGTGTTCTGTCTATTTCTGAGAGTGGAGTGTTGAGGTCCCCTACTATTAATGTATTTTTATTTATATGTCTCTTTATTCTGGTTAAGAGTTGGCTTGTGTATCTTGCTGCTCCCCTGTTGGGGGCATATATATTTATAATTGTCATATCCACTTGTTGAATACTTCCCTTAAGAATAATATAGTGCCCTTCTGCATCTCTAACTATAGTCTGTAGTTTAAAATCCAATTTATCTGATATGAGAATTGCTACCCCAGCTTTCTTTTGAGGTCCATTTGCGTGAAAGATGGTACTCCATCCCCTTACTCTCAGTCTGAATGCATCTTTGGGTTCGAAATGAGTCTCTTGTAGACAGCAAATGGATGGGTCATTTCTTTTTATCCAATCTGCAACCCTGTGGCGTTTTATGGGATGGTTCAAACCATTTACATTAAGACTGATTACTGAGAGATATGATTTTAATGTTGCCATGTTGCCAGTAAAGTCTTTGTTTGTATTGGCTGTGACTTTCTGTTCTGTATCACTCTTGGGGCCTTTTTACTTTTATAGAACCCCCCGTAATATCTCCTGTAGGGCTGGTTTCGTGGTTACAAAATTGGTTAGTGACTGGCGATTCTGAAATGTCTTTATTTCTCCATCAATTCTGAATGACAGCCTTGCTGGATAAAGGATCCTTGGCTGCATGTTTTTCTCTGAAAGAGCTTTAAATATGCTCCCCCAACCCTTTCTCTCATTCCAGGTCTGTGTAGACAGGTCTGACGTAATTCTGATGCTTTTGCCTTGGTACGTGAGAAATTTCTTTGCCCTGGCCGCTTTCAATACTGTATCCTTGCATCTAATATTTGCGAATTGCACTATGACGTGACGTGGCGTAGGTTTGTCGTGGTTGAGCTTGGGAGGGGTCCTCTCTGCCTCTTGGACACGAATGTTTGTTTCCCTTGCTAGATTAGGGAAGTTTTCAGCTACAATTTGTTCAAATATCTCTTCTAGACCTCTGTTTTTCTCCACCCCCTCGGGGATGCCGATGATTCTAACATTGGATCGTTTCATTGAGTCAGTAATCTCCCGTAACCTACATTCGTGGGCGTGGATTTTTTTAAGACCATCTTCTATTTTCATTTTTTCCTCTATTAACCCATCCTCCAATTCACTAACCCGTTCCTCTGCTTCTGCGACCCTGGCCGTCAGAGCCTCTAGTTTTGCCTGCATTTGGCTCATAGAATTTTTAATTTCTGTCAGATTCGCTCTCATTTCTGTCCTTAGGGATTCTATATTCTCAGTAACCTTTTCGTTTATACTTTTTTCAATTCTACTCATCATTTTGACCATCGTTACTCTGAATTCCATTTCTGATAATTTGGTTACATCCATATCCATTATTTCTGTGGCAGAGGCCACAGTCTCACTGTCTTTTCTTTGCTGGGGGGGGCTTCTCCTTCTTGTCATTCTGATGAAGAGAGGTTGCGGGGTTTCCAGAGCCCAAATTATTGACTGGGTCCCAGGCCGTGCCCCTTGTTTTATAGGGATCTTAGGGATGTGGGCTTCTTCTTTAAAGATTTTATTTATTTATTTATGTGGCAGCCAACCAGCGAGAGAGGGAACAGAAGCAGGGGAGTGGGAGAGGAAGAAGCAGGCTCCCAGCGGAGGAGCCCGATGAGGGACTCCTTTCCGGAACGCTGGGATCACGCCCTAAGCCGAAGGCAGGCGCTCAATGACTGCGCCACCCAGGCGCCCGGGTTGTGGGCTTCTTGATTTTTCAGCCTGCCTTCTGGGGGAGGGGCCTGCCGTGCCGATACTCAGGCCGCCCTGTTTGGGTAGAGTCTCCGTGTCCCCTGCGAGGGGGGATGGGGATGGGCACTCCCTGAGCCGGTATTTCCAGGCTTTTGTTCTCTGGCGGCTTTCCCTGGCGGTTTGCTGTGCCTCTTCTGAGAGTCAGAGCAGCAGCGGCCAAATTTCAGCCTCTGTCACAGAACAGAGGGATTGCGGCCCGTTCTCTACTAATGTTCTGGCCACTTTAATGAGACAGAGGTTTTCTATCGACCAAACGCAAAACTCTCCTTCACGCTACCCCTTGATAGTCACACAGCTACCACCACCTCCCCTATCCCTAACCTCTCTTAACCACTAATCTGTTTTCCATCTCTATAATACTGGTTTGATGCTACTTTAAGAATTCCAGACATTTACTAAAATTTTCTCTCTTTTCCTAGATTTTCTTAAACTATTAACCATACTTATTTTAAGGTGTTTAGGTGATAGCTCTGTATCAAATTATTGGTGAGTCTCTTTCTAATACCTGTAGTTCAGTTAGTTTCCAGTCAGTTGTTCCTGTTTTTAATCATATTTCCTAATTTCTAATTGGCTGCTGGCCATTGTATATGAAAATTTGTAGAAAGACTCTGGATGATGTTATCTTCCTTAAAAAAGAGGGTTTGGGTTTTTTTGTTTGTTTGTTTTGTTTTTTTGGCAGGCAGATGGAATACCAGCAGATCACTTTAATCATGTTGAGAGTTAATTTTATACTTTGTTAAAGCTTGCTATATTTTCAGTTTTACTTGTAGGATATGGTGTTTCTGGGATCTCAACAGACAACTCGGGGTGTTCACCAAATCCCCTCTAACTCGGTGAACCTTGAGCTCCAATTTCCATCTCCCCAGCAACAGATGGCTGCCAAAGTCTCTACACAGCTCTTTGGAATCACAGAGGCTGCTTTCATTTGTTTTTCTGAGGTCTTACTCTGCACATGCACGACTAAGGATTTGACCAACAGCCTGAGAGGAATTCATAGTAGATGTGGCATTTGTGGGTTTTCTTACTTTGAGGATTCTTCGTCTCTGAGATTTTCTTCTCAAATTGCAACCACTGTTAGAGCCCCACGTTCTGACTGGTCACTTCAGTCTCGTAAGGCTGTGGCTTTCTGCTGGGACTTACTGCCTCTCACCAGGTTAACTGGAAAGTAACTCACAGAGCAGAAGACAAGTAAATGTGGAACTTAGCTCATGTGCTTGCTTTAAATGGTCATTCCCCTTTTGGGTCCTACCTGCTTTGCTTATACTCCTGTGTTTTCAGACAGTTATTTTTGCAATATTTGTTTTGTTTTGCTTTGACAATTGTTATCAATGGAAGAGTTGATCCAACACTAATTATTCTTTCCTGACCCTCAGGATATCTTTTAGAGTCCCTATGCCCTTGCTGTATCTGCTCTATAAGTTTTCCTCTTGCCTGAATCTGTCTTACCCCTTTGCATTCTCTGTTTTCTTTATGTGTCTTACCACTAGAAGGGCCTATCTCTTTTTTCCTTCTCTCTTCAGATGGCAGTCAACTAGTCCTGTTATTTATGGAAGTTTAGGTAAAACACACAGGAAGGCATTCTATAAAATCTTCTATCTACAGCTGTCTTTCACATAGCTGGCAAATTGATAACTCCAAAAATAAAACCTCTTTTTCTCTTACCTGCAAAAAGATTTCAAGCTCTTCTGGAGTTACGTTGGTATAGTTACTCATGAGAGCTTCTTTGGCCTCCAAAAAGGAATTTTTCAACTCCTCCTGAATGTCTGTCTCCAAAGCTTGAGACACCTTCACCCCCATCAAGCAGTAGCCCACAGAAGCAATCAATTATATTTACCTATAGACTGGGAAGCAACCATCTCTATTAGATAACTAAAGAAAAGTGGAACGGGAGGCACAGGAGGCCAGATTGCTTGTCTCCTTCCCCAAAACAAAAAACAAACAACAAGAAAGGTTTCGTCCCTGTAAAAAAAAAAAAAGTGATCTTATTTAAATAAATATATAGAAGTAAACAATCCCAAAATATTCACACAAAGCAAAATGAAATTTGAACTCCAATTGCATCCTAACACAAAGTATCCTGGTCTGTGAAAATATAGGGGGGAAATACCTGTTTCTGGGGTATGTTAGTCAACTTAAGAGTAGAGAGGGGACTTTGTTCAAATACCAGTGTTTACTCACTCATACGCTGGCATTTAGAGGCAGATGAGTCCAGTATAGCTTATTCTTGAGAAATGTTTCTGTAGGTTCAAAAATATGGATTATTAGTTTGCCCAATCCAGATGAATTTGGATGGATTTTCTACCCTGAGGTCTTTTTCTAATCCTCATTTCCTATTCTTCTCCATGCTGCTCAGCATGAAGGAATAAAAACTACCTATTGAGGGGCGCCTGGGTGCTCAGTCATTAAGCGTCTGCCTTCAGCTCAGGTCATGATGCTGGCATTCTGAGATCGAGCCCCACATCAGGGCTCCCTGCTCAACAGGAAGCCTGCTTCTCCCACTCCCTCTGCTTGTGCTCCTTCTCTCGCTGCCTCTCTCTGTCAAATAAATAAATAAAATCTTAAAAAAAACCAAAACAAAACCCTACCTATTGAGTAGAAAAACAGCCATTGTTCTTTTTTTTTTTAAGATTTTATTTATTTATTTGACAGAGACAGGGAGAGAAGGAACACAAGCAGGGGGAGTGCAAGAGGAAGAAGCAGACTCCTAGCGGAGGAGCCTGATGTAGGACTCAGTCCCAGAACGCTGGGATCACACCCTGAGCCGAAAGCAGACGCTTAATGACTGCGCCACCCAGGCGCCCCGAAAAATAGCCATTGTTCTTGATGAGACTTGACTCTAATGTGGAACCTGACAATGCAGCCAAGTGATTGTCCTGCATTTCTCCAAAGAAGACATACAAATGGCTAACAGACACATGAAAAAATGCTCAACATCACTTGGCATCAGGGAAATACAAATCAAAACCACAATGAGATACCACCTCACACCAGTCAGAATGGTGAAAATTAATAAGTCAGTTAACAACAAATGTTGGTGAGGATGTGGAGAAAGGGGAACCCCTTACACTGCTGGTGGGAATGCAAGCTGGGGCAGCCACTCTGGAAAACAGTATGGAGGTTCCTCAAAAAGTTAAAAATAGAGCTACCCTATGACCGAGAAATTGTACTACTAGGGATTTACCCCAAAGATACAAATGTAGTGATCTGAAGGGGAACATGCGCCCCAATGTTTATAGCAGCAATGTCCACAATAGCCGAACTATGGAAAAAGCCGAGACGTCCATCGACAACAACAACAAATGATTGTCCTGTTTCTCAGAGAAATTCTTTGGAGATAGCCTTGATTTTTTCGTACAGCTCTGTCAAACCTACCTCCCTACCAATCTATTCCATCAGAAACTGAATCAGATTAAAAAGAAAGAAAGAAAGAAAGAAAGAAAGAAAGAAAGAAAGAAAGAAAGAAAGAAAGAGAGAGAGAGAAACTGAATCAGATCTCAATACAAGCCCTTGGCACTGTGGAATAGCTTTGTCATTATTTGATTTACAAAGTAAAATTATATTTTGGAAGTGCCATAGAACAATTAGAAACATTTCCTCAGATAGATATATCTTAAAGTCAATATAGCGGGGCGCCTGGGTAGCGCAGTCGTTAAAAGCGTCTGCCTTTGGCTCAGGGCGTGATCCCGGCGTTCCGGGATCGAGTCCCACATCGGGCTCCTCTGCTGGGAGCCTGCTTCTTCCTCTCCCACTCCCCCTGCTTGTGTTCCCTCTCTCGCTGGCTGTCTCTGTCAAATAAATAAATAAAACCTTAAAAAAAATAAAAATAAAAATAAATAAAGTCAATATAGCAGTTGAAATACACACTTTGAAATAACAAATGCACCAATATGGAAATAATAGATATTCTTCAAAGGACCATAAATTTAATCTCTATATATACAGATAGTTCAATTTGTTAAAATAATAAAAATGGTAATTTTTTTCCAGATTTTTGGTATGAGTATATTGTTTGCTAGTGTGTGTTCAAAGAATAGTTATTAAACTTCAAGAAGAATAGAGGCCCAAGTAAAATATGATTTATCAGATCCTACTTTATTTTTATTGTATTCTATGAATAAGAAAAATTCTAAGATTCACTGTAAGAGTAACAAAAAGGAATACACATCCAGTGATTAGTCAAGAAACATTATACTATTAGGAGAAAACAACCCCCAGGGAGTCTTCACCCAAAACTAGGCTGTAACTCACCAGGCTAAGCTTCCACTCAGACAGAACATATTTAAGCAGTCCTACCTTTACATGGGTATTTTTCCTTACCTTCATTTTTCATGGTGTGCTTAGGCCACACTCCTTCAGCATCTGGGTGGTACTGTAGAACCCTTCTAAGTGATCTCATAGCAACACTGCAATTATTTCTGGAACCTTGGGAATAGCTAGTTCTACAGATGGTCCCCCCTCGCCTTAGTTACAATGGATTTGTTTCCCGTGGCTGCTGTAACATTTACCACAACCTTAAGGGCTTAGAACACAAGTTTATGATGATAATTCTGGAGGTCATAAATTCAAAGTGGGTTTCACTGAGCTAAAGTCAAGGTGTCAGCAGGGCTATATTCTTCCTGGAGGCATTAGGGAGTTATCCATTTCCTTGTCTTCTCCAATTTGTAGAGACTGTCTTCATTCCTTGGCTTGTGCCTCTTCCTTCATCTTCAATGTCAGCAGTGTAGCATCTTCAAATTTCCCTGACTCTGACTCTCCTACCTCCCTCTTTTATTTAAAAGGACCCTCATGAATATTTCGTGCCCACCCTGATAATCCAGAGTAATATCTCCATCTCAAGGTTAGTTTATTGGCAACCTTAATTCCTCCCTTTCCAAATAAAATAACATACATATTAAACAAAACAATACAATTAAAAATCTTGGCTCAAGTTAAGGGCTCAATAAAATGCAACTATTTTTAGTACCATTAAATGACTAGCATAGGGACCGTTGAATAGCAGATGGCCACTAAATTCATACCATAACTATGAAGAAGTGCTAAGTGTTATTAATCATGGAATTATTATGTTGGATATGGGTCCTGCATCACATTCATCTTAGTATTTCTCACAATTTTATAGCATATGTGGGTATGCAATATATATGTCTGCTATATGGATTAGTCAGAATTCATGTGGTTAAAAGTAATATGACCCCACTTCAAATTTTCTTAAAAATAAGAAATTTATCGGCTCACATATCTGAAAAAAGGCATGGATGACCTCTGGAGCAGACGTTATTGGTACTCGTCCAAGTACCTACATCTCTGTTGTAAAAGTCTGAGGGTTTTTATCTGACTTTGGGACCAGGACCAGCCATTACAAAGGGCAAGGCAGAAGTGTCAAAGGGTTAATAATATCCCCGAAACCAGCCAGAAACCAAATACCTGGGGAGCTAGTGAAAACTTCTCCAGCTTCCTAGCCCCTCAAAGAGTATGACTCTAACAAATGTCCAATACTGCCTCCCAAGATCCTCAGTAGAACTGAGTCCCAGTTGGCCACAATATTAATATGCTCAAAAATGCATCCTTTATGGTCTTCTTTCACTTCTCAGTCTCTTTTCCTCACTGTCTTACTGGCATTTCCTAGTTTACCTCCCAAATAAATTACTTGCTCTCAACTTGATAGCACTGCCTCAACATTTGGACAGCAACTGTAACCCCCCAGGTATTGCCCGTAGCTGGTACCCTAATGAGGTCTCAATAAGGCATCCTACCAAGTAAGAGTCAGAGGGATGAGGAATGAACTCAGGTTCTTGTAGAGTCAGAGTTGGAGGATTGCAGGGATTTAGGAAATCAGCAAATGATGGAATTCATTCTAATGGTTTCTTAGTTTTCTAATCTTCTTTCTTTTTTTCCCTAAAGATTTTATTTATTTATTTGACAGAGATAGAGATAGCCAGCAAGAGAGGGAACACAAGCAGGGGGAGTGGGAGAGGAAGAAGCAGGCTCCCAGTGGAGGAGCCTGATGTGGGGCTCGATCCCAGAACGCCGGGATCACGCCCTGAGCCGAAGGCAGATGCTTAACGACTGAGCCACCCAGGCGCCCCTCTAATCATCTTTCTTAATTTTAGAGGAGATGGGCAAACAATTTAATCATAGTACCCTTCTTGAGACCAGTCTGTTAGGAATCTTGCAAGAGTCACATGAGAATGTGGAAGAGGTGGGAGAGGAGATCTTCCCTGAGAAGTGGACAGACAGTCTATCTTCCCGGAAGCATGTCACCTTCTGTAGCAAGAGCCATCACATAGAGCCTGAAGGTTGTGCATGACCTGACTCCAGGGGCACCATTTACAGACACCAGCATGAATGGCAGCCCTGGGGTTGTTCTGTGCCACATCTGCATCTGTATAGTCCCATTCTGTAGCCATTGCTCCAATCCTGATAAGAGTTAAAGCTTCGGAAGGGGTAGTCTCCCTGGGAGCATTGGTTTTTGTTTTGTTTTGTTTTGTTTTTTTCAAAGCCAAGGACTTCTACTTTATTTTTTCTTTCTTTCTTCCAAGTTTTTATTTGAATTCAAGGTAGTTAACATATAATGTAGTATTGATTTCAGGGGTAGAATTTAGTGATTCATCATTACATATACACCCAGTGCTCATCCCAACAATTGCTCTCCTTAAAGCCCGTCACCCATCTAGCCCCTCCCCCCACCTACCTCCCCTTCAGCAATCCTCAGTCTGTTCTCTATAGTTAAGAGTCTCCCATGGTTTGCCTCCCTCTCTATTTTTATCTTATTTTTTCTTTCCCTTCCCATATGTTCATCTGTTTTGTTTCTTAAATTCCACGTATAAGTGAGATCATATGGTATTGTCTTTCTCCGACTTATTTCCCTTAGCATAATGCACTCTAGTTCCACCCAAGTTGTTGCAAATGGCAAGATTTCATTCTTTTTGATGGCTAAGTAATATTCCTGTGTGTGTGTGTGTGTGTGTATTTATATCTGTGTGTATGTATATATATAAATACACACACACTACATCTTATTTATCCATTCATTAGTCAATGGACACTTGGGCTCCTTCCATAGTTTGCCTATTGTTGATAATGCTGCTATAAACATGGGGGTACATGTACCCCTTTGAATCTGTACTTTTGTAACCTTTGGGTAAATACCTAGTAGTGCAATTGCTGGGTTGTAGGGTAGTTCTATTTTTAACTTTTTGAAGAACCTCCGTACTGTTTTCCAGAGTGGCTGTACCAGTTTAAATTCCCACCAACAGTGAAAAAGGGTTTCCCTTTTTCTGCATCCTCACCAACATCTGTTGTTTTGTGGGTTGTTAGTTTTAGTCATTCTGACAGGTGTGAGATGGTTTTGATTTGTATTTCCTTGATGACGAAGCATCTCTTCATGTGTCTGCTGGTCATCTGGGTGACTTCTTCTGCCCATTTCTTAACTTGATTATTTGTTTTGTGAGTGTTGAGTTTGGTAAGTTCTTTATAGATTTTGAATACTAACCTTTTATCAAGTATGTCGTTTGTAAATATCTTCTCCCATTCTGTAGGCTGCCTTTTAGTTTTCTTGATTGTTTTCTTCACTGTGCAGAAGGCTTTTATCTTGATTAAGTCCCAATAGTTCATTTTTGCTTTTGTTACCCTTGCCCCAGTGACCTGTCTAGTAAGAAGTTGCTGAGGCCAAGATCAAAGAGGTTACTGCCTGTGTTCTCCTCTAGGATTTTGATGGTTTCCTGTCTCACATTTAGGTCTTTTTCCATTTTAAATTTATTTTTGTGTATGGTGTAAGGAAATGGTCCAATTTTCATTCTTCTGCATGCGGCTGTCCAGTTTTCCCAACACCTTTTGTTGAAGAGACTGTCTTTTTTCTATTGGATATTCTTTCCTGCTTTGTCAAAGATTAGTTGACCATAGAGTTGAGGGTCTGTTTCTGGGTTCTCTATCCTGTTCCATTGATCTATGAGTCTGTTTTTGTGCCAGTACCACACTGTCTTGATGACTATAGCTTTGTAATACTGCTTCAGGTCTGGAATTGTGATGCTTTCCGCTTTGCTTTTCTTTTTTTTTCTTTTTCTTTCTTTCTTCCTTTCTTTCTTTTTCTTTCTTTCTTTCTTTCTTTCTTTCTTTCTTTCTTTCTTTTTTACTATTCTTTCTTTTTTTTTTTCCCCAACATTCTTTTGGCTCTTCGGGGTCTTTTCTGGTTGCATACAAATTGTGAAATTGTTTGTTCTAGCTCTTGAAAAATGCTGTTGTTATTTTGATAAGGATTGCATTGAATGTGTAGATTGCTTGGGTAGTATAGACATTTTAACAATATTTGCCCTTCCAATCCATGTGCATGGAATGTTTTTCTGGTTTTTTTGAGGTCTTCTTCAGTTTCCTTCATAAGTGCTCTATAGTTTTCAGCATACAGATCTTTTACCTCTTGGTTAGGTTTATTCCTAGGTGTCTTATGGTTTTTCATGCAATTGTAAATGGGATTGATTTCTTGATTTCTCTTTCTGCTGTTTCATTATTGGTATACAGCAACATCACAGATTCTTGTATGTTGATTTTATATCCTGTGACCTTGCTGAATTCCTTTATCAGTTGTAGCAATACTTTGCTGGAGTCTTTTTTTTTTTTTTTTTTTTTTTTTTGGTGTCATCTGTAAAGAGTGAGGGTTTGACTTCTTCCTTGCTGATTTGGATGCCTTTTATTTCTTTTTGTTGTCTGATTGCTGAGGCCAGGACTTCCAGTAGTATGTTGAACAACAGTGATGAGAGTAGACATCCTGTCATGTTCCTGACCTTAGGGGAAAAGCTCTCAGTTTTTCCCCATTGAGGATAATATTAGCTGTGGGTCTTTTGTATATGGCCTTTATGATGCTAAGTTATATTCCTTCTATCCCTACTTTCTTGAGCGTTTTTATCAAGAAAGGATGCTATATTTTGTCAAATGCTTTTCCTGCGTCTATTGAGAGGATCGTATGGTTCTTATATTTTCTTTTATTAACGTGGTATGTCGTGTTGATTGATTTGTGTATATTGAATCACTCCTTCAGCCCAGGAATAAATCCCACTTGATCGTAGTGAACAATTCTTTGAAAGTAGTGTTGCATTTGATTTGGTAGTATCATGTTGAGAATATTTGCATACATGTTCATAAGGGATATTGGTCTGTAATTCTTTTTAGTGGGATGTTTGTCTGGTTTTGGAATCAAGGTAATGTTGGCCTCATAGAACGAGTTTAGAAGTTTTCCTTCCATTTCTAGCTTTTGGAATAGTTTCAGAAGAATAGATATTAGCTCTTCTTTAAATGTTTGGTAGAATTCCCCTGGAATTCTGGCCCTGGACTCTAGTTTGTTGGGAGATTTTTGATTATTGATTCAATTTCTCTGTTGGTTACAAGTCTGTTCAAATTTTCTTTTTCTTCCTATTTCAGTTTTGGTAATTTATGTGTTTCTAGGAATTTGCTGGTATTGTTGAGAATATGTGCGTCTGTGTTCATAAGGAATATTGGTCTGTAATTCTCCTTTTTAGTGGGGTCTTTGGAATATATCCATTTCTTCCAAATTGCCTAATTTGTTGGCATAGAATTGCTCATAATATTGTCTTATGATTGTATTTATTTGGTGTTGGTTGTGATTTCCCCTCTTTCAGTTCTGATTTTATTTATTTGGGTCCTTTCTCTTTTCTTTTTGATAAGTCTGGCTAGGGGTTTATCAATTTTGTTAATTCTTTCAAGGAAGCAGCTTCTAGTTTTGTTGATCTGTTCTACTGTGTTTTTGAGTTCTGTGTGATTTATTTCTGCTCTAATCTTTAGTATTTCTCTTCTGCTGCTTGTTTTGGGCTTTATTTCATGTTCTTTTTCCAGCTTCAGCATAAGCATTAATAATAATGAGAAATTGAAACAGCCTAATCAGTAAAGCATTGGTTAGTAAATGGAATCTTCAGCAGACTTTTAAAAATGTGGTCAGTCTATATAAGACACATGAAAGTCATAGATATGTAAAATAGAAGAGGAAGGGTATAAAAGCTGTGCTGATTTTATATTTACTTCTGTATTTAAATACACCAGTAAGTATGCTTGGGTGTTGACTCAAAGCCACTGTGTCTAACAGAATGACAGCAAGACAGAATTCTCATGGCTGTATCTCCTGATGCCAATCTTTAAAGTAAGAGTCCTTTAAAACCTTTAGTTGCAAGCATTCAGTAACAAGCTGTCTGTTATCTGTCTAACTCCAATCCAGGATCATACGGCCCATGTTTACATAATCACTTCTGCTAGACAAAGTCTTGGAAAAGATAAATATGATGGTTAAGATTAAATGCAAATGCAAAATGTTGAGTGTCTCTTACCATGTGAAATGAGATACAGCCAATTCTGCTCTGTGAAATAGGCTAGGAATTAGAATCGCATTTGCACAATAACTAATGCAAGAATTTCTGAATTCTCCAGACCATTGTACCTGTCTGCCAGCCCTGACTCACCTTCTCAAGTGGACCTAGTGACAAGAAATAGTACCTTAGTTAGGGACTTGGTCTATGCATAGCAGAATCCTTGACAAAGTTCTCATTTTGATTGTCTGCTAGATTTGAATTGGTCACACACACACACACACATGCACACACCCATTGCATCCCGCCCCTGGCCAAGAAAGACTCAAGTTTAGTTTATTTATTTGTTTTTATTTATTTATTTCTTTTTAAAGATTTTATTTGTTTATTTGAGAGGGAGAGAGAGTGAAAGAGAGAGCACGAGTAGAGTGAAGGACAGAGGGAGAAGCAGACTGCCCACTGAGCAGGAAGCCCAACATGGGGCTTGATACTGGGACCCCGGGATAATGACCTGAGCCGAAGGCAGATGCTTAACCTACTGAGCCACCCAGGCATCCTCAAGTTCAGTTTAAATCATCTGTTTGTGTTTTTCTACTCCCTTGTGAATAACAGGTGCCCATCCTTATTTTAGCATATTTGTTGTACTTGTACAGTTATGAATCCTCAAAAATAAAAATTGGTATGTCAATGATAATTTTGGTTGTTCATTTTTAGAGGTGAGCTGATATTCAAGGGAGCAAATTAATTGGAATTCAATGAATTTCTTATTTTTACTGTATGAGAAAATAACAAAGCCCTTGGAAAAAAACCTTAGCTGAGAAGTTGTAGGGAATCTCAGTTGAATCTAAAAGATTGCGTAAAGTGCTTAGGGAAAAAAAAAAGTAAAGCTGACCTTACCTGATGCCAAATAGCTGCAAAAAAAAAGTACAGTTAGAAGAATGTCAATTTGTGCAAGATATGACAGGAAAAAGTGGATTTTTAAATTTCAAAATGAAGGGAGAAAAGTACCATGTCTACCTTAGTTCTAGTATGCCTTTTTTTAAATAGTTTATATTTAACATGTGCATGTTAATGTTTGTTTGCTTTTAAAAATAAGTTCTTGAGCTTTCTAAAAGAACTCTAAACTTCGTACTCTGAATTTTCAGGTTTAATATAAACCACTTGGGTTTTTAAATGTTCTTTGAAAGTCTCTATGCTTAAAAAATGTTTCTGTTTGGAAAAGACACCTTCTAAGCAACCAATTAAAATACTTGAAAATATAAAGCTTCCATTTATAAAAGGATTAAAAACAGTTTTTTCAAACAGAAGTTTGAACTGTTCTCATGAAAATGAAAAAATATATTTAACATTTCTCAGTTTCAAGATAAATCCCTAGTCAGTTCATCTAGGATGTTATTATAAATTAAACTGTGTTTTAACTTATACTTCCATTTCTCAACAAAAATTCATAAAAAAAATAAATAATTCCTTGCATTTCAGAACTGTAGCAGGGCAAAATACACTAAGATATGATCTTTACATACGTAAATTGGAATATAGGTTCAGCTGTATATACCATGGGTCCAAAGTAATAGAATAAGTTAGTTAGAAGTTTATTTTTCTGTAACTCACCAGACTGGAAGCAAATGGTGCCATGCTGATTTAAGGCATCTGCTCCATGAGGTTACTCAGGAACCTAAACTCCTATGTTGTTGCACCATCTCTAAGATATTCCACTTATTCTCATGGTCCATGATGGTCCACTATCTCATCTACAGGTGAAGCAATGTAGGGGGAAAAAAAAGGCAGAGTAGAACATACCTCCTCCACTCTAAAGGTACAATCCTGATTTATATACAACACTACCATTTATATACCACTGAACAGATCTTAGTGTCATGGCCATATCTAGGTGCAAGGGAGGCAGGGACTTGGTGGAAATTCAAGATGTCTATTATAGAGGAATAAGAGAATGGGTATCGAGGAGAGCTAACGAGCAGTTTCTTTCACAGACTGTCTCTTTTGCCACCCAAATACCAAAGACCAGCTGACATGGCTTACCTTCCCTTTTCCTGCAGGAGATGCTGCCAAAGTCCCATCCAGTTGTATCATCAAGTTCCAAGTCTAGGGTCTGTTGGTGATGGTCACTTCTCTCACTTTTTGGTCTGATCAGCTACAGTCTAAGAGAAAGTTCTTTTCCCACCAACAGTGGTAAATTTGGAACACAAAAGGGAAGAAGAGGAAATACACCACAGTCACTGTTTCCAGAGTAATAATCAAGTCCTTCCAGTCAGGGAAAGTGAAGACCCCTTGTCCTGGTGTTGAAGCAAGTCCCTGATTTAGCTCTGAGGGGCGCTACCTACTGTCCATGACTCTTAGTGGTGGTGGGTAATTCCTTGCCCATAGATCCTGTGGCCACATCCAAAGGCATTGAAAAGTAAACATTTCTTGGGGACCACACAGCTTGTTTGTACAATCTGCTAACTGTGGGAGCATGTTTAAAAATCCAGAGGTTGCTTAGGGAGACTAATATGTATGAAAATATAATTTCATATTTATACTTCCAATTTCAATCATCTCTTCATCTCCTTGTCCCATTTTATTTTCGTACCACCTTTATCTCAGTAAGAGCCTGTTTCTCCCACTTTCTGATTTATCAATTACTTTTGACTCATAGAAATACCAATAAAGACATATCCCCCAAAAAAGGACATTATAAGGATAAGGTTGATTTCTTTAATGTTTAAAGTGTTACTTCTACACAAAGAGAAATAGGCAAAAGACAAGAACAAAAATTTGCTTCCCAAATTATAAATGGCCAATGACTAGATGAACTAATCAAACCTATGTCATTGCACAATTCTGAGAAGAAAATAAGATGTGTGATTATCAAGACAGTTGACCACACAGTAAGTCCTAGATAAATTCTGTAATAATGATGATCCATGATGATTATTCTGAGGAGTAACCTAAAAACAAAGCAATGGTGCACCATTTCTCACATTTTGAATTAGACAGCTTTTTAAAAATTATTTCTAATATAATGTTGGTGACAGTATAAAGAAAGTAACTATTCTCATATACTTCCTGTGGAATATAAATTATTATTTTTTTGGAAGGCAACTTGAAAATATGGATCAAAAACTTTAAAGTTTTGCAAACTCTTAGCCATTGCATTTTAAGGCAACTTGCTTAAGGGTATAATCAAATAAATGTGACAAGATTTATGTACAAGAATGCTTGCTGGCCAAGAAACAGGAGAAAGAAAAAAGACCCAGAAAGAAACTAAATATCTATCTATAAAGAATTGGCTAAATGAATTATGATGCATCCAGCCTGTTTTAATTTTCTTTAGACCCCCTGAATTGTTCAACTGTCTTAAGCTCTTTTTACCACCAGATATTTATAAAGAAAAATAATTCCAATATAGAAATAATTCTAATATAATCCTAATATAGGAGAAAAATGAGAGCTATAACTATTTCCAGTGACATGTCCCACCCCACCCCCAAACCCTCTCAGCTTGTCCTGGTAAAAGACTTTCATTGGTCCAGATAGATTTCCCTTCAGAATAAATATGTTTTACTCCTCTTGACTCGTGGATCATCTACATAAGTCCACAAGATTTCCGACTTAGAATGATCTAGAAGGGAAAGGTCGGGCAGGATGCATTCAGACAAAATAGAGGTAATATTGACTGCAACAGCCTCAACATGTCCAGAGCTCAGAGCATTTGTGGTGTCTTTCCAGATTTCTGTCCACCAGAATAGATAGATTTTTATCACTGTTCAAGGCTATTACACAAGAAAAGGCAGAAGTAGTATCTCTCTTTGGTCTATGTTTCACTTTAAGACTCAGGAAGAGAAGAACAGTTCAAACTAACATGGGCTCAACTGTTTTATCTAACATAAGGAGACAAGTCTAATAAATTAGAGTATTATTCTGCCTGGGTCCTGTTGACCTTCACAAAAGTATCTTTTAATTTATTAGAATTCCCATTCTCTTAGCTCTGAATATGAGTATGGTCCTTGTTGCTGTATTTTTACAAGAGGAAAGCCATCTGTAGAAGAAAGTTCCCACTTAGCAGACAGAATCCTGTTCACCATCATAATCCCAACCCTTACGTTAGGTCATCACGATCAAAATATTAAAAAATGGGGCGCCTGGGTGGCGCAGTCGTTAAGCGTCTGCCTTCGGCTCAGGGCGTGATCCCGGCGTTCCGGGATCGAGCCCCACATCAGGCTCCTCCGCTAGGAGCCTGCTTCTTCCTCTCCCACTCCCCCTGCTTATGTTCCCTCTCTCGCTGGCTGTCTCTGTCAAATAAATAAATAAAATCTTTAAAAAAAAAATTATCACTACACCATAATATGGAATCCTTCACAGCCATTGAAAGAGATGGTGTAGATCTGCATTTGTTGACATACAAATATATATCTGGTAAAAGTTTACGTTAAATTGGAAACAACTATGTATATTATTATACCATTTTTATGGAGAATTTCAAAGGATACATAACAAAATGTTAACAATATTTATCTAGAATATTCCTTAAGGTAATTATTTTATTGCTATTCATATAATCATGTATTTTTTATCTTGTTGTTTTATTTTTTAAATTATTGAAGGTTTTTTCCTAATCTTAATCATTCTTGATTTTTATTATACCATTTCATCTTATTTTATAGCACTTTATCTCAATATCTTGCCTGTATGTATTCTTAGCTAATTTTATCCCTTTATTTGAAAGAAAAAAAGACACAAAAACTATTAGGTTCCATTTTACCAGCTTGGAGGTACTAAATAAGTCCATATCACCTCTTAAGGTTTCAATTTATGTCCAGCAGTGAATTTTTTAGAATTTTTTGAGGAACCTCTACACTGTTTACCACAGTGGCTGCCCCAGGTTGCATTCCCACCAACAGTGTACGAGAGTTCCTTTTTCTCCGCATCCTTGCTGTTATTTCTTGTCTTTTTTATTTTAGCCATTCTGACAGGTGTCAAGTGACATCTCATTGTGATTTTGATTTGTATTTCCCTGATGCCAAGTGACATGGAACATTTCTTCATGTGTCTGTTGACCATCTGGATGTCTTATTTGGAGAAATGTATGCAGGTCCTCTACCCATATTTAATTGGATTGTTTGTTTTTTTAGTGTTGAGTTATATAAGTTCTTTATTTTGGATATTAACTCCATATTGAATATATCATCTGCAAATATCTTTTTCCATTAGTAGGTTGCCTTTTTGTTTTGTTGATGGTTTCCTTCACTGTGCAAAAGCTTTTTATTTTGATGTAGCCCTAATTGCTTCCCTTGCCTTAAGAGACATACCTAGAAAAATGTTGCTATGGCCAACATCAGAGAAATTACTGCCTGTGTTCTTTTTTTTTTTAAGATTTTATTTATTTGAGAGAGAAAGAGCATGAGCGCAAGCAGGGGGAAAGGCAGAGGGAGAGAGAAAGCGAGAAGCAGACCCTCTGCTGAGCAGGAAGCCCGATGCGGGGCTTGATCTCAGGCCCCTGGGATCATGACCTGAGCTGAAGGCAGGCACTTGACTGACTGAACCACCCAGGTGCCCCACTGCCTGTGTTCTCTTCTAGGATTTTTGTGGTTTTAGGTCTCACCTAAAGATTTAGGTCTTTAATCCATTTTGAGTTTATTTTAGTGTATGGTTTTTAAAAATGGTCCAGTTTCCTTCTTTTTAAATGTTACTGTCCATTTTTCCTAGCATCATTTATTGAAGAAACTATCTTTTCCCCATTGTATATTCTTGCCTCCTTTGTTGTAGTTTAATTGACCGTATAAGCATGGGTTCATTTCTGGACTCTCTATTCTGTTCCATTGATCTATGTGTCTCTTTTTGTTCTAGTACCTTACTATTATGATTACAACAGCTTTCTAGTATATCTTGAAATCTAGAATCGTGATACCTCCAACTTTGTTTTTCTCTCCCAAGATTGCTTTGGCTATTTGTGGCCTTTTGTGGTTCCATACAAATTTTAGTATCATTCTTTCTAGTTTTGTGAAAAAATGCCATTAGTATTTTGATAGAGATTGCATTATATCTATAGATTGTTTTAGGGAGTATGGACATTTTAACAGTATTTGTTCTTCCAATCCATAAGCATAGAATATCTTTCCATTTCTTTGTGTTGTCTTCAATTTCTTTCACCAAAGTGAAACAGGTCTTACATGTCCTAAGTGCTAGATAATAGTTCTATCCCACTGGCATGAGGAAGTCAGACTACAGTAGATTTATCTGGAACACAAAGGAATAATACTAAAACATCTTTTTTTACACTTGTGGTAGTCTAGAATTTAGACAGCGGTAAATTCTGAAAGTCAATGCCATGTTTACCCAGTGCCCAGGAACTTATGGGGTCACCCAATTTCTCCCATACTTATGGAAAGAAATGATAATGTAGCAAGGTCTTCAAGGCCTAGGATTGTTCATTCCTATTCAATAATATTATCCTAATCATGCAGAGACTTTTAGGCATCTTATTATGGTACATTATGGTCTTGTTTTTATTGACATTTATTAACAAAGCATATTGCCTCTAACTATTGACATGGAATATACACATGTAAGTCAACTCAATTATACTTTAGAACTGAGGGCCTAACCACAACGTATGGAAGCACAGCCTAATATACAACTAACCAGATTATCTCATGCAATCTGTAATGCTCTAGGATTTTCCTTGCATACTAGGATAGAAAGAGTCACTCTTTAGTTTGCATGTTCTTTTTATTATATCAGAGGATTTTGAAGTCATCATCTCCTAATTCTTAGAAATCTTTAACATGTATATAAGAACTGAAGAACATAAAAAACTTTGAGTCCATGCAATTTAAACCTATGCCCTCTTGAGACATGTAGTTGACACAACTGGATGAAGATGGAGTAACAGAAAAATTCCAACAGACTCAGTTAAGCATGCAAAGTGTTTTTAATGGCAATGCATACAAAAATGTGTGGAGGTGCTTACACAAAGCAGGAGACAATGCAGCATGCACTCATAGGTACAACTTCCCAGATTCCCACAATGACTGTCACCAGCACTGGGTGAAGATTCCACCAAGCATGGGAAGTTGCCCTTGTATTTCTCATAGGTGACTTTGCACCCTTCCGCTTGCCCCTGCTCCCATCATACTTTCGTACCTGCTGCCAACTTCTCTGAACACTACCTGTTCATCGGGTGCAAGTATCATACAACATAGCCCCAGGCCCAGGGTTCTAGCCCACTGGAAGTGTAGTCCTACAACATAATCATGCAGACAGAATAAAATGGCTTGTAAGATAAAAGCTAAAAAATGGTAACCAGGGAGTGAAGAAGGAGACAAGTGATCTCACTCTGACTTGTTTTGAAGATACTGAAACTTCTCACTGATATGTTTCTTAAGTCAATCCTTGGCCTACTGGTTGGAGTGATCATCATTTATTTAATTTTAACATGTCTTTTAGCCCTGTCCACACTACATAATGGACAATACTGGCAGGTTCATATTGTCTATGCTGTGCTTGTTTTGGAATCTGTTCATAAAAGCGAACTTCATACAAAGAGGCTGCATATAAATGGTAGAAGGAGGAAGAATAATTTGATGGTTTATAAATGATTGATGGTTGACAACTACTTAAAGACAATTTGAAATTAAGAAAAAAATTATACATTTTCTCTAATTGATCACAAATACTAATTTGAAGGACAGATTAAAAATGAAATATAATTTCTTAATTGTATGGACTATGGTAAGATTTAGCATTAATAATAACTAAGTAAGAATCCAACCTGGTATACAAAGGTACAATAGGAGGTTGGAAGATTTTAGTTAGAGAGTGGTACCAGGTAGGGATAAACCTTAAATGACAAAACAGGTTTCCAGAACACTATGCAACATGTAAGTATTTGATTGTTCACCCCGTTAGTTATTTTACTAGCTAAGTCCTTTGCTGCTGTGAACGTCCATTGGGATAGCATATAGAAATAAATAGTGTATAGTGTGTTTTAGAGACAGACACACCTTTCTGTCCCTAACCAGACTTTTTGGAATTCGCCTTATATGTGGGATGTTAGTAATCCCAACATGGTTGAAATCTGGTTCATAGTAATAGATAATTATAGTGATGCAAAATTTTCCCTCTTGACTCCTCTCCCCCCCCCCCAAGCAACTGAAGTCTGTTTGTTTTGTATTTTAGGTCTCCAAATACTACTCACAAATCTGGATTTATTCCTGTGATTCATATTGTTTTTAATTGATATCATCTGTTCTTTTTCTAATTTTTATTATTGTCTAGTTCAATTTTTAGAAATTAGTTTTCAGTCACTTACATAGTAAACTTAAAAATGGCTTTTGGCTGAAACAGAAGCAGCATCTGTGGGCAATCTACAAAGATTATGAAATCATCATGCCACCCAGCAGGTAGAATGACAAGATCTCCTAGAAAAGCCTAGCGTGATCATTCCAGGACAGGAATGGCACATTCCAGAATGGCTGGCATTGCTGAGCTCTGCCACATCCACTGTCAGCCGTGTCAGTCATCCTACTTAAAGGGAACCCAGAATACCCTGCCTTCATTTTTGTCCCCTAATCTACATATGGCCAAAGGAAGCTCAAGGACTCTAAAATGTGGCCATAAAACATCATGTATTAAATACAATTGGAGTGGAACTGACATAAGACAGTTGTCCTTGTCATTCTTCTAGGGCCTTTCCATCTGAGGTGTGACTGTACTGAAGGATGCAGTGTGTCTTGGGTCAGCTTTTCAAGAGATGATAAAATCTCATTTTTTGGCACATATCCTCAAACAATTGACTTTTTTAATCTTCTGAGTAGGAAACTTCCTATAATATAAAATGCAGGCACAAAGAAAAAAAAGAGTCTCTTTATACATTAGTTCCCCTTCCCTTTTTTTAAACAAAATACTACATGCCAACTTGCAAGCGAAGCTTTGAAAGCTCTAATTTTCCTCTTTGAAGCCTCAAAGGGTGGCATTGGCAAGGATAGATCCTATTTCACATATATAGCCAGCCAGGTTTCCTCTCGATTGCTAGTAACATCTGGTATCCTTCTAGGGTCTATTTGAGATCCATAATTATTTCTTTACCATGTTAATGATTACAAATATCTCTTTTCCACTCCCGTGCTTATTCCAGACTTTTCTTTCTTTGCTGTTGACACATCATTGTAAGAAAAATAAATAAGACAATTCCTAATTCCATGGTTGAGGTTTCCGCCTCACAAAATGATAATCATCAACAGGAAGAATGGTTCATAAGTAATGGTCTGAACCAAGTGATTCTAATACCAAATGTAAGATAATTGCTTTTCTTAGAAACCATCAATCTAGTTTTCTATCTTCTTTACTCCCTGTGGATCCAAAATCCCTCTCTCCAGGGACATATTTGGCCTCCAATGTTGTGGGGGAAGGTTTTTTTTTGACAATGCCAGTAATTTGGGAAAAGACCACCCAATCTTAATTTGCCTTACTTCCATGTTTTATCTTCCTATTGGCAGGGAAGCCAGATTTTCAAACCAACACCTCACTGAGGCCTGGGAAGATATTTAGCCATAATGGATCGGCCAACCCCTGACTCCTGAGTATAAAACAGTTCCTTAAACCAACTGGACACATTCAGGCTGGAGCAGGAAAGACACTTCTTGTACATGAAGGGTCATCTGTCCTATAAGCACCTCAGAAATCACCAATAGCCTTTTTACTGAGCTACAGGAGGATTCTACAACTCTAGGATTCTTCAACTCTAAGGTCAAAGGAAATACACCAAAGTTAGTATTTACATGCTATGTCTTTAGCAATATTAATGATAAAATACAAATTCTAGGATGGAAAAAAATCTGAGATCTCACTACGCCTGAGACTGGCGTTTATAGAATCCCGCCTGACATCGGTGGACCATCTTTCCTTAATTACTTAGTATGCTTAGATATTCCAGTATATTCTGGAGATTTTGCAATGCACCATTTCTCCTCAAAGAGTGGTCCAAGAGCTATACCTACCTAAGTGTTGTATGACATTTCCTTTCTCGTGACATATAATTAGATTCGGACAAGAGCCTGGCACACATTAAAGAGCTGGAGCTATCATTCTGTCTCTTCCCACCTCAAGTGTGAGCGTCCTGAGGGTAGGATTCTAGTCCCTGTGTACATGAGAGCCTCCCCAGTGCCTAGAAGAGAGACTGGCACATTCAGCAGGATTTTGATAAATATCTATTGAATGAATGAATGAGAGAAAACTTTAGGACAATAAATCATCAAAAGTCTCTGTGTGGGGCCATCAGTAAGTATGGAGGAGTCTTGAGGATGAACAGAATAAGTGGACCAGAGTTGATGGAACAAACTTATCAGAGAAGATAAGATTTGAATTGGCCATGAAGGCAGAGCAAGATTACAGTGAGTGGAAGGCTCTCCACAGAATGGGAGTGGGGTGGGGGATAAGAGCCAGGGCTAGGAGTAAAAGGGGACCTGCAGGGAGATCCCTCTCTCTTTACCTTCTCCAAAGCCTGTCGTAATGGTGGAGGGTGTTTTGGTCCACCATCTGGGGTCTGCCTCCCTCAGGGTCCCATGCAGCCACCCTCATTTGTGGCCACTTTCTTGTACCACTTCTTGGAAGTCAGTTACCAGTCCCCTTGCAACTCCATCTCATAGATGAGCGGAGAGAAATGTTCAGGACGCCCAGCTCTTCACCCCTTTCCAATCCCCGGTAATCTCTCCTGTATGTCTTCCCCTTGCTCTCTCCAGAACCTTCTCTCTCTCCTCCCAATATCATCTTATCAATGGATTTGAGCTTTTGTGAAAGCTAAAACTTTGTGCTTGTGCTTTCCCTATGACAAAGATTCCTGAGGTAGACTTCCAGTATGTCCAGGTAATCTTAGCAAATTGAGGAGAGGGGAAAAATCAGGGAGAAAAAATATGTAAATATTTCAGTAAATTAAACTTCCGCAATTTCTGCCAGTCGCTGTAGACCTCTTTCTGCTTTCCTAAAGCACTTTAGATGTAACTAAATAAATGTAAAACTTGTCAAAAAGAGTTGGACACAACCCAAAATGCTGGGTTCAAACCTGATTTGTGTCCTCTGGGGAATTTAGAGTCTAACAGAAAATGATACAGCACAATCAGGACCTTTCTTGTCCATGACTTAATTAATTAAATACTACAACAGGGTCTGGTCAAGAGTAGGACTATAGGTGACTAAGAAAATTAAATTGAGGAAAATACAAACTGAACTGAAGCAAAGAGATTTAGTTTCCTGTATGAGTCATCCAAAGAGAGTGAATATTTAAAAATTTATAAATCTTTAAGTTTAAAAAAAAAATCAATGAAATGAAATGAAAAAAAAAAACAAAATAAGTGAGCTAATTTAGACTGAGAAAACGAAGTCAATTCTTTTTTAGGAAAGGAATCTTTGAGGGTGTGCTGGGAAGGCAGTTTACCCTCTCCAAGCCTCCTGCCTCTCCTTCAACTGTGGGCCTCCTGGTGGGCACATAATAGCATCATGTGTAATTGCATTAAATTTGAGGACACTCAAGGGTGGTATTAATAGCATGTCTTCATATTTTTTTCATGGCTTAAGGAGCAATAACTGTTAACTACTGTAGGCTAGAACTGCTTTGTGCTAGATATGCCCGAGAGTGGTCTAGTTATCTATGATTCTTTTCTGTCCATCTATTGACCAGTCATTTGATTTATCAACCAGTCAACTAACTGATCTATGAATCTTCCTTCCTTATTCTTACCCTCCCTCCCTTCCTTCTTGTCTTCTCTCCTTCCAACTAAAATCTAAATTAAAACTAGTTGCTTCCAGTTGCCTGGAAGTTGAGCTCTGAATTTTAATCTTACCTTGGGTCCTCACTAATAAGACATCACCAATGTGTGTGACCTATAACTTCCACACCTATTGAATGGAGGGATTAGATTAGCTCCTTACCAGTGCAGCCACTAGTTAAAGGCATATCTAGTCTCTGGTTCAGAGTGTCTCCATAGAGATCCCTGACTTACCACTCCCTGTTTGTGTGACCTTGGTCAACTTATTTAACCTCACTCTGCCTTAGTTTCCTTATCTGTGAAATTAGGATCATAATTGTACCTATTGGCTATTTAGAAGGTTTAATGAGATAATATATGGAGAACTTAGAGCATGATACATATTAAATGCCCAATAAACATTAAGATTATTAAATTTTTATTTTATTTTAAAAATTACTATTTCATTTTTTATTTTTTTATTTTAATTTCAGTATACAGTGTTATATTGCTTTCAGGTATACAATATAGTGATTCTGCAATTCTGTACATTACTCGGGGCTCCTCATGATAAGGGTACTCTTAATCCTCTTCACATAGTTCACCCATCCCTGCACCCACCTACCCTCTGGTAGTCATCAGTTTGTTCTGCATAGTTTAGAGTCTGTTTTGGGGTGTGTCTCTTTTTTTCTTTGCCTTGTTTCTTAAACTCCATATATGAGTGAAATCACATGGTATTTGTCTTTCTCTGACTTATTTCACTTAGCATTATATTCTCTAGATCCATCCATGGAAATGCAGTCTTGCAAATGACAAGATTTCATTCTTTTTTATGACTGAATTATATTCCATTGTATATATATGCCACTTTTTTATTCATTCATGTATCAATGGACATGTGGACTGCTTCCACAATTTGGCTATTGTAAATAATGCTGCAGTAAACATAGAGATGCATATATCTTTTCAATTTCATGTTTTCATATTCTTTGGGTAAATACCCAGTAGTGAAATTACTGGATCATATAGAAATCTATTTTATTGAGGGTTTTTATCATGAATAGATGTTGTACTTGTCAAATGCTCTTTCAGCATCCATTGAAATGTTTTTATCCTTTCTCTTGTTGATGCAATGTACCACATTGATTGATTTGTGACTATTGAACCACCCTTGCATCCCAGGAATAAATCCCACTTGATCATGGTGAATGATTTTTTTTAATGTATTGTTGGATTCAGTTTGCCCGTATTTTATTGAGGATTTTTGCATCTATGTTCATCAGAGATATAGGCCTGTAGTTCTCCTTTTTTGTAGTGTCTATCTGGTTTTGTTATCAGGGTAATGCTGACCACATTGAATGAACTTGGAAACTTTCTTCCCCTTCTATTTTTGGAATAGTCTGAGAAGAATAAGTATTAGCTGTTCTTCATATGTTTGGTAGAATTTGCCTGTGAAGCCATCTGGTCCTGGACTTTTGTTTTTTGGGAGTTTTTGATTGCTGATTCAATTTCATTGCTAGTAATCAGTCTATTCAAATTTTCTATTTCTTCTTGCTTTAGTTTTGGTAGGTTTATGTTTCTAAGAATTTATCCATTTCTTCTAGGTTGTCCATTTGTTGGCATATAATTTTTCATAATATGTTCCTACAATACTTTGTATTTCTGTGGTGTCGGTTGTTATTTCTCCTCTTTCATATCTGATTTTGTTTATTTGTGTCTTCTCTACATTTTTTTATATGATGATGAATCTGGCTTAAGTTTTATCAATTTCATGGATCTTTTCAAAGAACCAGCTCCTGGTTTCATTGATCTGTTCTATTGGGTTTTTTAGTTTCTATACTGTTCTGCTCTAATCTTTATTATTCCCTTCCTTATACTAGTTTTGGGTTTTGTTGTGTTTTTTTTTTTCTAGCTCCTTTAGGTGTAAGGTTAAGTTGTTTGAGATTTTTCTTACTTCTTGTTGATAGACCTGTATTGCTATAAAGTTTCCTCTTGGGACAGCTTTTCCTGCACCCCAAAGATTTTGGACTGTTGTGATTTTATTTTCATTTTTCTCCATGTTTTTTTTAATTTCCTTTTTGATTTTTGTGGTTGACCCACTCATTGTTTAGTAGCATGTTATTTAACCTCCATGTATTTGTACACTTTCCAGACTTTTTCTTGTAATTAATTTCCTGTTTCATAGTGTTGTAGTCAGAAAAGACGCACAGTATGACTTCAGTCCTTTTGAATTTGTTGAGACTTGCTTTGTGGCCTAATATGTGATATAGTCTGGAGAACGTTCCATGTGTACTTGAAAAGACTATGTATTCTGTTGTTTTAAAATGGAATATTCTCAATATATCTGTTTGATCCATCTGGTCCAGTGTGTCATTCAAAACCACTATTTTGGATGATCTGTTGATTTTCTGTTTGGGTGATCTGTCTATTAATGTAAATAAGGTGTTAAAGTCCCCTACTATTATTGTCTTACTATCAACTACTTCTTTTATGCTTCTTTATGTATTTGGGTGCTCCCATGTTCAGTGCATAAATATTTACAATGTTATATCTTTTGTAGGATTGTTCCCTTTATGATTTTATAGTATCCTTCTTTGTCTCTTGTTACAGTGTTTGTTTTAAAGTCTATTTTGTCTCATATAAATATTACTACCCCAGCTTTCTTTTCACTTCCATTTGCATGATAATTGCTTTTCCATCCCTTCACTTTCAGTCTGCATGTGTCTGTAGGTCAGAAGTGAGTTTCTTGTAGGCAGCATATAGATGGTCTTACTTTTTTATTTATTCTGTCACCCTATATATTTTGATTGGAACATTTAGTCCATTTATATTCAAAGTAATTATTGATAGGTATGTACTTATGGCCATTTTGTTATTTGTTTAATGGTTGTTTTTGTAGTTCTTCGCTGTTCCTTTGTACTCTTTCTCTGTTCTCTCATGGTTTGCTGACTTTTTTTAGTGATACACTTGGATTCCTTTCTCTTTAGTTTTGCGTATTTATTACCGGGTTTTGATTTGTGGTTACCATTAGGTTTGTATATAACATCTCATGCATATAGCAGTCTATATTAAGTTGATGGTCACTTGAGTTTGAAGCTATTCTTTACTTCTCTTCCCTGTACAGTTTAGGTATATAGTGTCGTACTTTACATCCTTTTTAAAACATTTTTTAAGGATATGATTGATTGATTGATTGATTGATTGATTGATTAGAGAGAGAGAGAGAGTGGGGGGGAAGGAGCACAGAGAGAGGGACAAGCAGGCTCCGCACTGAGCACAGAACCTGATGAGGGGCTCCATCCCACAACTCTGAGATCACAACCTGAATCAAAACCAAGAGTTGGACACTCAACAGAATGAGCCACTGAGGTGCCCCTTTACATCCTTTTATTTTATGAATCCCTTGACTGACTTTTATAGATATACTTAAGTTTACTGCTTTTGTGCTTTCTATTTTTCTTACTCCTACTTGTGATCTTTCCTTTCCAAAGAGTCCCCTTTAACAATTCTTGTAGGGCTGATTTAATGGTCATGAATTCCTTTAACTTTTGTTTGTTTAGAAAACTCTTTATCTCTCCTTCGATTCTGAATAATAGCCTTGCTAAATAGAGTATTCTTGGCTGCAGGTTTTTTTCTTTCAGCACTTGGAGTGTTTCATGCCACCCGACTCTGGCCTGCAAAGTTTCTGCTGAAAAATCAGCTGATAGCCTTATGGGATTTCCCTTTTATGTAACTGTTTTCTTTTCTCTCGCGGCTTTTAAAATTCTCTCTTTAACACTACTTTTTGCCATTTTAATTACTATGTGTCTTGGTGTTGACCTCCTCGGGTTGATGTTGTTGGGGGCTGTCTGTGCCTCTTGGATCTGGATTTCTGTTTCCTTCCCCAGATTCAGGAAGTTTTCAGCTATTATTCCTTCAAATAAATTTTCTGTCCCCTCCTTTCCCTTTTGATTCTGGGATCCCTATAGTGTGAATGTTATTAGACTTGATAGTGTCACTGAGTCTCTAAGTCTATTTTCATTTATTATTATTTTTTCTCTCTCCTGTTCAGCTCAATTGCTTCCCATTCCTCTGTCCTTCAGGTCACTGATCCATTCTTCTGCTTCCTCTAGTGTACTTTGTGTTCCATCTAGTGTATTTTTAATTTCAGTTGTTGAGTTCTTCATCTCTGATTGGTTCTTTTTTATGTTTTCTGTCTCTTTGTTAAAGGTCTTACTGAGGTTCTCTACACTTCTCCAGTCCAATGAGTATCTGTATGACTGTTACTTTAAATTCTCTATCAGGCATGTTATTCATCTCCATTTCATCTAGGTCTCTTGCTATGATGTTGTTCTGTTCTTTCATTTAGGACATATTCCTCTGTCTCCTCATTTTGTCTAACTCTCTATATCTGTTTCTGTGTATTAGGACAGCCAGCTATGTCTCCTGCTCTTAAAAGCAGTGGCCCTATGAAGAGGTCCTGTAGTGCCCTGCAGAAACTTGCACTTCAGCAGTGTCTCCTAGTGTGTTGCATGTGCCCTACTGTTGTGGCCGAACTGCTTTTGCCTTCAGTCCAATTGTCTGCAATGACTCTCTTTGCCTGTTGTTGGCAGGGTTTATTCCCTGTGTTGTTTGTGGGCCACTCTGGGGCCACCTTGAGTTGAATTAGACCAGGTGTTTTCCAGAGATGAAATAGCACCAAACTTCAGGGTACTTTCCATGTGTTGTCCCTTGTGCTTTCATTGATGACCAGGGTCTCTAATCAGACCAGATGCCTGCCCCCAGCCCACTGCTGGGACTGCAGTTGGACTGGTGCATGTGGTGTCTTCCCCTCTCCCCAGGGTAGGAATCACTTTGAAGTGGTGCTGGCCCCATTCAAGGCTGCTTGCACACCACACACTTGTGGCACTGCTTTGGATGGACTCTGGCCAAAGGCACATTGGATGGGGCAGGACTGCAAGAGAACCAGGTGGTGGACTTGTGGTGTTAGCAAGATTGTCAGGGTCTGCTGTGGAAGGAGACCTGGAACCAAGGCTTGCCTGGAGGGGGTGTGTCCACAGGAGTATGCAAGATTGGGCATGCTGTTAGCAAACTAGGTGGACAGTTTTGGTGGTAGACTAGTTCTCACAGGTGTCTATGTATCTAGGCTGGAGGGCAGAAGGGGAATGGCACCTGCCAGCTCCTCTGTTCCCAGAGAAGTCTCCCAGTGATCCTGCCTCTCTAGCACATGCTCTGAGATTAGTAAACAAATCTGTCTTCCATATACCCCAGATGTTTTTAAACTGCTGCTTCTCTGCTGTATCTCTGCAGGGCTGTTTGTTGTGCTCTTTAAGCGTGGGGACTCAGTTTCCTCTCACCCTCCCAGCTCTCACAGAACCAAGCCCACTGATTTTTAGAGTTCCACGTGTTAAGCTTTGGTGATTGTAAAAACTTGCAAAATCAGTCCCTCTGGTTTCCAAAGCCAAGTGTTACGGGGATTTGTTTTCCCCACTTGCATTCTCCATGTGGGCTTCCTGATGTGAGAATCTGTTTCTCTCTACTCTCTGGATCTACAGTGTCCTCAAGGTCCATTTAGCTCCCAACTACATCTCCACCCTTCCTACTCTCTTTGATGTGGGCTCTTCTGTACATTTACCTACGGAGAGTCTGTTCTGCCAATCTTCAGGTCATTTTCAGGGTTATTTACACTCATGTATGTATTATCAAACTGCATCTATGGGACAAGATGAGCTTATGGTCCTCTTACTCCACCATCTTCCCCAGAGTCAAGATTATTAAATTTTTCTGAGTAAAAACAAAGAGATTTGCCTATTTGAGAGCTGAGACTAAATAACTCAGAAGATTAAGTGATACATGGAAACTCAACACCACTAGTTTTCTCTCTGCAGCCTGCTGTTTAGTCTCCTGAGAGTCCCCATTGTCCTAGAAATGAACAAATCAGGCATGTGCTGCAACAGTGCTAAGCCGATTAAAAGAAATATCATGTTTGAATTGTACAATAAAATGATAATTAACTGAAGTGCTTGAAGAATGGAATATCACAGTTACCTCAGTGTTAGCTAGAGAATGCCAGATATATATATATACATATATATATGTATATATATAGATAGATATAGATATAGATATAGATAGATAGATATAATAACTTTACATAAAAAGCTAGAAAATGCTTTATAAAATCATGAGACTCAGTGAGCCCACTTTCCTGCCTCAGTAAGCAGAATGTGGTGAATATAATTAAATTCTTTTGTAATTATATAAAAGGAACTTTCTAGAGAAATACATAAATTATAACATGTAATTATATTAAATTCATTTAAAAATAACAATAATTCTAAAACTTACACTACCTCCAGGTCATGTTTAAATGCACTGAGGGGACTAGTCTGTTCCTTCCACTGTATCCCAGCAGAGCCCAGAATGTTCTGTGAAGAGGAATGTTGGTGAGGAAGGGGATTCATGCCTCCCACTTCCAGCACACAGAAATTATGTTGCATGGCCATCACTAATGTACACGAAGCAATTTTTCACTTACCCTGGAAATGCTTTTTTAATGCTCCGATCCATGTATCCATGGTTTTTTTCCAGTTTTTTGAAACCTACAAACTATCCATTTAAGTGAGAGTTCTAATCACTTGAGCTTCAGTTAATTGTGGTTTTCCAGTTTTCCAGGCCTCTGTTCTCTGCATATGTTACTGGTCAATCTATTTCAGCTGCTAACTCAGGAAATGAAGGGGTGAGCCCTGGCACTGCTGTGGCCAACTGCTGTGTCCTGGGGAATCCCAAGGGGGCTGGACAAATTGGGAGCACAGCTCCTGGCTGCGTTTGCTAATACTGCTGCCCAACAAACTCAGATAAACTTGTTGCAAGAGAGGCCAATGAATCAAGAGACAAGTGTTTGAAAAAGAGAAAGGAAAGATTTATTTTGGATGCCAGCAGCCAGAGTAGGTGGAAGCCTCAATCCTTGACAAGTGACCTCTCCACTTGCAAGATGGACACCTAGAGATTTTTAGGAAGAGAGAGATTTGGGGGGTACATGCAAGAAAGCAGGCAAACAGTGCATGATCACAAGTGGAGGTAGGTATGTGTCTCATGGTGATTATGGACAGGGAAGGGGCCCTGTGGGATGTGGTCTTCTAGGCATTCCATTGCTATCAGGGCTTTTATGTCCTGATGATTAGGATGTTCTGGTCATTGCAAAATGTCTTCATCAGTGCCTCAAGAGAGGTGCAATAAGAAATAAGAACAATGGGTTTCAGTTACAGCATGAGTTAAGTGGTCTTGCCTATTTCTGGTTTTAACTCCTGGGGCCTACAGTTGATCAAGGGAGCTCACTGACATATATGGCAGCACTTCATAGAACAAGGTAAAATGTCAGCTTCCCTAAATTGTGCTCAGAAGGGAATACCAGGAGAGGAACTTGCATTGATTTTAGTAAAGAATTATTCATACTTTGGTTCTGAAGTCAGTCAATCACCATCTGTTGACATATTTGCCACTTGGTATTCTAGGGAGCTTCTACTCTATATTAAGCCTGAAATTGGGATCATTGTTATTTCTATTTAACTTGCTCCCATGGTTGCCCTTTGTGTGTATGTGTGTGTGTGTGTGTATCTATGTTTATATGTGTGTATGCATGTCTGTGTGTGTGTGTGTGTGTGTGTGTGTGTGTGTCAGGCTGAGCCTCTGACCAATATTGAGGTCAACAGTGGAGTAGAGGTGGAGGCTGCTCCTGGAAGGCCAAAGAGAGTTGCCAACTGTCCATCTCTGACATGGGTGGGGGAACAAAGGGAGCAAAGTTAATCTTATACAGAAGTTGAGATCACTGATATCCTCCTCTCTCCTCAAACAGCACCACTTCCCTTACCTGGCTGATATTCCCCCTCCTGGTTTCCCTATGGAGCTTCCTCCCTCAGGACTGTCAGTTGTAAACCTTGCTTCCCCAGTCCCCTCAGCCACTCTCATGCCCCGTCATTCAAAATGCCTATTGTCCTGTCCCTTTCTGAGAAGAGCTTGCTCTCAGCTAGTTATCTTGTGGGATGAGATTTGCTAAGGTTTTAGAGATTGTTAACAACTTAATATGTAATTTCTCCATGTAACAAATTCATATTTAAACTAACAGTCCCCAAACAGTGTTTTACTTCTCTTCAATTACTTCCATGTAATCATCTGATGGTGGACTTCTAGGAATCTCAATAGGGAAGAAGAAGTTTGAAGGGAAAATAGAACTCTTCTGACGTTCTCTATTGTCACCATGAAAGTGCCTGCCCACTTCTACAAGCAAGGCAGGGCCCATGCGGCATCCCCCATTATGCAGAGGTAGCAGCTGCCATTCTAGGATTTATAGTCCATTTGGCTAATTATTTGCGAGGTTCCCCCTACTAAAGTCTCGGAACCAGAATCAATGTAAGAGAGGTGGTGGCCAGAGAGTTGTGAATGAACCCTCACATTGCATTTTTTTCTCACTGGCTAGTAGCCAGGATTTTATCGTGTTTATTGCAGATGTTAACATCACCAAATTGGGTCATCAGAAGTGAGATCCACACCTCAGCTGACCTGGGTAGAATTAGGGCGACAAGGGACCTGTTTGTTTTAATGTATTTTAAAATGACTCAAGCCCTGTTTACTGTCTGGTTATGTTGCTTAGAAACCTCATAATTCTGACCTGAATCCAAGTTATAAATGGAACATTTGGAAAACTGTGGAAAAATGTTCTTGGAACTCTATCATTATTCAGGAAACTTTTTTCCATGTTAACTCTGCGTGACTCTTATATGTACGTATAACTTAATAGCTTAAAACAATCTATTTTGGGGTGTTCATCCCTGTATCATAAAGGAAGATACATTATCTTCTATTCCTCAAGTTCCTACCTCAGATGATAAAAGAGACACTTCCACTAAATTGGTGGTGTTGGAAAGAAACTTTTCTCCCCCCCTTTCCTCCATTCATTCTCCCCAGGGAGGAATAGTAACCAAAACTAGTGAGCACACCTGCCGTCTATCAGGCAGCAACCACTGCCCATGGCTTCTTTCTCCCTCTCGCCTCTCTCTAGTGAGATGGCCTTCCTGCAGCTGCCTATGCCTACATCTCCTCCATGTGGTGAGCCTGCTGGAAAAGGGTCTGTCCTTGCAGGTAAAGACCAAGGCTTGTCCAGTTGCTTTGCCAGGACCAGGTGGTAAATGCAATTCAAGGCACAGGACTAGAAGAGATCTCTTGGATTCCGTAGTCTGAGCTACATTTTCCAGTCCAGCTTTACCAGTGATCAAGCTGTTATTTTCGTTTCTTATTCTTACTTCTTTCTCGGTTTTCCCAGACCTTGAGAGAAGAATGTGATTCACTCAGGCCCAACAGATTGGTATAATGAAATCATGGAATTGGAGGATCTTTGTACCTGCAAGGAATCTTAAAGATCATGCTAAATAATTCCAATGTGATTCATGAACAAATGAAGACATGGAGACATTAATCTCCTTGCCCAAAGTTTCTCAGATTTTTCATGACCACAGTGACATGAAGACTCAGCTCTCTGGACTTTGGATTCAGCAATCTTGCCATTACTGTTAAGTTATTCTTGGCCAACCCTGGTCATAGGCACTTGAAATCTTTGTGTCTCTCTCCCAACATCACCTTGGGGGACTTCAACATCCAAAGGTGCTCTTTTAGCAAGCAGGTTTCTCAGTTCTGACTTTCCTCCTCTCCAATGAACCTTTGCCCCACCTCGCTTGAGCCAATCATTGTAACAGTCACACACAGAACATTTTCAGTAGCTTAAATTTCTCTACCACTAAAATCGCTCATTTAAATACTGTTATTTTCTTCCTATCCCCCTGCTTCTCTCCTGCTTTCTAGTGAAATCACCACCACTGCAACGATTTTTTAGCCACACTGACACCCCCATTAATTGGCCTCCTCTATTTTCTCTTCCACTGCCCCACCCCCAACACTTGTTCTCACTTTCTCAATACCAAGCTTAGATTCCAGGGCCCTTCATTTCAATCGCTCTTCTTATTTATTCCCCTAATCCTACCAACCCTCTGTCCTTTCATCAGACCCTAACAAAACAACCAGGAGTAAATCTCACTCTTCAACTTCCCCATTCCTGAGTGCAGGCAGATGAATACTGCCGACGAAAATCACACAGGAAAATCTGTACCTCTGTAAATTCAAGGTCTCCAGCTTCTCCTGTCATGGTGGCATTGTCTAATAAGCCTCCTGCATTTCTCTGGCATCTCATTCTTGTATCCTCTACAATGACAATTTCAAAACGTGTACATGATCCTTAAACCTCTGAATCCTGGGGTGTCTGGGTGGCTCGGTATGTTGAGCATCAGACTCTTGACTTCTGCTCAGGTCATGATCTCAGGGTCCTAGGATCCAGCCCTGCCTCAGGCTCCATGCTCAGTGCAGAGTATGCTTGTCCTCCTTCTGCTCTGCCCCTCTCTTGCTCTCCCTCTCTCTCCTCTCTCTCTCTCTCTCCAATAAATTAATTAATTAATTAATTAATTAATTAAATCTCTAAAACAACAGCAACAACCTCTGAATCCCTTTCTCCCTCTCAACTGCAGATGCCTCTTTGTTTAGATAAAATGTAAATCACCAGGTGAGAACTCCTCAACTCAAAATGACCAAACTCACTCTCTTCTCTTCCCATCTCAATGGAGGTTCATGCCTCCTTCCCAGTGTCAGTCCCTTCACCCATGTTCAGGAGTCCATCCCTCTCACCTCTGATAAACCCTGTGCAGGTGTTTCTCTCCTGCTGTGCTACAGCACAAATAGCATTCTTGAACTCTTCATATACCTGTCACATGAAATTATCTTTGTTGAGTTGTAGCAGTAAGGGTCATGATGGAATCTGTCAGACCAAGTTTCAAGGGATAGTGGTCCAGTGACATGGCATATTGTATTATTTTTAAAGTGTGTCATCCCACTCATATGAAGCCTCTCTATATATAATAAATTATTTTTATAGGCATTTAAATATACTAGAGTCTCTGTCATCTTCAGAACAAACAGACATACAAACCAGCAGACGGAAATGCTCCCTCCATTGCACATTATGCCTCCATTGCCCTATCTTTTCAGAAAAGATGTCTGGACTCTATGCCTCTATTTCTTCACCTGCCTTCACTCTTTAACTTTCATCTCTTTATCTCCCCACCTGCCCCAGTACCTGCCCTTACTAAGCCCACCAGTGAATGGTCCCTTTCTCTTCTCATCTTACTCTTTCAGCAGCATCCATCCCAACAGACCATCCCTTCCACCCTAAGACAGGAAGATGACATTGTCATTTCCTTGTTTTCTTCAGAATCCCCAAGCCATGTCTCAGTCTGTTTCACTGCTGGTTCCACGGCATTGTGACCACCTCCTCAATGTCCAAGCTCCATTACTCTCATAGCTAAACGGTGTCATCCGGGTATTCAGGCCTCAGGCTCACAGCCAATGAGCTGTGGAGGACTTGACTTCACTCTCAACATTTGTGTGGGTTGTGCGTAGCTCAGGTTTATCATCAGAATCCCATTCTGAGGCTTACCAAACTTTGGTTCAGAGATGAACACGTGACCCAATTCTAGCTAACGGAAGGAGAGTTTTAGTAGGGACTTCAGAGGGAAAATCTTCCTCCTTCTCTGAGAAAATAACAGAACCACTCTCCTTTCTCAGTGTGCAAAAGAAGCATGTAGCCCTGCAAATTTTAGGCAGCTATCCTCCAACTACGTAAAAGAGTCAGGCTTGAGAAGGAAGCCAGCACCACACAGAGCAGTGCCCAGACATGGGAAGAAATTGAGAAGTTAATGGCGTGATTAAACTGCTGAATCTAACCAATCCTGAAGCCCACATTCTCACTGTGCTTTCTCATTTCATAACCTGTTGTTGTTTGAGAAAGTCTAATTATTGCAACTATTGCAATTATTGGTCTAATTATTTGCAACCAAATTCATTGTTTCTGATTCAAGGGCCTTTAATTTGTGGATTTCCTCTAGGGTCTGATTGTTTTTCTCTTCTGCATTTTCATCCATCCGCAAGGCTCCAGTAATCATTTACATGTTGATGGTCAAAATTATATCTCTAGACCAGACTTCTCTAAAGGCTATATATATATATGCTTGTGATGATTCAGGCACACGACTTGGAGGAATTACTATGTATGCCCCAAATTAGAACAGTGTTCCCTTTGGTGGGAAGTGCATAAAGAGAAAAAGCCTGTAAGAAATCTATCTCTAATGTTGGCAAAAGTGACTGGTAACTCTTGGCATGTCACTTAATCTCTCTACGTTTCAGTGCCTCCCACTAGAATATGGCTTACAGCCCCTGCTCTGCCCCCACCCACCTCAATAGGGCTGACCTGAGGATTACAGGAGATGGTAACAGGTATTGTCCACGAGCAGTAAAGCATCTTTCCCATGTAAAGCTAAGAGTGAGCGTCCATCCTCTCTTGCTGTGGAGCCATCCACATCCCCTCTCTGGATTCCACCACCACCAAGTGTCTACCTTATTCTTGCAGTTGCTCAGTGATTGAACACTTAGGGTGATTATGAAACACCAGTCATTTATTAGATTTTTCTTAAGGCTTTCCTTGTGTTTATTTACTTTTAGCCTCATAACATAATTCTAATAAGTAGGCCACAGTCACATTTCAACATCTCAGAACAGGCAGATGAGACACAGAGGGGTGTACATAACTTTCTCAGGTGCTCGCGGCTCTTGCCTCAAGTCAAGAGTATCACCTGACCCCAAGCAGTGATTCTGAAAACTCTGCCTCTGGCCAAACAACAGGGGGCACCCTACCAATGACCCAGTTGAAGGTACTGTGGGAATGGACTCATCAGGTTCATTCAGGAAGAATGATGCTATCTTTATTCAGTGACCCATATGCAAGAGAAAACCATCAAAATGTGAAGCCACATTCTTCTCTTCTGTATGCAAAGGCAAATGATCAAGTCAATCAGTATCGCTGCAACTCCAGCAGGCAACGTGCCTTTCTAACTCAAGAATGGGCTCACCTTTACCAGTAAACAACATCTTTAGCTAACGTACAGACCTTTAGCTGATGTTCGAACCAATATTGGCTGAGACAGATCGCTCCCTGAAAGAGTGTTCTCGGATTTTAAAAAGTTAATAGGCATTATTGACAACAGGAGGTTTAGACAAATCTAAGAGTTGAACAGATAATATAGAATGTTTCTATAA